>NC_054704.1:4690884-5030884 GCF_016097555.1 Gigantopelta aegis | reverse complement strand
ACTATGCTATTAAACTGTAGTAAATATAGTTATCTGAATAACAATTTTACACTACCGAGTTAACTTGCCAAGGGGGGGGGGGGGTTGGGGGGGGGGGGGGGGGGGGGGGGGGGGGGGGGGGGGGGGGATTGAAAAAAGGAGAGCAAAAAGACATAATCGATATAATTTTATTTGACTATTTACGGTTAGAATGATGATGTTTGATGATGATAATAATACTTATGATGACGATGGCGACGAATCGCATTACTTTGATCACTCCATCACCTACTGACTTACACAAATCCTTTGAAACCATTACAAGATAGCTCCATGTAGATCCAATTTATTTCTTGTAATAATTTGCACAATATTGTATTCGCTCGATACTATTTACAGGTAAAAACTACACTAAACATTGTCCTATACCAGTATAATGATGCTAACCTCATCAACAGAGAATATATATTGATCAAGAAAAGATAAGTAAATATTTTAATTGAGCCTAAATTATTCACAAGACAAATACTTTTCTTAGACACAAACGTTTAGGTGATTCAGACTGCAAACTACTGAATTTAATCAATCAATATCGATACTTTTCTTGTTCAGTATGCACGAACTTTACCGTACACTTCCGTATACAGACCGGATCAGGTTTAGATATGTAAAACAATCCTGACAAACTAAAAAAAGAAATCCCTACGATTTCTTCGGTTACAGGCTAATGGCTGGCGCTGTTAACCTCGTAAAGTGACAAGTTGATCTCGTGCGGTTGACGAGGGCGTAGCGAGGATTTCCCTGCGGTACGTACCAGGTCAAGTCTGTTCGTAGTTTAGAGAGAAGTAAGTAAGCTCAGACTAGTTTAAAGACGAATACACTGAGCATGAATGATATGTCGAACATTTGAGTGAAACAAATTAGGGATCACGAAACTAATAACAGCAAGTGTTGACTGCAACCAAAACCTTCAATCCGTAGTATGAGACGTTAACTGTGTTACCGGCGGTCGGCTCGACACTACTGTAATTCAGTCCCACATTACAACTGTGTATGACATACAGCTATTACTACCCTAGTAGTATATTACATGTGGTCTACAATTCCAGGTGTTCTCTTCATTCTTTCCATCAGTATACTGATGACTCGAGAACAGCACTATAAGGCTTTATGTGTAGCGGTGAATTCTTGTCGATAAATATTACTTTTGTTGTTAATGTTTGTGGCACACGTGTAATTATTTGACCATTTGTTTGCCTGACCCCAAGGTTTGAATACATTATTGAAAGTGTGAATTATCAAGCATAATCACATTTCCAAATTATAGGAAAGGAAAGGAAGGAAACGTTTTATTTAACGACGCACTCAACACATTTTATTTACAGTTATATGGCGTCGGACATATGGTTAAGGACCACACAGATATCGAGACAGGAAACTCGCTGTCACCCCTTCATGGGCTACTCTTTTCGATTAGCAGCAAAGGATCTTTTATATTCACCATCCCACAGACAGGATATTACATACCACGGCCTTTGTTACACCAGTTGTGGAGCACTGGCTGGGACGAGATATAGTCCAATATAGGCCACCGACTGAGCATCAAGCGAGCGCTTTACCACTGGGGTATGACCCGCCCACTTCCAAATTATACGATTTCAATTTAATATGCGATTTCAATGTAATAACATTACGTCAGGTTATTAATGATGAACACTCCAGTGATGTTTCACCTTAAAAGTAGCCTTCGACCATTATAAACGAAATGAGAGCTATACTTGGTAGTGGAATCTAGTTTTATGTCTAAGAAATCTTCAGAATCTGAGCAAGAGAAGAAATAGACTAAAGGCGCGAATCCAGGTTTTTTTTTCATGTGTGTGTGGGGGGGGGGGGGGGGGGGGGGGGGGGGGCGGAGACGCGGACATGGTAAGAGGTGTTGAAACTGTTTTTTTGTTTGTTTTTGTTTGTTTTGTTTTTTTTAATAAAAAGACCGGCGAAAAAAAAAAGATAAGGGTGTGTGTGCGTGGATCACTGCATTCACAATTGGTTGTATTGCGTTAATCTTTTTGTGGTAGTTGTGTGAGCCTAATGGCAAAGTGTGAGCCTCACCTTCAACTAGTGACGTCAGAAGAGTGACGTTGGCAGCTTTCCTCCGCCCAGCAGGAAGACTCAGACCAATCTTCTCTAACTTGTCTCTCAGAGATCGACCTCCGTTCTTAGACTTCGCCCTGAAATACAAATCAATCAATGAATCAATGAATAGATGAACGAATGAATGATAAAACATTGTATAACAAAGTTAATTTTATTTCATATATGAAATCTAACGAAAGAAAAATGGAAAAAGTCTCGTTTTAAATCTACACAAAACTGTATCTCTACATAAGGCAGAGCCAAAGAAGCATTTTGTCAAAGTCGTGATTGCTTCCATGGATCACCATCAGGTACTTCGTCTAAAGGAGAACTGCCAGTCATCAAGAGATCCTGTAAATCACGCCCCACAAAGCTGCCCTTTTAAACTTTTGAATCTTGAGATGGATTCTATTTAACGTGCTGTCACCCAATTATGGTCTAGGCATGTCCGCCCTGGGTATAATGTCTGACATGCGCTAAAAAATATAACCGTAACCTTTTTATCATTTTAATACTGAGGTATAGGCAGAAAAAGAAAAAGGTATGTGTGTGTGTGAGAGAGAGAGAGAGAGAGAGAGAGAGAGAGAGAGAGAGAGAGAGAGAGAGAGAGAGAGAGAGAGCGATGTGTATGTGTATCTACCTGCCCCAACTACTGTGTATAAGTGTAAAACATAGCATTCGCTAAAATAACTTGGTGTTTTTTTCATATTGGTACATACTTGGGTCAGACTGGGCAGACGTTAGCGGTTAAACGATGTTCTCGTCTGCTAATAGGCATAATGACGACAGCTGGGGCGACTGATACGACAAAATGTCATTACGCCGACAGGCCCCGACCAGAGTGGCCAATAAGACTTGGTTATTACAAGAATAAATTTCGTCCTCCCTAATTTTGTTAATTCTCGGGTTCGGACAGAGATTTTTACGGAAGACCGTCCCCAAGAGCGATCTCTCGTGTTAATCCACTCTCGCGAGATCTCATTCAATCTACATAATTCCACACTAGACGGCGCTGCATCTGCCATACTGCACCGCTTGCGATGTTGATGAACGCCGGTCGGAATCGCGACAAGAGCACTGGTCCATCTGAATGGTTATTGAACTATCATCTCCAGTGGCGACACCTGGTGTCGAAGAAACACAGAGCACGCGCAAATTAGCCCGATTTTCACCTAATAAGAAAGCGATACCGACGAGAGGTCACGTGCGACGTGTACTTGCGAACTAGACTGGATTGCGGTCTGGCTGCGCGTTTGACGCATGACCACAGGCAGACATCTACAAGCCGCCAACCTCTGATAATGATTTAACCCTGCTCATTATTTCTACACACCAACCACTAAAATCGACTAGACCATCACTGTAATATAACTTAATCTATCTTTCTCTTTTCTTTCTTTCTTTCTTTCTTTTTTCTTTCTTTCTTTCTTTCGTCGTGCGCCCATCCCCATTCCCCCTCTCTCTATCTTTGTCTCTGAACCCGTACCACTGCAAACAATAAAGGACGCTGCCATATAGCTATGTTATGTAAAAGACACCAGCCACTGTAAACATGTAATGTACAGGACACCAGCCACTGTAAACATTTAATGTACAGGACACCAGCCACTGTAAGCATGTAATGTACAGGACACCAGCCAATGTAAACATGTAATGACAGGACACCAGCCAATGTAAGCAGTTAATGTACAGGACACCAGCCACTGTAAACATGTAATGTACAGGACACCAGCCACTGTAAACATGTAATGTACAGGACACCAGCCACTGTAAACATTTAATGTACAGGACACCAGCCACTGTAAACATGTAATGACAGGACACCAGCCAATGTAAACAGTTAATGTACAGGACACCAGCCACTGTAAGCATGTAATGTACAGGACACCAGCCAATGTAAACAGTTAATGTACAGGACACCAGCCACTGTAAACATGTAATGACAGGACACCAGCCACTGTAAATAGTTACTGTACAAGGACACCAGTTACTGCAATATGTTAAAATATTACACATATCAACAGATCATAATAATCTGATCATGCCAACAGGATTTACGACTCCTACACAATGTTTTAACAACACTATAGAGGTTTTTTTCAAAAGAGAAAACCTGCTACACTACATAAAAATGTTTTTACATGAGCATCATAAATCTGAGAAGAAGACAAACAATACAGATCCAGCCTCGAGTTAGAAACATTTTTGTGAATTCATTTCGCGGCGGGAAGTATTGAACGCAGACGACACGGTGTGATCTCTGTGATGTGTAAACTACAGAGGGAAGAAAAACGCGGGAATTCATCTGCGCAACTCTCTGTGATCTCGCGCTGAGAGCGACTCAAGGGTCCTCGTTCCGACTCTGACAATCCCTGACGAAAATCAGCCACAACTGGCCATTCTGCACAAAGAATAGCATCACAGAAGACCGGTGTTTGCAAACTACTTCTCCCTGGCATATGCTTGTGCTGATTCCTCCGCGTTTGATGCCGCTTTGAAGGTAGTTCCCGTGCCACAGAATAGAGAACAATGGCCGTGAAGCAAAGTGTGTGCAAAAAACATCGTCAAGAGAGACTAAATTAGACCTAATTTTAACTGTCACATGTGTTCGCTGGAATTCGCAATGCTGTGCCGATCTCAAAAGAACAAGCAAGGAAAAAAATCCCGCTGTTTTTTCAACTTGCCATCTGTGGACTCGTCTTGGCAAAGGACTAAACACGACAAATTGAGGACATTCAATGTGTCGATTTATGGACTCCAAATGCTAAAATATGTTGATTCAAAATAACATATGCATATACATAACAAGCTTTGTGAACTCTACAAAACAGTTTTTGACGATTTATCTCGACAGATACCCGTAGACTCGACACGATGACATCAGTGAACTTGATATGACGAAAGATATGAATTAAAAGTGACACGATCTGTGAACTCAACATGTTCTGAATGATGTGGACTCGAGATCAGAAAACCACGAGGTCTGAACACAATGACAAGACCATGATTGCAGATTAACACAAACTACACCTTTTGACTCCTAGGTATAACAATGTTTTTTTGTTAACTTATATAAAACCGTTATTGTTTTCAAAATTACATCCCTACGAAGTACCGAGTCAAATGGATGTTCCGGCAAGGTGGTGACTGCCGTCATGAAACTTAAGTCCAGCAACAGTAGCCACTATTTTAAATAAAAGTAATTATGTTTATATTGCATATAGGTGAATCGGTTCAATAATATCTATCAAAGAATATAAAAAATAATGATAAGTTTATTTAGCTAAAACAATAAGATGAAGGTTTTTAGTATCATGAAATCTAAAACAGAAAATCACACCATTTCAGATGAGTGTCTACAGTCATAAAATGTTAACTAAAAATTATGGGGTTAATGACATAAAAAATACATTAACAGTACAATATCTCTCAGCATTGTTTAAGTAAGATGTCTTCTCGGTGTAGCTAGCACTAAACAGTTCACTGCGACCGTAACCGTGCCAAGATACAAGTAGGTATAATTGTCCAATGAACTGTCATTACTGAATGGTTTCTAAATTCAAATCTATTTATTTCTGTCGATTAAATTTCACCACAAATTAGAGAGTAGCCGAGGACGTCAAATCTCATTTTAAAAGTGTCTAACTATTTCAATCAGAAAGTCTCCGTACGTTTCTGCTGTTCATTTTAAAATTGTCTTTACATTTCAGTTCACTTACCATACATTTCCGTGTATATGTCTACTGCTAAATGTAAAACTACCTGGCCATTTTCATTCAACCATTGAGACTTTGTGCGTACGCTACTGTTGATAACACCGTTTGTAGGAGTTCAGCTTCTCCAACACAACAAATCGAATTACTCAAATTTAATTATCCAATTTACTTGTGGCTTATGTTAGCCTTCAACTGAGCATAATACCCCCGCCTTGTCACTTTGAGTTATTCTGTTTTGTTGACAAACTCGCAATACACAAAACAGCAATTACTGTAATGGTTAAAAATACGTCGCCCGGTCTTGAAATAACAGGCCAATGTGAAATACGAGCTATTTTGATTCACGTACAAAACACTTTGTTCGCATGCGAGTCTATAGTGATGTGTTCTGCTGTCAGTGTAATGGGGGATACAGTAATAAGATAATACTAAATGCTGCACTACCTCCCCCAGTGGTAAAAAAGAAGACACTCATGAACATCGACCCCCACCCCCCCCACCCCCCCCCCCCCCACACACACACACTTGAATATTTTATTAACGATACCTCAGCGCATGTTAGACTGAGGCTATTTCGAGTAACATATGATTATTTGAACTATCTCTTGGAGAGAGAGAGAGAGAGAGAGAGAGAGAGAGAGAGAGAGAGAGAGAGAGAGAGAGAGAGAGAGAGAGAGAGAGAGAGAGTGCGTGAGTGAGTGAGTGTGTGTCACACGAATCTTTTAATATTGGTCCATGTAGACAACAAAGAACATTTAGCTCTGGTATCCGTCGTGTACAACTATTATACTTGGAACATGGTAGCAGTCTTGTGCATACAGACAGCACACTGATAAAAACTAAAACACACAGGACATAGATTTTGTTTTACAAAATCACTAAAACACAGGTTATAATTTTTTTAAAGAATAGAAAACTTTTTTTTTAAACAAACACCATAAAGAACATATTCCAGTAAAATACAGCACACGACATCATCATCATCCAAGCAGACATGAATACAGGAAGTCCGCTTTAAAACGACGATCGCTGGTCATGAAAATAGATTTTTAAAAATTACTTTATTCTAGCGAGTGAGATGAGAAAGCAGACATTTATGATTCGCTCATCCTCAGATCCTACCAGTCGCCGTCACCATGGAAACGAGGTCGATACTCGTACTGATATGAACAGTTGGAAAATAATACACACACAAAAAATATAAAAATACAAATGAAAAACTAAAACGAAGTATGAAATGAGACACGCAGAAGAACGCTTGTCTTGAAAAAATGATAATCTGTCTTCAAGATAGTAGTTCCAGAAATGGGAGCTAGGGATAAAATTCATACTGGCGACTAAATTGGGACTATGTTCGTATTGTTTTCATACGATGTTTGCCCTGCATTTAACTGAGCCTTGAGTAATTCCAACAACAAATGAACCGTCCCATAATGCATTGAGTTCACTGTCTTGAATGACAGAATTACTTTCAAAACGACTGTTCGTGCATTTCCGTTTCATTTGGTTGTGGTCAGTGTGTCGTATGATTTCATAGGAGAGATCGTGTCTTACAGCAGCTGTTCACAGCATTGTCATGGATCCCACACTAGCCATCAAAGAATATCATTATTGTAAAATTATCACAGAATGCCATTCTCCCAGGGACTACAACTTTGCTTACACTAATACCAGCTCTCTTACACCGAGGAAGACGTTGTCTTTGGTCTTTGTCAACTAAACGACCTGAGTGTATGACTCTAAGATGTAAAACACGACATAAACTTGATAACATCACGTAAAGTTATCAGAAACATCTGCAAGAGGTTAAGTAGCGACAAACAAAACTAGTATTAGTAGGGGTATTGAAGAATCAGTGGTCCATGAAAAGGATCTTTGAAAAGGGTTCATCGCTGCTAGTCAAAACGAGTAGCATATATATATATATATGAATATACAGTGGATATAAATATATAAACACATTGCTAGATCACCACCACCACCATTTACTAATCATAAATACGGACAAAAGAGGACAGCTTTGAAAGTTTGTGAATATAATTTTCATTGGACAAACCCTCCGAGAGAGTTCATACAAATCTTACCGCTGCCACAGCAGAACCACCTTGGGGGTGGGGTGCTACCTTACCAATCCTTGGAGTAACTGTCATAAATACAACCACTACTAGATAAAAAAATATCTTGGGAATTTATGGAGGGATCTCAGAAATAATCATTATACCACAACGGCGAAATCACCTTGGAGGTTTACATAATGGCCCCAGAAACAACACTGTCATATCCCAGCACCACTACTAAAAACTCCAGCCAAAGATTTACGTACTGAATCTCGTGGTATTGGCAGTTAATTGAATTCCCATAAAACTCCATTAACAAGTCGTGTGAGGCGGAGAAACGACATTTTAACATGACCCCCTCGCCCTCGTACTTGTTTTGTTTACTTTATTTCAAATCGTACAGAAAATGTGTTCAGGTGGGATGGCTGATTTATCGCTGTACTCCTCGAGAGCGTACAATACCCCGCGACGTGGCGCAAAGAGACCGCTCAACCGTGACAGTAGAGCACAAAGTGTATACGGGGCGCGTATTATTTTCACCCGAGCGGATTCGACACCGCGTTAAAGCGGCAAACAAGTAGTCCCTCATCATGGCATTCTGTGGACCCAGTCGGTCATTGTGGATCGGTGAAGTATGAATAAAGAGAAAACCAATAGTGTCATTGGGGGAGCTGGATGGCTGTTACAGGGTGTCGGCCGTCACGGCGGGGGGCCGGAGCGCCATCAGATCGGCTCAAAATGATTAAAAGCCTCCACCACGTCTTTGCGTGGATACCGTATAGAAAAGCAGATTGATTATTTGAGTTAGGGAACCGTGAAATGAACGTAAGCATCTGAATTGGGCAGACTGAGTGTTTGATGCGGACACAAAACCCTCGGTTACAGATCTGTCATCTGGTTAGAGCAGAACGGAGTTCGAGTTGTAGCTACAACCCATCCTTGTAGAAAAAGGAAATTGACAAAATAGCTTAAAAACTGGGTTTTTTTTGTTGTTTTGTGAAAAATACTACTACCTTTATACAATTATATAATGGTGATAGTAAAGATAACATTGTGTGTTTGCTTTAACCTGAATTCAGAGAGGTGCTGTTCTGATTATCCAGTTTATGGTATTAGTACACGTCGTGGCATGGTTGTGTTGACATACCTTGTTTCTGGTATCGTACACAAATATGATTTCTACTGTAATTGTTTTGTTATATATTCTAAAGAGCTATCAATTTGTTATTGCCATGATGGTCGCGTTTGTAATATCGTTTCAATTCAAGGAACATCACCTGGACTTTTTGTACAGAGATTGAATTTTTGGCAGAGCCGGTTTATCCTAGTAGCACATGTAGCACGTGCTATGGTCCCGCGCTTCAGGGGGCCTGGTGATGTGTACATTTATTTTCTCCAGGTCATTTTTCCCCTCTCCCCGAGTGGGTTGCAAAATATATATCCCGGGAAGGGGGATCCGCTGTTATTTGTGCTACAGGCCCCGCGGATCCTTAACCTGACTCTGATTTTTGGTCCAATAATAGTTTTACAAATCCAAATCTTTGTTAGTTCTCATGTCTTTTTGCAATGTTTCAAAAATAGCCTTAGTATTTACACACAAAATACTTTGACACAAAGTATCGCAAAGAACCAAGCCATGTTAAAGATTAAGTACATCAGTGTCATTTATGTTTTTATTTCTGTCATTCAGAATAAATACGCTGCATCATTTGAAAGCGCTGGCCAGAGACACGACGGGGAAAATAAATAACATTCTTTTGTCAGCCAGGACATCATTAGCAAAACAAGCCATCGATCACCAGTCTATTTCTGAAAGGAATTCGACAAGTGACGAATCGCCTGACAGAAACCAGTCTACTGTATACTGTACAATGGAAATCAGCTTACAGGTGTCAGTGATGAAGGAGACGTCATCATGACACAAACATCGGCAAATCCAGGTTTTGAGAATTCCATCTTGTCCTTAACTCACCCTTTAACATCTCAACGTTAAGTCGAGTCAATACTACTACTACTACTACTACTACTACTGCTGCTACTGCTACTGCTACTGCTGATGTTACTACAGCAGCAACATTTACAACTACAACCACTATTAGCACATGTGTGATGCTTCAATAATTTAGTGATCTATCATTTTAAGCAAGTTTGATTTGCTTAACGACACCACTTGAGGCTAAAACACAAATTTTCATCAATTAATCTTTGGTTATTGGATGTCAAACATTTGATAATACTAACCTTTTATATGTTAGAGTTAAAAGTTTGTTTCGTTTAACAACACCACTAGGGCACATTGATTTATTAATCATCGGCTAGTGGATATCAAACATCCCACCCCACTTATATGATTAGAGATACATCGTGAATATTAAAGGAATCAAAAGAATCAAAATACAGCTTACTTTTCACACTTTCCCAAATACTCTCTCAAACCGTATAATCCCAAACAAAAAGATAAATACACTTAAACACACACACACACACACACACACACACACACACACACACACACACACACAGAGAGAGAGGAACAAAAGAATATCGCAACACCCCAAAGAAAAAACCGCAAACAACGTGTAAACAATGCCATTCAGCAGTACAACCCTACACAAAACCACACCAATACACACATAAACAAGGAATAGAATTAAAAGTAAAGACAGATAAAAGTTGACATACCTCCTGAGTACGCCGCCGAGTAACGACGCGTTGAGACATTCAGGGGGAGACAATCTTCTTTGAACCTCTGCTACTGTCACTTTATATTTAGACGTGGAACTGAGCAGAGATAGTCTACCAGGAACGGAACAGAACACGTCATTTGGTGACGTCATACCAGATATCACGAGATCTTTATTGTGCTCATTTTTCGGTCTAATACCAGCTGAAAGGAAGAAACAATGACAACACTATTTCACTACAGTGTCCATAAACATCTTCAATTTGATTGTGTTGCTAAAGTACATCTACCAAGAACATTTTAATACGAACTACAGTAAAGTATACTTATAACGAACATGCTTATAACGAACTACTGCATAGAACGAACTGATCGTAAAGTCCCGTGTATTCCCCATATATTATCAATACCTTTTAATGTATACAACGAATTGTGTGTAACGAATTCACTTTTAAAACGAACGAAATATTTTATCAAAAATTAGGAGTTTCAGTGTAAATTAGTTTGTATACAACAAATCGAAAAACCAAAACCAAATTAAGTAATAAATAAATAAATATATAAATAAGTAAGCAAAATAAAAAGTATATTGGTTTGTTTTTTATTACCTAATTCATATTACTAGTAACGTTATTTTTACATAAAAATTGTATATAAAATGTTCGCTAAATGCTGACACAACATTCAACAATATATACTGATAAAAAAAAACCCACAAAAAACATGCGAATATTTTAATATATTTTTTAAAAATAATTTTAATAGACACAGAAAATAACGGGATTCAAACTGAATCATTTAAATTATATTAAAAACAACTAAATTAATATTTGCGTTTTTTGTGTTGCTCGGTATATATTTTTTTGTAGTGTTACGCTAATTGGATGCCATATTAAATATAACTAAACCAGAAACCAGCCGGGCATGTCTCAATGTTATTCAGCTGTACGAAATGGTATTAAACATTAATTTTTACTGTGCAGTAAAATAATAGCTACAACTTGTAAATGTTAACGGCGAATGTTTTGGATTATTTTCTTATTATCACAGTGGGAATAAAATGTATATTCAGCTTCTACACATGAAATATTAAAATAAATTTGTTCTTATGATTATTATTATAATTTTTTGTATTATTTCTTAAATACGCCTTCGTGACGTCAGATCTGAAAACAAGACGCGGAGTGTGTCTGCCTCGTGCGCAAAGGAAGTGGACACTGCTTCCTTGACAGCTGTTTTCAACGGAGACCAATTATCGAACTTGAACTTGAAATGAAATTCGTCGCTCCCAAATCAGCCATATTTTGAGCAATTTCTCCAGTAACACCAATTTGACTCCCTTATCCCTGTAAATGGTAGTTTTCTTTGTTGCTAGCTTGTCAACGAGTAAAATAATGGCGAACTTTGAACCGAATCACGCGTCTCCGCCACCAGCGCCCGAGGCAAGGAATGCTTCACTGGATCAAACAGAAGTCAACTCCAACATTTAGGAAAAAAATAACGAGAATTATTTTAACAATAACCTGTGATGTTTAGAACTGAAAAATAATTCTGTTTATGAATATTTGTGTTTCCGGTCAAATGTTAACAAGTGCACGTTTTATTAGTAATCAAATACGACAAAAAATATTTGCATTATGTGAAGTGGGGAGGGGACACACACACGCACGCACGCACATACACACACATTAAACCATAACACGTATGAACCTCATTTGGCACCACCCATCCCGTCCGGCTGCTACTGCCATGCTATAAACATTTGATTTGGTCATTAAGAATAGCAAAACAATATACCAGTTAAAAAATAATTTTGCAACAGGGCCTTATCGGGGGTGGGGTGGGAGGTGGGAGAGGGTGATACGAAAACCCCCACCCCACCCCTTTAAAGTATTATTGTAGTCTAACTGAAGAGGATCCTGTATTATTATGCCCTTGTTATTTTCTTTACTTCTCTCCTCCAATTAGTTTTGGCTCAATACTATCCTGTACTATTAAGCACGAGTCCTGCAGTCTACCAACTGTGACTGAGACGTCACACGATTTCAAAATGACGTCTGTGTACGTGACGTGCTGTACGTAATGCGATTCAGACATAACATGGTCTTAATATGTGCATGAATTCGCCAAAGCTGCAGCTGTCTATTTAACATAACACGACTTTAAAAATGGCGTCTGCATGTAACTCGTGCTTTACTTAAAGTGATTCGGATGTAAGTCGAACTTTAAATTGCATCTGCATACAACTTGCGTTCTACTTAATGTGATCCGGACGTAACACGACCTTTAAATGGCGTCTACGTAAAACTTGCGCTCTACATAACTGATCCTGATGTAAAACAACTTTTAAATGGCGTCTACGTAAAACGTGCGCTCTACGTAACTGATTCGGACGTAACACGACCTTCAAATAGCGTCTGCGTAGAACTTGCGCTCTACTTAATGTAATTCAGACGTAAATGGAGTATGCGTGAGAGCTATAGTCTACTTAATATAATCCGGACGTAACCAGAGATCAAAGACACGCAATCGCTATAGTTATTCCACTGTATTTCTTATCGATCTGCATCGAAAGCAATTAACCCAGCCTTGTATTTTATTGAAATGTTATCTAATTGATAACCCGAACATTTCAAATATTTATTTTCGCCATACTGACGGAAATTTTTAGTCTCATTTCCCGGTACGTAGAATGGCGATGGCGGGTTTCTCTCGCTTTGATCAGGGCGAACGACCGCGTGTTGTTGGAAGCTACGTTGGTCGTTAACCACGTGCAGTAAAACGAAAACGCAATCTTTTCACTCGGTGTACATCATTACAGGGACAAATCGTTACATCCCGCATTCATATGCGCTCTTGTCATATCACACGGACTGCACGGGCAGGAATTACACGAGCCTAGACGGGAGTCTTTGATCTAAACTAATTGATCTATCAAGAGACGTTGAAAACATGAGGATGATTAAAAATTGAATTTGTCATGAGCTCCAAAAAGGCCGATCTCGGATCGAGCTGGCGGAGGAAGAATACGGAGATCTGCCGAGAGAACGAGTCCACCAACAGCGCCATCTCCTGGTAAATGAGCGTGTAATTGTAAGGGGACACAATGCCGTTTGGTGGTGTTACGGGTTGAGAGTATAGCTAGACAACACAGGTCACGCTAAGCATTGCTCCTAGTCGATATTTCCTTCTTTTATTCCCAGTTTTTTCCTAGGTTAAGTTTGAATGCCTTTCTGATGTCATGGAATCTCCCACTGCTTTTCAAAAATAAAACAAACACTTCTGTTCAGACCGTCTAACACAAGAGAATCAAAATCGAAATGTCATTATTCGCGATGGCATCATTTAGATGTTTTCAAATAGGTTTTCACATGTTAAAAAAGAATCTTATTTTGAATGTATATATTTAACGTCAACGGCAGTTGGATATTAAAGAAAAATAATAATGCCATTTTGGTGATATTAATATAATGGATGTGTTATAATTATACTCCCCATAGTGTAACAACTGTTTTATTATAATCCTGACAAATACTGCTGAACACTGAATAGTTTACAGTATGTTTTGTTGCAAACATGTATTTATTTAATTCGTATGACTGGCTAAATAATTTATATTTTATTACTCATTAGAAGTTAAAAATGTGTGTATGTATGTGTGTGTGTGTATGTACGTGTGTGTGTGTGTGTGTGTGTGTATGTATGTATGTATGTTTGTGTATGTGTATGTATGTGTGTATGTGTGTGTGTGCGTGCGTGTGCGTGTATGTATGTGTGTGTGTATGTGTGTATGTGCGTATGTGTGTGAGTGTGTGTGTTTGTGTGTGCGTGTGTGTGTGTATGTTTGTGTGTGTATGTGTGTGTGTGTGTGTGTGTGTTTGTGTGTGTGTGCGTGTTGTTGTGCGTCAGTGTTATGAAACATATTCAGTAGTATTTGATATATTTGTATTAACGTTTGAATACTAATCAGTATATATACCTGTCAAAAAGTTAAGCGTCCCTAGAATTGTCCACCAACATTTTGTCATGATTTGTATTTATCAACAAAGAAATACTATGTTAGGAAATGACACATGTTCTGGTTTCTGTGCTATAGATTTTGAGCCAGCGCACAGTGTTCAAACCTCATGGCTAAAATAACACAGGGCGCTTAACGGTTTTTTCAGGTGCATAATTTTGTATTTAAAAATATTGATGTAAGTCTACAAACTCAGTAGTTTGTCCTGGAAAATCACTGTATTAAATATGCTATAAGAGTATATATCGTATTTAAGACAAAAAATATATTATATTTTACGGGGTTACGAGTCAACCATTCGACAACTAACATATGCTCACTGTCCAAGAACAAACTAATTTTGCGCAAAACGTCAGCACAATTAGCTTGTGAGGTCACCGCGCTTTGATCTTATCGGTGACGAAATAACGTATGTGAAGAGCAAGAAGCTCTTTCAATACAACAGAGTACACAGAAAAATATTTGCTGCAAACTTTCTTAATTTGATAGACAAACATATCTGCTGAGGAGCCTCCTCTAATAGTAGCGGAGACAACCAACACGAACGCATCATTCAATGGCGAATGTTTGCACCTAAAATTCACAGACGGGTGAAAATCCCTAACGTAACCAATCGCTTCCATTTTCACACGTGCGCGTACATTACCAAGAATCAATTAAGCAATTAACATTTGATACATGACCGAAAACGGAGTGAGTGTTTAATATGGGCGTTAGGGTTTCGGTATTAGTATAAATCCCCCCTTTCATGGCGCACGAGCTGAGACGGAGCAGCAACGTAATACCCCCAGGCTTTGACAACAATACACGACAGAACTTTACGTCTTCTTGTTTAAAACATGACTGACAGAAAACTCACATTTCGAAATTTATTAAAAGTTACATTGCAAATAAATTTGCATAATTTTTAGACAAAAAATACATATAAATAAATTAAAAAATTAAATGGAATACAAAACCCCCAAAACATACTATAACAAAAACAGAGAAAGAAATGAAATAAATTTAATACAATAAATAAATAAAATAAAGCTACATATAAATAAATAATAAAATAATAATAACAATAATAATAATAAAATTATTTATTTAAAGTAAATAAATAACTACAAACTGAGTATTTAATATAATTTTGTTTGATGATCATAAATAATAATACTTCTGAAATATTCATGTACTGTCGATGTCATAATATGAACAGAAAGTTAAGTTTAACGTCGCCTGCAGGGCTCCTAGATTACATTTAAGAGATCGTCTTTTTCTTCGTGTTTCAATGCAGAAGTGCCTTCAAACGGTTCCGATTCCTTCTACACTTATTTTGTCACACAAAACCTCGGCTCTTCTCGCGAGAACAGCTTTGTGTTCGAGATTGCCGCCTGCTTTGACCCGAGGCTACTTTTGGCACTTTTCTTGCTTTGAGAGATACCAATTAAAGATGGTTTGCAGTTAAAATTCTCAACGTTCACGTGTGTGTAGCATTTGTAGGAGAAAAAGGGAAATAAGGGCTACCCATCATCGTAAAATCGCGTCTCCGAAATTTGGAAACAAGCTGGCATTTTTTAAAAGGAACGCGTGGCTTTAACACGCTTTGAAAAGGCGTCGAGGCGTAACAAGTAACCCGAAATCATCAATTTAAAACACCAGAGCCCAAGGGGAAAACGTTTCCTTTTTTTCACAGAATATTTTCACGTGGCTACCCGGGTATTATTCACCAACAATACAGCCTAGTCGACTGTGATTTTATCTACATGGCCAGAGGTAAAATAAGGCTAAATTTGAGTTATTGTATTTCAGTGGATATAGCAACAATGTGAGAAGTTTGTCCCAGTGTGAGTTCTAACACCAAGCACAATGATAAAGTCATAACCCGGACTCGATAGATAACCGCGCTAATTTAGGCTGCTAATAACCCAGTCTCGCCGTGACAAAGATACAGGGGAGAAAAAACCAGAATGATTTTATTCATCGCTGTTTAGAAGATTGTGCACCTCTCGTATAATGAAGTTTTTAAACCCGATATCCTAATTTTCTGCACCCCGCGCATGCCGCTCGGAAAAGAGAGCCTAACGACAACAGGTGTGATGATAGATGGCTTTGGCGTTAGGTTGCACCTGTCACTTCTGTGTACCTTGCCGTATATTCTTTATAATCACACCGCTCCAAATGAAACACTTACACCGCACACTCGATCATTTAACATAATAATATTTAATTTTGTTTCACCTCTTTAAATCAAAGACTTACGCCATACACTCGATCATGTAACATAATAATATTTACTTTTGTTTCACCCTGTTTATGGTCCTCTGGTTTATATGCGACATGTTGTTCCTTAATTTCCATAAGTGCATGATGGCTCTTTCAGAAATTATTACATATGGCAATATTTTGTTTTAATAATACCTATCTCCAACAATTAAATTTAATAAATGTATTTGCATCACAGACAAGTCCTGCAACAGCTCTTGTAAAAATACTATGGCTGTGTCATAAAATACTGTATTACCCGTAGTGTTAAAGTATTTTCATTCACATCAGTGTGATACATCCCATCGTTAAGTAATATGACCCACTACAACTGTTTGTGACGTCACGCGTCATCACCGAATTCGAACAGGCACATTTTACATTTTGTTTTAATAATTTCACTAGGTCACAATGTTTAAAACAAGACTATTCGTCACTAAATATGATATAAAACACCCTACCAATTAATTTTCATTATATAAATTATTTCACAACAGACAGAATCAATAAGAAACGCAAGTTACTTTAATATCGTCTTAAATCTCTTACCATGCCAAGTAAAATCGTGTACTACTGAGATTCTGTGCTGAATGCAATAACAGGTTTACCTTGTCTTGAAAACTGAAGTGATATCTAGTATTACAATACAAACAAAAAATCATCTGGTATTTGAGTTTATGTCCAGCGCCTACAATCACACCGACACAAACGAGCGAGGAGAACAAATGCGTATCCTTACCTTTCCTGATAACAGTATTCGGGTCCCCTGATATATAGTTGGACGTATCATCTAGGCCCTGAAATCAAACAGGTTTTGTTAGCAAACAATTTCTCAGGTTTTCACAAGAGACAAAATTATAAATTAATTATTAAGCACACACAGGTTTCTGTAACGTTCGCGTAATACCATAATATACACGTATAGGATTATTATGAATGTGTCATTATGTAATATAAATATTATACCTGAATAAATATAACTTTTTTTTATAATTCCGCTACAAGAAAAATAGATAATTATGTGAGACTACTATGTAGTTTAGTATTCTGACATTAAGTAACAATATTATATATACAGTGTGTGTGTGTGTGTGTGTGTGTATATTTATACTAAATTATAAAACAGTTGTTTTTCTTTGGACATTAAATAAAAGTGTTATATATATACATATATTTTTTTTTATTTTTTCAAATATATTTTTAATTCACTTAATTGTCAGATTTAAAACAATGTTATGTACCAACGTGGCTTGAACAAATTATTTCATTTTAAATACAATTAAGTTTGTATATTTGTTAATTGTATTTCGTTTCAAACGTTTAGTTTTTAATGATTAATTTATCAATGTGTTTTTTTTTTTTTTTAAATATTATACTTGTTATAGTTATGTTTATAATATACATGCACATATATAAATATAGAATTTGTTTGTTAGCAAACAATAAGCTGGTGACAATTAATACAATTTAAACTTCAATAAAAATAGTAAATAATTATGGCCAATTAAGTGCACATTAAAACGAATAACACAGAATTAATTGACAAGTAACGGGAATATACGGTAATTACAAATATAATTATAAAACGAAAACGGTTCACAATGTATGTATATTTTATTGTTTTATGTTTTGAGAAATTGATAGACCATGAAATATTTAAAGAAAAGATACTGAAATAATAGAAAAATAGCATGACTTAAAAAAGTAACATTATAAACAACGCCTAAGCAGCGAGTGTTATGAATAAAAGAAAACAAAGCTGGGGACGAGTGATTATTGATTGTGAGGAATACAGAAGAATCAGCTAACAGTACGGTATCAGAGACAAGTAATTAGGGATTATGACGAGAGATGAAATACTCAATATGGATAAGGTATTGACTACCAGTAAAGAGCTAACTTGTGTTATTTATTGCAGAGGAGATAGCAGGCAGGATTAGGTTTCAATCACCTGTTAATAATGAACAATTCAAGTGGGAGCAATACACTACAATGACTGAGTCATATTAATGGCGGCATCTGTCTGTTTAGCTCGTCCGGAGACGTGATAATGGTAAAACGAAACATTGACGCTTCACGTCTACCTGGCGTGAATTGGGGCTCGATATTATCATATTGATTAGAATGGCTGGATGCATCAGCACCTGCCGGCGAACATCAAACAACCCGCTCAATCAAGGAAATACAGGTAAAACGAGAAATCGATGGAAAACCGATTAAAGCATTTATCGTGGATGATAGCGAACTGAGGAGAGACAGCGCACAGTATTGGGTTTTGGTGAACGAGAAGCGATGTTATAGGTCGCGGATTTTAGTGATATCTCTTACAAGACGCTACCAAGATACCAGTTGTCCACGGACAGTGAATATTAGGGTGTAATCTATGCGCAAACTACCTCTCATATATGTTTTACCCTTCCACTAATTCCAACTGTTTTACATAAACATCTCCAACAACAAGAACCACACACACACACACACACACATACAGACATGGATATACAATTTCTGTATATATACAAACTACATTCTATATAATAACATTCTGTTGGTCTTAGTTACATTTTGCCATTACAGTGCTTATAAATGTATTGAATGTTCATAATTATTCGGCCCATGACCTCCTAGGGGAGTGGCGGTCCTACTAGGAGTGGCGGTCCTCCTAAGGACAAGCACCCGATAGTGGGTCGTGGAAGCAGTCGCGACGCTGCCTTATGCAGAGATACGATTTTGATCACGGAATACGATTTTGTCATTCAGATTTGACAACTAGTTTTGCTTAAATAATAAAGTAGTTATATTAAAATATTTAGCTGTGTTCTCATTTTCACTACCTTTCCGTGAACAGACAGACGGACGACGAGAGACGAAACGAATGCCCGCCCATTACGTAGGTCATTAGTCTTCGTACTTACATTAGTTATTTTTAAAATAACAAACAACCAGCGGTTTGGGTATTGAAAATATTAATACATCATGATTCTGGTTTGTCTTTGAAACTTTAAAACTTTATTTCGGTACACTCAGGCCGTCGAACGACAGCATATGAGGAATCAGTGTACAATGGGTATTTACTGTGACAAGATGACAACAGGTCTTCATAGAATATATACAAATATAAATAAATAAATAAGATTAATAATCGAGTTCAGTGCTGAATTGTTAAAGAAATGTATTGAAAAATAACTTGTATTCTTTGCAAATATCAATCTAATTAAAATTAGCTCCACAATTACATGTGGATCTAACACCAGCCAGTTGGAGCTCATGTCCACCAATCAAAACCGTACTTGCAGAATCCTGCCAGTGATTTAAAACTAACAACACTGCGTAGTCCCCAATGTCCAGGTAACATTTCGTCTGTAAATAATAATTTAAATATTGACCAATCACACTTCGCCTTTTATAACGTTATTTGGGAGCATACAAATTCTAAAAATAATCGGGCGAGTCTATTTTAGTGGCCGTAGTACAGCGAACCATACCATTACGTACGGGGTGGGTTATCAGTTTTCAATTTTACATTAAAAATTATTTATTTATTTATAAAAAACACCCAACTAAATCAGTCTTCAGTTTTACATTACAAATTATTTATTTTATAAAATAAAACATGTTTTACGGCATTCGTAATTCACACGAAACATGTCGTATACCCTCAGGATAATTCGGAATGTTTTCAAATTATTTTTAAATCACTGGCAGGATTCTGCAAGTAAGGTTTTGATTGGTGGACATGAGCTCCAACTGGCTGGTGTTAGATCCACATGTAATTGTGGAGCTAATTTTAATTAGATTGTGCAAATATGAAAATAAAATCTTATATATAAGTTGTTACTTCATAATAATACTTTGCTGTAAATAGAGACTATTAACCTACACTGGTTCGATACTGCTAACACGTACACACTGCATGCCGCGGGGTATGCTTCTTGTTTATTATGTTTTGTACTCGTTGTATTACCTTTTAACAATACACTTTGTATTCTCATAACTACCCTAATATTCCATTTGTTGTATAATACGAACATTCTGACTGCATGGAATAAAACAGAAACTACTTTTATACAAATACTCAAATGCATTTCATTTCACAATAATACTATGTTTACTATGTTTATTTCACTGAATTATATCCAAAGCACCATAAAACGAGATTATCTTAGCAACACCCCAGCACATGATTGAATCAGCGGTTATTAAATATAAATATGTACGACAAAACCGTAATACGTGATCAAGGCCGTATCTCCACACATTGTGTTGAATGTGAATTTGGCCAAACAGTGGATGATTCCATGAATCTATCCAGTCCCTCGTCTATAGGAGGACAGCCACTCCCGAGGAGATCCTTTACTGCAGATTTCATCCTTCTTGCACCGTCACAAAGAGGACATTTTAGTCTGTACATTTTTGTGAAAGAAGCAAACTACATGTAGTTCCATCACATATGTTACTCTTTTCTTTTAACAGCAATAGCTCTTTTACATGTTCTTTCTACATCTAGCTTTAACAACTGGTTTCCGTGCATACATGAGAAATGTGCCCGGCACACCTTGCTGGAGATGAGTGACTAACAGCAGGTAAGGTAGAGAGGCTGGGAGAAATTCACCTGGCGACCTGCTTTCAAACCTCGACACGGCCACAGATCAAAGACCAGGTAGATCTCCGTGACAGGAGGGGCTTGATCAAAGGCGCAAGCGACGCATTGAGGAGAGATTCGTTTGGAAATTAAGCGAAGATGGACTGTTTCATCCGGTGGTGAAAGGGCGAGATAATCGCAACTCCTAATCATACATAACATCAGGTCCAAGACTCGTTCTCAGGGTCTCCGACATCATTAAACATTTCCCAGCCGTGATACTATTGCACACAGACCGTATATTGTAATGAAGAAGGAGAGTTATGTCACAGTAAGACGAATCGGTGAAAGTGGTGACAATATAGAAAACATGTTTGCCACATACCAGTAGATATACTGTAATGAATAAAGGCAGTTATGTCACAGAATGACGAATTGGTGAAACTAGTTTTTGGCAATTACACACCTAGTCTTTTAAAATACCACTACATTGATTTAATGGTTATATGCACAAATAAAAAGTGGACTGACTAAATTTCATGTATTGATCGTTTGAATAATTTTACTTGACAAGATACGAACCAAATTAGGAAACGAACCAGCATTTCACTGTGATATTTTAATATATAAAATAGAGAATAAGATATATATTTTTTTTAATAATTATACCAAATGTTAACATTAGAGTTTTAGACATGTTGTTGTTTGGATCATTTATTCAATTCACAATATACATTATGTATATTATTGTGTTTTTTCTTTTTGCAACTGTTTAAACAATATTAGAGATTTACCACATCAAAAACAGCTTCTTCTTGTACCAAAATTAATAGTTCATACAAAATTACATATAAATTGGGACTAATGCAAGGTGAAATGTCATGACTCAATTTCTATTCGTAATTTGTTAAAGATAATGAAATAAAATTTAGTAAAAAAAAATTGTATCCTGTATGAATGAAAAGTACTTGAACATCTCAAATAAAATATTATGATTAGATACTCAGTTCGTAATATTAATTAATTAATTAATTTATAATAATAATAATTATTATTATTAATATTATATTATGCAAACAAATACCACCTTCACCTACACGACTGTACACCGTAATAACAATATCGAGCGTATCATCTTAAATATGAACTATATGACTTTAGGAATTTCGTTTCATATCCATTAAAGTATATTATAATTTTAAAATGTCATTTATTAAACCTATATACCTTCCGATGACACAGACTACTGTAGAAATGTTATACTAGTACCATATTTTTAAACCATTATTCTCCACACACACACACACACAAACACAACACAACACACAACACACACACTGGCAATAAAAAATCTGAATTCAATAGGAATAGAAGTAAATTTGGTTACAAACATTGAATACTGTAAGTTTGAGATGCATTTTGTTGCATTTATGATATCACACCAAAAATACCATGATCCGGAAATGAAAATATTATAATAATCTGCATTTAATTAAAAAAAATAGTCTTAATTATATATATATATATATATATATATATATATATATATATATATATATATATATATATATATATGTAAATTAATCGAGGTCACGGCACTAGGTTTATTGACATCAAACGTACTAGAGTGACACTTCATAATTCAAACAAAAATATTCCAAAAGCGTTCAAAAAATAAAAAAAATACCCGTTAAGCAGTAATTTATTTTATGTAAGGATATCCAAAACGACGTCATTCGAATTTGACGTAATTTTCATTAAAAAGACACCGCGTCACACATTCTTACATCATTTGAATATCGGGTAATGGCTGACTGGAATTAAGGTTGCGTGTACAGTTTACAAAAACACATTGCATTAAGCTTGAGATTATATGATAAAGAAATTATTACCCTCGTGTTACCCTGGATTCTGCAAGTGCTCTAATAAAGCCAATGTTATCAATTTTAATCTCTCTCTCTCCCACCCCTCTCTCTCTCTCTCTCTCTCTCTCTCTCCCCCTCTCCCCCCCCCCCCTCTCTCTCTCTCTCTCTCTCTCTCTCTCTCCCCTCTCTCTCCTCTCCCCCCCTCTCTCTCTCTCTCTCTCTCTCTCTCTCTCTCTCTCTCTCTCTCTCTCTCTCTCTCTCTCTCTCTCTCAATATATAATAATTAAACCGTTACTGTGTTTATATTCGTAGAAGAGATATCATTGTACACGAGCCTTGTACCGTATCGGTACAACTGTTTTCATTAAGCACCTCACTCACAAAAGCCCGTGTAACAGTTATTATGGACATTACGTATTTTCTTATTTCCGCGACAACAGCCGTGTGCATTAAAAAGGCAGAAAAGTGAAAAGTGGTCAATATCGTGTTCGGTAATAGAGTTATTAAGATGTGGAGTTGATTTTCACCTGTCTCTAATGGCTTCCTGCCAAGTACGAAACGGGGCAGAAATGAATTTACACACACATTAGACAAATCCACAAGCTATTAAGATAAAATCACAATGTTCTCAAGCTGTTCCAGCGAGGTGCCACAACACACGGACGCGCGGACCAATCGCTGACGGAGTAGTTGACGTTCACCAGGACAGACAGACGGCGTGACGTCGCCCCTGCGGCGAACACCATTCTAATTAATGATAGGCGGACGCAGCGAGAAATAAATGACATTACTTTGTTCCAGAATTTTGTTTGTTTGTTGTTGTTGTTGTTGTTCATAAGTATCAGAACAAAAGCAAACAGTTTATAGCCAAGATTATGAATTTATATAAATACATTTTACGAGAGACAGTAAGAATGATGTGAATATCTCCGACGAGACCGAATTTTACGAAAGTTTCGTGAACGAAAACATCACTTAATTACAAAAATGTCAGCAGCTATAAATTCGTTTCGTTGTTACCTGTTGTTTGTGGCCGTGACATTGTGCAGTATCCGGAATGTACGAAACCTCTTCAATCGTGAAATAATTAACCCATCTTAAATCGTGAAATAATTAAGCCCTAGGAAATCGTGACATAATTAACCATGAGTCCCAGCACTGGAAAGATAATTTATGTTGCATGTCTCACATAGTCATACTTTCCGATGTTTTGTTGTTGTTGAAATATGACGAATTTCAAAACACACCAATGACTAATGTGAAAGGATGTGACATCCCATGCCTAGGAGGACGTAGCCCACTGACGTGGCTTTTATCTAAACCCTTCTTACAATCAACCACTCAGCCCTAATCTGCCCTGCAAAGGCAGTATGCAGTAAGTGGTGAATTAACGATTTTGAGAAAGTCACTTTTGTTCCTTTTATCTATCTGGTAAAGGCTTATTAAACAGCTGAATGATTTCGTTTCTACTGGTGAAGCCAGAAAGTGTTTGTGTGTGTGTGTGTGTGTGTGTGTGTGTGTGTGTGTGTGTGTGTGTGAGAGAGAGAGAGAGAGAGAGAGAGAGAGAGAGAGATAGAGAGTATTTCTAACTATTATTTGTACTGTTTGTTGTTTTATGTATAAAACTATGCTAATGCATTAAAACAATCCTTACAATCACAGTGAATTGGAAATATGCATAAATAATTTTCTGTCGTCTTTGCCATAATCCACATTATGTAATTATATATTTCCTGCGTGAAATAGATGTCAAACACCTGTAAACGTGCTGCTACGACCTGCAAACGTAAAGTAACGATGTTTTTGGAATTTGGCACCTGATGCTTCATACAGAAGGTTAACGTGATAATTACAAGGGACATTACAGCTTTCCATAGCCCTAAGTCTACCTTTAGCTTCAGATAAAAAAAAAACCTTCATTGTTTTAGCCAGTTAAAACTACTGTAGCAGACAGTTTTCAAGTATATGAGGCAATTACATGTACTGATATGAACTAGTTTGACACCCAATAGCCTATGTATTTTTCGTGGGGTGTCATTAAACATTCATTCATTCATTCATTCATTCATTGATATTAAATAAAATTCCTTTTAAACCCTTGAAAGGTTAGTTTTTAATATCTGAAATTGTAACCAGGAACACTCTTGCTAAAAGGTTTTTTTCGTCATAACACACGACTGGTCTTTTTGAATGACTTTCTAGTAAACATTTCTACATCTGGGACGGATTGCACTAAACAAGCACTGACTTAAAACACCATTTTTTTTAAGCAAACAAAATAATAAAAATCGCTTACACCTTGGTAAATACATTTCCAGAAAACACGGCGTCCGTGAAAACGAGTTTGGGAATTTGTTTGCATTTGTAAAATTGCAACTTTACCTTTTATTTTGTGACGTCGATATATGTTGTAAAGATCTATTCTACACGACTGTGTCCCAAACGGAGGGTTTTGTTTGTACATCTCGATCGGTCTCCCATTTTGGGGACAACCAAGACGTACTAATCGTTTTGTCGGTGAGAATTAATTCCAAAAGCAGTTGTGTACATAACGACATTTCAATGAGTTTGTGAAGCCGCCGAGCAGAACGGTCGGGCGATGGATTCATTGTGGAAATGCGTGACAGATATTTCCTTAAAATTGCTACATTTTGCCTGTTTGTTCGAAAATCAGTGCTTGCTTACATTCACAACTTTACGGACAATTCATGTTGATCTAGGTAAACACGACCGGCGCTGGCAGACGCGGGGAGTACCAGTCTATTGTGCGAAGACAACAGCGTAACATTTCTCATCCCGTCGTCTTTCGAGAAAGATGAATTTGAACACCATGACACTTTTAATAGAGAGGTGCACGACCGCGACCATCTAAATTATACCACAGAGATGGACCAGGCAGTTATTATACCCGTACATTAGTAATACAGGGTAAGGGTTTTAGACCCTAACATTAGTAATATATAGGAGTGGAGGGTAGGGACTTTTAGACCCTAACATTAGTAATATATAGGAGTGGAGGGTAGGAACGTTTAGACCCTAACATTAGTAATATGGGAGTGGAGGGTAGGAACGTTTAGACCCTAACATTAGTAATATGGGAGTGGAGGGTAGGGACGTTTAGACCCTAACATTAGTAATATGGGAGTGGAGGGTAGGAACGTTTAGACCCTAACATTAGTAATATGGGAGTGGAGGGGAGGGTAGGGTAGGACGTTTAGACCCTAACATTAGTAATATGGGAGTGGAGGGTAGGAACGTTTAGACCCTAACATTAGTAATATATAGGAGTGGAGGGTAGGGACGTTTAGACCCTAACATTAGTAATATATAGGAGTGGAGGGTAGGGACTTTTAGACCCTAACATTAGTAATATGAGAGTGGAGGGTAGGGACGTTTAGACCCTAACATTAGTAATATATAGGAGTGGAGGGTAGGGACTTTTAGACCCTAACATTAGTAATATGAGAGTGGAGGGTAGGGACGTTTAGACCCTAACATTAGTAATATATAGGAGTGGAGGGTAGGAACGTTTAGACCCTAACATTAGTAATATGAGAGTGGAGGGTAAGGGTGTGTGTGTGTGTTATATCCCAACATTAGTAATATAGGAGTGGAGGGTGGGGATTTTAGACTAACAGTAGTAATGCACCAACAGTAGTAATACAGGAGCGGTAAGGTTTTATACCCTAGCCTTAGTAATAATATAGGAGTGGAGGGGTAGAGGTTTTATACCTTAACATTAGTAATATAGGAGTGGAGGGGTAGTTGTTTTTATACCCTAGCATAATCAACACAGGAGTGAAGTGGTTTTATACAATAATGAAAATAATATAGGATTTACATACCCAGAACGTTGTAATACCTTGATTACTGAAATGCACACTTAAAAGGTTTTTTTTTTTTTTTTTTTTTTTTTTTTTTTTTTTTTTTTTTTTTTTTTTTACCGTACACAGGGGGATGGATATGAATTTATGGTTGATACTTGTAATATAGATGAGTTTTATACCACAACATTTGCAAAAAATTAATTTGATATTCTTAAAACACAATTTATGTCAACCAACTGACCTAACCATTTCAGATATGTACGCAAACAACTCGAAGAGTTTTGTTATTTTTAATTTTCGTTCTTAATCGTGAAAACCATTTTAAAGTTGGTCTTAAGAGGTACAAATCGTGACTATGGGAACCGAGACGAGGCGCAGACGGAAGCGAAGAGCGGGAAGAAAAAACCTTTCAATTCATTTCCAGCAAATCAAATAGAAATTTGCTCCACTCTCGCCGGCTTGTTTGTGGAAAGCCTCCGCGCTTTCTCCACTGCTCACCATTAAGTCTTAGTGAATTAATTTCTGATTTTCTGTTCCCGTCATGCCTCAGTTCTCCGGCCCTGTTCCATAATGAAGCTCTTTCGTTAATTTGTCTTTTGACCGAGTCCATCAAGCAAGTCCCATTCTAGCGATCTTTTTTTAAAAGCCTGGCCATTTTGTTCAAAGTGTGGTCCCATGACAGGTTGACAAGTGTGTCGTTTTTATCTGATTTAACCAAAGAAGAAAGTCTTTGGCCGTCTACGTACCACGAAATTGCGTTCACTTTGTGTCTCGGGAAAAAAAATCCCGGACGAACTTGTGGATTGCTGGTCACTGGTAAAAACAAATCCTGGATTGAGATTGTTTGATTACAAAGGAACAATTCGTGTTTAATGTGCAATAGGAAGAAACTAAATGAATGCTGGTCTAACGACATTTCACGTTGTATAATAACTTTTACAACTTGGATTTCACTTTTGATATGCCAGTCGTGGGTTACAACACAAAATGGGATATTTGGTAGATAACGGCAAATTGTGTTGATTAAAAAGTCAATAGTCTTGAACAATTAAAACCATTCATATAATTGTCTCTTAAATAGGTCTATTTTGAAATATTTCATTAATATACATTCAGTTGCTTTCTAAGCGCTTAATATAAGTAAGAAATATTCCATGTAATTGTTATCATTATTATATACAGACAGGCAGATAGATATACTATACTGAGCTTGAAATTTCTCAAACCCTTCGTAATCCGCCTGCAGATAGCAGAACTTACAACGCATCATCACTATCCATTGTATTATAAATACACAAAGAAGAAAAATCTGAATTAATTGTGCAGTTATTGTATATAGATACAGAGATTATACACGGACTGTACAGGTTAATGTGTAACACACTTCATGTCGATAACGTGTTAAGAACCGCATGCTGCTGAGATAAAACATGCACAACTCCATGAGGAATCGTGTTCACACTTCCATAACACAATACACGTGTTTACTTTCTGTCTTAGCAATCGAACATTTGCTTTTACATTGCGATCTCCATCCGACAGACAGCTAGAAGCAAAACACAAAAATAGATTTTCTGCCGTACGCTATTTTTATCCACGAGCATGAATAAATAGAAAAGCTGTTACATCTACGCCCGGTGTAACAGATAAATAAATTGTCAACACTTTCTATTTACAGTTTTCTCAAATAATATGGCGGCATTGAGGGACAGTGTGTGAACGATATAACACTTTCTGTACATCTACGCCCGGTGTAACAGATAAATAAATTGTCAACACTTTCTATTTACAGTTTTCTCAAATAATATGGCGGCATTGAGGGACAGTGTGTGAACGATATAACACTTTCTGTTACATCTACGCCCGGTGTAACAGATAAATAAATTGTCAACACTTTCTATTTACAGTTTTCTCAAATAATATGGCGGCATTGAGGGACAGTGTGTGAACGATATAACACTTTCTGTTACATCTACGCCCGGTGTAACAGATAAATAAATTGTCAACACTTTCTATTTACAGTTTTCTCAAATAATATGGCGGCATTGAGGGACAGTGTGTGAACGATATAACACTTTCTGTTACATCTACGCCCGGTGTAACAGATAAATAAATTGTCAACACTTTCTATTTACAGTTTTCTCAAATAATATGGCGGCATTGAGGGACAGTGTGTGCGATATAACACTTTCTGTTACATCTACGCCCGGTGTAACAGATAAATAAATTGTCAACACTTTCTATTTACAGTTTTCTCAAATAATATGGCGGCATTGAGGGACAGTGTGAACGATATAACACTTTCTGTTACATCTACGCCCGGTGTAACAGATAAATAAATTGTCAACACTTTCTATTTACAGTTTTCTCAAATAATATGGCGGCATTGAGGGACAGTGTGTGAACGATATAACACTTTCTGTTACATCTACGCCCGGTGTAACAGATATCAAACTTTCTATTTACAGTTTTCTTGGCGGCATTGAGGGACAGTGTGTGAACGATATAACACTTTCTGTTACATCTACGCCCGGGTAACAGATAAATAAATTGTCAACACTTTCTATTTACAGATAAATAAATTGTCAACACTTTCTATTTACAGTTTTCTCAAATAATATGGCGGCATTGAGGGACAGTGTGTGAACGATATAACACTTTCTGTTACATCTACGCCCGGTGTAACAGATAAATAAATTGTCAACACTTTCTATTTACAGTTTTCTCAAATAATATGGCGGCATTGAGGGACAGTGTGTGAACGATATAACACTTTCTGTTACATCTACGCCCGGTGTAACAGATAAATAAATTGTCAACACTTTCTATTTACAGTTTTCTCAAATAATATGGCGGCATTGAGGGACAGTGTGTGAACGATATAACACTTTCTGTTACATCTACGCCCGGTGTAACAGATAAATAAATTGTCAACACTTTCTATTTACAGTTTTCTCAAATAATATGGCGGCATTGAGGGACAGTGTGTGAACGATATAACACTTTCTGTTACATCTACGCCCGGTGTAACAGATAAATAAATTGTCAACACTTTCTATTTACAGTTTTCTCAAATAATATGGCGGCATTGAGGGACAGTGTGTGAACGATATAACACTTTCTGAACAAAGGGTTAAACGAAACAAAAGATTATGATTAAATTTCATATAATACTCACTGATCGTGATGAAGAGACTGTTTTAATCTTCAGTTATAGAATATGTTTTTATTGTTGTTACCGGCGCCTTATTTCTTTTTGCAATAATTATTTAACATTTTTGTATTTTTTGTTAAATCTGCAATTTCGCCGTACCATCATTTACATTATAACAACATTTAAATTATAACATCATTTACATTATAATATCATTTACATTATAACATCATTTACTAATGCAAAATATAAACACTACCGTTTTAATAAACTCGCGCGCTATCGCTATCAAACGTTATCGTAAACTGTGTTCAGACAACATACACCTTTGTCGCCATATTTTAAAAATATTTTTTTAACACAAAACAGTGAAATAGCATAGTGTTATTTAAACTGAAGAATAATAAATAGTTGTGATTTAAAACACTAAGTATAGCCAACAGATATTGCAGAATGGCGTGAATCGGTTAGAAAATCGAATGAATGGTGTATTCTAATTGGTTAACTAAAAATACTCAGGACTACAGCTTTAATAATATTAATGAGGTCTATGGTTATGGTGCTCATTAATCTAATTAGTAACCATACATTTTAAAACACACAGTTCCGTATTTTTTCCGTAATCACTAAACCGATTGTAATGATCCGACGAATAACTATTGTTACTATGATTCTCACTAAACCGATTGTAATGATCCGACTAATAACTATTGTATACTACGATTCTCACTAAAGTTATTGCCAGTGAGTAAGTTAGTCTTTATTTAGTTTTAGATTTTAAAATATTTTCTTTAGATTAGAAAAAAAGTATTTAGTCTTTACTAAAGTATCTCATCTTGACTTGTTGCAAATATTACGACAGACGACAGGACTGTTTCAACCAATATTGGATATAAGCCTTTAAACTTGATCCTAATACAGTCTGCCCACGACAGACTTGTATGAACCCAGATTGAATAGAAGTATTAAGCTACTAATCTGATGACGTAAGCTTTACCAATGTGAACATGTATTTGAGACTACAGACTAATTAAGGTATTCATTGCGGCTGACTATTAACAATAATTTCCCAGTAAACACAAACCCCAAATTATCCTTTAAACATTTTTGCATTAATAATATTCTGTGGGTTTTGTTATTTTGCTACTAAACCCAAAACATACCCAATATTGCGACCCAGTTCCCAAGTAAATGTTTCTGAAAGCACAACATCTTAATTAGGACGGTGTCGGTCAATCAAAGACGATCGTCACAATACGAGGCTGACCTAAAAGACCCCATCCGTCTCCTCCCACTACTTTTTGTGGTAACCTTTACCCAAAAAAAACCTCCCATTAACCCCTCTATTACCGCCTTCACGGTGCGAGTTTTAGCGGTGTTTCTTACCGCAGAACACCTACCCACGGCGAGACACAGAGGACCTCTCAATTAAGCCTACCGATGGTTTTCAACCTGACGACAAAACGTCAGCAGCGACTTCAAACAGAGCGAATCATTAGTCTATTTGTATCCTTGTTTGGTTAAAAAGGTGTCCCTCTCCACCACCAGTTGTTGATGGCAATCAAAGGCGGCGGAAGATTCGGAGCGAGTCCGTAACAGGGCTCTCCCGCCGTGTTACAAATTCCTGCGCCACAGATCGCGGAGTGAGCGAGGAAAGCAACGCGAGATCCCTCCCCGGGTGTGCCAAGACGAGAGGCCTTGCCTTGTTATTAACGCTGCTTACCCGCTTATTAAATTAAACACGTTTTTTCAAATAATAAATGAAGATCATTTGGAAAGCGGTTTTCGTTTCTTTCATGTCTCTGTTACGGGCCAAGGTCTACGAACTCTGTGATGGTCTTAAAGAAACTTGAAAATCGGTGAACGGTTACACTTCATATTCCAAAAAAAAGGACAACTTCCTTTTGGTATAATACGCAAAATCTAAATCTACTTCCGGTTTGCTTTACAACGGTGGCCAATAAGCGTTCTAATATCCATGATAATTATTCGTGTTTCAATTTCATTTGCACTTCTGAACATTAGTTTCTGAATTATGTGACAATACAAAATGCCGTGTTTTACTTGTCAACTACATGCACACTAGACACATATTTTTTGTATATAGAATAAAATGTATTGATCTGTATTGCCTCGACGTATATTAGCCCCATGAAGCGATATCATAGAATACGTGATTAGCCATTTAGAGAAAGACGTGTTAAATCTGGTAAAGGGCACATGGACCTATTAACTTGCATTAAAATGATATCAAGCAGCCATCTTTATTGTTTTCCCATCTATATAGCATTGTTAGAGATTCTATTGGTCGCAAATGCGACTTGACTGTGTTTTGGTTTACGAATGTTAGAAAACTGATGAACCATCTTATGCCCGCTGTTTCCCGTTCCGTTGTCTATTTATTGTTTATTTGTCTTATTATTCACTTCATTTATTTATTTCATGCACCAAGCTAGATCAGTGCCGTTGTAATTATGACTATGATATATCACTTCCGGTAACACACGGAAGTAAGATGATCGCGTGACAACTGAGTAATCAATGTATGGAGGAAAGCGATGTTAAATTTAGACAGAACCAGACTAAATTACGGTAAATGTTGGGTACACGGCGTTCAGGGTTGCTTTGTAGAAGGAATCTTGTCAGTAAATACGAATTGACGTATTGTACATTATATACAGTATTATAAAGAGATGGCTATATGACGTCTGTGTTATCATAAACACAGTCAACTTTAATAAAAGCCAATTTGTACTTCAGTTCATCTTTTGAGGACATAGCAAGATGTCTCTCAAAATATTTTAGTGTATGAACCGCTGTAAATACTTCAGTAGTCAAATTTCAGTATCCGTGTACATTGTTAGTGTCCTGTAAAACAGGTTCTGAATAAAATGAAGTTGCAGTGAATATTTTGACGCAAACCCAATACTAGTAATAAAAGCGTTTTAACATTTCATAAATAGATATATCGACTAATTCTCGTCAGCATGATAACTGTGAATTACGACACCTCATTTGAAGGTAATGCAGTTGATGAGGGTGTTGGTTTCAGTGACTAGAATCACACATATATCCTAGGTGCTGTGCATGGTTCAGTGACGAAGACATCAGGCTTTAGGCCGATAGGTAACAGGGTCTTAACTCAGTACTGGCGCTAACACACCGCGTCTCTGCAATACAGCAAGTGTTCGTACTAACCGACACTGAGATATCTTGTGGAAGTTTAGGTTTTTCAAACCAGTCATATGAGGGGCATTTTGTTTTTGCAGGCGGAATAGAGGCGGAATAGTGAGGGTGTATCATTTTAGGAGTGACAGTTTCTATTACGGACAGATTTGAAAGGAGGGGCAGTTCTTCTGCATGCTGAGTAGGAATGGTGTATCGTCTGGGGTGGAAGTGGGGGTTTTCTGCAGGCTGAGTAGGAAGGATGTATAGTGTGTGTGTGTGTGTGTGTGTGTGTGTGTGTGTGTGTGTGTGTGCGCGCGTGTGCGTGGTTGTTCTGCAAGCGAAGTAAGGAAGGTGCATCCTTGTGGGTAACAACAATCCATCTTTAGACAAAACAGTTGACAGTGACCTTCTCAAACCTCTCTTCGACTTTCTCTTGTGCAGAGATACAATCTTGATTGCTATAACCGTTTTGTCAACTCAGATTCTGTCTGAAACAGAATAGATAATTGAGATGTGTCCACAGTGTTCTCAAAATTTAATTGCACATAAACTCTAAAAATAAATTAAAGTGAACCGGAATTATCTTTATTGAAGACAACTGTTTTAACTTGGCTGCTCGGGCTATGTTACGGTAGTGACTGTGAGCGTGAGGGCAGGTATACGACAGGTATACGACAGGTATAGGCCAGGCAGGCCGGGGTCGCACAGTGTGGATGATTTATGTGCTCGGCCCAGGTGGGTGAAGCTAATGGCGGCCACCGTGACACTTGATGGATCGTCCTCGTCCCGCAGCTCACAGTACCAACAGCTCCGTGCGGCGAGAGTCACCGGGGCAAGCCGACAAAGAGGCGATATGCAGCCCACTCCGGGGTTAAGTGCATAAAGTTATGAGTTATTATCTCCGAGGAACACGTGGGGACCTTTGAACATACCGGAGAGAAATCTCTGTCAAATAAATGTTCATAAAAACAAAGATACGGACAATAAAATGTGGGTAGAGTTATAATAAAACAGAACACGTGTTCTTGTAAACAAGAATATAACATCAACAGAACACGGTAAATATATAATAATAATATTGTTATTAGTAATGCGAACACAGTACTTGTATTTACTCGCCAAGTTGAACGTTGTATGCTGTATTTATGTGGTTTGTTGTTTTCATCACGTAAAATAACTTTTGACCTTTTAAAATCTGAAAACTCGATTATCTAGACTGACTCCGCAAGTTAACTACGTTCATGTACATAAATTGTTATTGTTTTTGTACCTAATCATTGTTAGTTTTTTGTACAATAAACTGAACTCAAATCAATTGAATTAATGATGAAGTAAAAAATATTGATTTAAAATTGAAACCCAATTTTCGACTCTCAAAGTTGGGATAACTAACATATCCGTTGGTGAATCAGTAAGGGGATTAATGATTCTTGAGAAGTGAAACCTCACAAACGTGGACAGCGTAACTAACGTGTCATGGCGACCAAGGTCAATGGAGGACAGCGTTAACGCCCGTAACGTGGCCCAATCAACCCATGTCCTGCTGATCGGACTGTTGTGACGGAACAAGTGCCAACACAAGCTGACACAAAAATAAACAAATAAACAACAAACTGTGGGTCTCGTTTGCTTCAGCAAATCTGATTATAAATGTGTTTAAAATGTCTTCCCTTTTCGAGGCAAATATGTGGATATTGTATGTCGGAATCGTTATTTATTTTTCGATGGTTATTTACGTGTGTTTGTGGTCAATGCAGTATAATTACCAGTGCGTGGTCGTCGTTTTCGGTTCTTTGTCTTATTCCTGTCTAATATATGGTTTAAATTACTGAATTTGTTTTAATGAACTATGGAAATGATTATTTGGATATTATTTAACAATGTACTAATGTGACAAAAACTTCTGACTCTTGAATTAATTGTAAATTAAATATAAAAATATTCCTATATGAGATTTACCGTAAATAGAAATTAAATATTATCAAAAATAGTGCTATGAGAATTACCGTAAATAAAAATTTAAATATTATAAAAATAGTGCTGTATTAGAATTACCGTAAATAGAAATTAAATATGATAAAAATAGTGCTATATGAGAATTACCGTAAATAGAAATTAAATATTATAAAAATAGTGCTATATGAAAATTACCGTAAATAGAAATTAAATATTATAAAAATAGTGCTGTATTAGAATTACCGTAAATAGAAATTAAATATTAACACATCTATTGTGGAAAAACAGAGGAAGAATCAATTGAACTGACATTCATTTCCCCCTCCTATAAGAATCATTTTTATATCAGTACGAGTGGGGTTTTCACAATACAGTATGAACTCGTATTTAAAAATATTGATATTACTCGCAGAACTTTTTTTGAAGAATAATTTCCAATTTAAATAGATATGGAACTTCTAAGACTATCTCTAGATCTAGACGTGGTCTTATTGGAGTAAAGACAGATATGTACACGAGTAAATGATTTATAACTGACTTACTGTATAGTTAAAGATACATGCATATACACACATGAGTAACTGATTTACTGTAAACGTCAATATAGATATTCACGAGTAACTGATTTACTATAAACGTCAATATAGATATTCACGAGTAACTGATTTACTATAAACGTCAATATAGATATTCACAACTAACTGATTTACTATAAACGTCAATATAGATATTCACAACTAACTGATTTACTATAAACGTCAATATAGATATAATATTTCCACACAGAGACGAGATAACCACTCCTATGTATCTAATCAGACGTCCCCACATGTAATCGAAACGACAAAACCGTTATCCATAATCAAAACAGTAGCTCTGCACAATACAGAGACGAATGGGTATTTGACAAAATAGGTTGATTCCATGAATCGCTATCTAGTGCCTCGTCTATAGGAGGACATCCACTCCCGGGAGATATTGTACTGAACAATGCACCGTCCACCGCTCAAAGAAGACTCCCACTCCCAGACTAGTTTACTAAATCAAAACTAGCACAGGAAAGAACTCATTGGAATAAATATAGCTGTGAGGACATGCTATCATGAATCACTGTGAAAACAGTGATGATATCAGGTGTTCGCGAAAATGCAGCATACCCTGCCCCTCACGTAACGGACGAGATATCCCCTCCCATATAACTAATAAAACGTTCCCACACGTAACGGACGAACTATTCCCACATGTAACGGACGAACTATTCCCACACGTAACGGACGAATTATTCCCACACGTAACGGACGAGATATCCCCTCCCATATAACTAATAAGACGTTCCCACACGCAACGGACGAACTATTCCCACACGTAACGGACGAATTATTCCCACACGTAACGGACGAGATATCCCCTCCCATATAACTAATAAGACGTTCCCACACGTAACGGACGAACTATTCCCACACGTAACGACGACACGTAACGGACGAGATATCCCCTCCCATATAACTAATAAGACGTTCCCACACGTAACGGACGAACTATTCCCACACGTAACGGACGAACTATTCCCACACGTAACGGACGAGATATCCCCCTCCCATATAACTAATAAGACGTCCCACACGTAACGGACGAACTATTCCCACACGTAACGGACGAGATATCCCCTCCCATATAACTAATAAGACGTTCCCACACGTAACGGACGAACTATTCCCACACGTAACGGACGAACTATTCCCACACGTAACGGACGAGATATCCCCTCCCATATAACTAATAAGACGTTCCCACACGTAACGGACGAACTATTCCCACACGTAACGGACGAACTATTCCCACACGTAACGGACGAGATATCCCCTCCCATATAACTAATAAGACGTTCCCACACGTAACGGACGAACTATTCCCACATGTAACGGACGAACTATTCCCACACGTAACGGACGAATTATTCCCACACGTAACGGACGAACTATTCCCACATGTAACGGACGAACTATTCCCACACGTAACGGACGAGATATCCCCTCCCATATAACTAATAAGACGTTCCCACACGTAACGGACGAACTATTCCCACACGTAACGGACGAACTATTCCCACACGTAACGGACGAGATATCCCCTCCCATATAACTAATAAAACGTTCCCACACGTAACGGACGAACTATTCCCACATGTAACGGACGAACTATTCCCACACGTAACGGACGAGATATCCCCTCCCATATAACTAATAAAACGTTCCCACACGTAACGGACGAACTATTCCCACACGTAACGGACGAACTATTCCCACACGTAACGGACGATTGATTCTACCTCTTGACAGTTCTCATTTGGCTCTGAGACTTAATAGTGGGCCAGCCTCCACCCAAATTGCCGTCTTCACAGAGGCATTGTCAGCGGAGGTGTCAGTTAATACAGGCATTCTGTCCCAGCGCCGCGAACACGGGGAATTGCGCAAGAGAACCGTTTGCAAACAGGGCGAACAAGTGACTGCGAAACCCTCCCCTGTCTGCATTGTATCTAGTCAATTGGACGTTTTAATTAAGTCAGAGCTGCTCTTCACTATTGCAGAACTCTAGCCAGCTATGGGAGTCGGGGTCTGAAGAGTTAACATGATTCGTGATAAAGCGTTCGTTATAAAAATAAATTCTGCACTTGGTTTCAACTTGAAGCAAATTAATAGTCACTGATCTGCTCGAAAACCTCAGAATAGTTGTTACTATATTAAAGAAGTCGTTTTAATCAAATGAATTAGCTAATGACAGCATATTAACTTTATAATTTTACAGGTAATCTCCAGATGGTTAACATCCCCCGCAAACTGTAGGACTGTTGTAAAATATTATAAATGAAAAACGTTTCATTGTCAAGCCGAACATGGTTCGATAAATATCTAAATAACCGAGTAAATGGTATGAATATAGTATATTTACAACATAAAGGGCCTCTACGCGGTATGTAGATAAAACATACATGGCCTAATTTCCTCTTTCCGCACGGCTGATTCTCAAATGCCATTCTCTGATATCTGTATGCAGGTGCCTGTGTGAATAATATATATACATACATACACGGCTCTTGTTCTTGTAAATAAACACGTACACGTGTCTCACAGCAGTTCAGCCGTTGGATAAGGTTGGTAGGTACCAAGTTCACATCCCGGCCTCTAACAGTGAAGTTTAACGGCTCAGTTGGGAGTTGAGAGATATGTGTGTGTGTGTGTGTGTGTATGTGTGTGTGTGTGTGTGTGTGTGTGTGTGTGTGTGTGTGTGTGTCCGGGGCTATGTGTATCGGGGGGGGGGGGGGGGGAGATATTAGCTCAATATACCTATTTATCTCTTAGTAACCGCTGACTAACAATTAACCATTTACCCAACATTCTGGACAGACAGGCCAGATAGCTGATGTGTGTACCCAGGACAGCGTGCTTGAACGTCCATTGGATATAAGCACGGAAATTAACAAACAGAAACTAGCATCGTAATTGACTACATTGACTAATATAAATATTTATCAAATTACTATATTAGTAAATCGAAAGCATTTAAATATTATGTAATGTATTAATTATATAACAAAGATCAATGAAATGTCACTCTTCAACAATGGTACAGATAATTATATAACATTTTATTTTAAAGTTTTGATTAAACGTTTTGTAACTGGAATGGAATAACTATTCAGTGATAGATACGTGTTTGTGTACATATGTTCATATCTATGTAATTATATGTAGGTATTTGAATACATTTTAAATGTATAAATAATATTAGAGTTACATTTGTGGTAACGTCTTTTCTTTTATTTATATTTTATTTTTGCCAATTATAAATATAATCATATAACTTGCTTAGCTTTTATTAAAACAGTTTATGTACCTTTGGTATTTATTCGCCACTATGGTTTCACGGCAGCTATGCCCAGTAGTAGTACTTTGGCGATATTTTCGAACCTCATTAATTAGTTTTTAAAACCTCTAAACAAACCTGAAACTATTCATCGTACTGGTTCAGCAAGTAGGACAGGAAATAATTATTTTCTCAGATAAAAAAGAAACTTCTAACCGTAACACGAATTAGGAACATATGAAACACGAATACAGTTTAAGGAGTGGTTTGTTTCACTAATAGTGTAAAGGTTCAAAGAAGAAGAAAATCACATCTTCACTAACTCGTAATACATTTGTTTATATAATTTGTATTTATACTACTAAATATTATAATTGTATCACTTTTTGTTTGTAAAATATTAACATCTTCAGGATAAACAATCTTGACATGTGCAAAAAAAAAAAAATTTTTTTTTAATATAACTAAAATAAAGAAACAATTCTAAAACAGGGGAAGGAAAGAAACGGAGAGTAATGTTTAAGCTCTAAAATTCCTTTTTGATCATAATACTGCATAGACATGTTATAGAAAACTATATTTCAAGAGTCGCTAAAACCAGCCGTTTAACAAGCAAATATAACCAAAATATGTAAACTGAAGAGATAACTCGATCACGCCACAATGAAAGGTGGTAACACGTAAAACCAGTTTGAATCGCACTCGTGTTCAATTTCAATTATGAGAAAGAAGAAATATTTGAATAAGATGTTTTGTATTTATGTTTGCTTACTGCTGCAGACGGCCTGGCAGCCGTCTAATCGGTGCTTGCATTCAAAATACGCAGAGGTAAACCAAACATGGTGCAAAAGATTGAAGCAGATTTTCAACAAAACCACATCCTTTCTAGCGAACTCTTTTGTTTACAAAAGGGAATTCTAAAGACGTAATGGCGACAGCTTTTAGTTGAAATTTGTACAATGCCAGACGATAATTGTGTCGGCAGACGACAGTAGGGGATTCTGGGAATGTTCGTCTGTTGCTTTTGCTATCGGCTGCCTGGTGGTCTAAAACTGACCATGGTCAAATGAAAATAATCGTTGGCACCAAAGGTTGGACGTTACCTCTCCGTGATACTTTGTTACATCACTTAGAGACAGTCACGTGACATGGAATTTGATCACGTGACTCGTGTGTTTGTGTGAACAAGGGAAGATCAGTGGCGGTGTCGTGTTACTAAACAAGTGGAGGGTTACTCGTGATTATGTAAATGAGGCCCGAGAAGCAACAGACCTCTGTAAGCCAAATAAACGTCAAAGTAGACACACGTGTTACTAACTAATAGCACTCTCTTCAAAGGGAGTCACATTTGTCAAGTGAGATACTCTCCCACCATCCCATGTGATACCAGGACGAGCTCGATGGTAAACCCAGTTCTAAGTACAGGAGATATATTGGTCACTAACAAACGGTAAACCCAGTTCTAAGTATAGGAGATATATTGGTCACTAACAAACGGTAAACCCAGTTCTAAGTACAGGAGATATATTGGTCACTAACAAACGGTAAACCCAGTTCTAAGTACAGGAGATATATTGGTCACAAACAAACGGTAAACCCAGTTCTAAGTACAGGAGATATATTGGTCACTAACAAACAGTAAACCCAGTTCTAAGTACAGGAGATATATTGGTCACTAACAAACGGTAGAGGCTCGCCTCAGGTGCTTTGTTTGTAGGATCGATCCCACTCGGTGGATTCATTCTCTGATTGCTTATATTGCCATTCAAACCAGTGCCCCACGACTCGTATATCAAAGGCCGTGGTATGTGATGTCATGCATGTGGGAAAGTGCATATAAGAGATCCCTTGCTATTAATAGAAACATGTAGCGGGTTTTCTCTAAGGCTATATGTGAGAATGATCCAATGTTTGACACTCAACAGCCGATGATTAATAAATCAATGTTTTCTTGGTGGTGTCGTTAAACAAAACTAGTTTTCTGAGAATCGTTTATTTCCAGAACTTTTTACTTTTAAGTTTTATTCAGATTGTAAAAAATTCAATAATATTCCGGTTACCAAAACTAAATGTGTAATCGCATTTTATGACCGTTGTACAGAAAACTATTGTATAATAATAATATTAAATAGTTTATACTGCTAGTGGAAATTTGTTACATTATTTGAAATTAGTCTGAAAGTTCAGTTTTTTTGTTCTCTCTAAAATTACACTAATATATCCAAAATATTATTTTTTAAAAACCCAGTATCCAACGAATTATTTGATAAAGGTGCAAATATGTATTCATTACTTTTTAAAAACAAAGAATACCTTGTAAAGAGTACACTAATTTGTATTAAAATGAACAAATTGACCAATAGTATTAACACGAAGTACTTGTCAAAACACATTTAATCGTAATAATCAATATTAAATATTCTCAGAGCTGGCTGAACCTGGATCAGCCATAACTAGCGAGGATATAAAAACAATATTATGTAAACTGATTCTTTGTGCGGCTAGAGAAAGAGAGAGAGAGTTCGTAATGGCGACGATCGATGGGTCTCGAAGACTGATCTCCCGAGCAGAGCCCCTCTAACGCTTGGTAATATTCACTTGTCACAAGGAATAAGTCAGCTGTGAAGAGAATACAAGCCATCGCCAATAAATGGGATGTTACTGTCGAAAAACCCACATTAACAATCCCCCAACCGCCCTCACCCGCTCCCACGGTGCTCCTAAATATCTCGGTAGGATTTCCAACAGAATGGGATGGACTGCAGTAAGACAGTCGGGTTTCCTCGTGCGAGCTAATGGCTCTTTACACATGCCTCTTATCAAAGTTTATTTTATTAAACTAAACTTATGTCGTTGTAAATAAAAACATTGGTTGAATCACATTTTAATTTTTTTAGAATTTGTCAAACTTAGTATACAGTTGTTAAGTGATTATATATAATGTAACAAGATGTAAATACTAGTATACATTCTAAAATGTTGTACAAAAATGTTAATATTTATGATATTTATAAAAATATTAATTTTCAATCATAGCAATATTATGTTTTTGAGGTTTTTATTAAAATCATTATTAGAACTAAACTATTATTAAGACGAACAAAATAATTATAATAACGAAAATAATTATTAAAAAAAGTGAGTCACCAAATATACTCATTTTTGTTTACTTTTCAAAAATAGAAGAAAAACCCCTTACACACATAATCCAAAAAAAAAGAACTTAACTAAAGTAATTCTATTTAAGAGAAAAATAATGATAAAAATCCCATTTGCAATAAATAAAACAAGCCATCTCGACGGCAGTATGGAAATATGTGATCAAGAAAATTCATAATATATATACACAATTTGTATATATATTTTTAGAAAACATTTCCAAATAAAATACCCATGCCATTGTTAATTAATAGTAGTACAAATAATATATTAAATTATTTGTATTTCAATTATTATTAGGTAATTCTAAACAAGTGAAGCTCTATAAAGTTATTAAAAAGAACTTTAATTACGCCTTCAATGAATCATGTTTTTATTTCTAATATAATAATACTGTTTAGTTTGTCAAACACGTAATTTAAATACCTTTTTTTCAAAATGAATGAATGAATGAATGAATGAATAAATAAATAAATAAATATCACTATATATTTTTGTGTGACTGTGGTTTAAAAAAAATTAATTATTTAACATAAAAATATTTTAAATTAATTTTACATATAAAAATTATAGTTTTATGCTCACGAATTTACTTATTAGTAACAGAATATACGTAAAACAAATTGTGATTGTGTGTCTTAGAAATTGTACAGTTAGAACAAATAATAATAAATAAAAATAATATAAAAAAGTAAAGTATTAATATTATTATTTTAACTTTCATATTATTACTATTAGTTTTAACAGAATAATTAATTAAATATTAAAAATAATATTTTCCCCTAGCAATTAACTCAACAAAACAGTAATAAAAAAAATTAAAAAGGAAAGAGAAAGAAAAGAATATATATATATATATATATATATATATATATATATATATATATATATATATATATATATATATATATATATGCGTATATCGATATAAATCTGCTATGAATCGCAACAGGAAAACAATTTTGAGTTTGTTATTGTCAATGTGTTATATGTATAAAATACTTTAGGATAGGTACGGTAATGATGTCTGGAATGTGTTAGTACTCTTTACATTGGAGAGAGTGAGTCGAGTCTTATTTGTCCTCATCAACCTGGAATTGTGGGACTGAAAAGACTTCCCTATCTCAAGATCTTCATGTTGTACGATGTCGCAGCAAACTAGGGCCACTTATCGCAAACCCGTCAATTTGCATGCCATGCTCGAGTGAGTAAAGAGCCGCGACGGAGAGTAAAACTTAATAGAGTCCGTAACACACAGGGAGAAAACGCCATCAAACGTCAGGGAGAAAATGTGCACACAATAAGTAATGGACGTCACTGCTTGTGGTGCGCCGCACGTGAAAAGGCGCGTCACAAAATTGTGACACTGCCTCTTGAAAGAAAGTTTTGAGTAATATTTGTAATAGGGATATTTACCTCGCTTAGTTCAAAGAAAACACGTTCAAACTAATTTACTTAGCAGGCTGTAGGTTAGTGATACTTAGATGTCATTCTCGTTCATTTAAGCTGCATGATAATTTTGAAAATCCACTCTATAAATGGTGTAACACAAGCCTCTTTTTCTCTATTTCTCTATTTCTCTATTTTTTAAATTAATTAAAAACGTTATTTATTAATACATTTTTTGGTACAAATAGCGATATGCTAAAATAAACGAATAAAACATTTTAATTATATTTTTGTTATTTCTTATTATTTAAAATGATATATCAGTTTAAGAAAATAATAATGTAGTATTTAATGACCAATTCTTATTAAAATTATTTGATTGCTTTTAAAAATAAACATTACATGTTTACCTATTAATTTATTATTATTAAACTCTTTTTAACATAGCATATTTTAATTTAATGATAAATAAAATAAAAAGGTGTCACCAGCTGTATTATAATAATAATAATACTGGACATATTGTTTTAATATTTAAATTATTATTTTGTGATTTAGTTTTTAAAAATAAATTCAAGACTGTCACATTTATCAAAATCATTATCGCCACTATTACAATATTAGTATCACCTGTGAATTTTAAAATAATTATTACTACTACTGCTGAAAAATATAATAATCATATATGACACACAATGATTTAAAAAATAAATAAATATATATATAAACTCACGTGACTTCCGTCATCCAGCACCTGCAGCCCCCCTCCTCCGTGTAAACTTAACAACGAGGGGTCTTGCTCCAGCGTCAATCCATGAGGCCCCCCGTGCATCAACACGTCCGGGCGGCGGATCTGTCCGTAGTCCGTTCGTCTCGAGTCGTAGGCGCCCGGCAGCCCCGGGTGCATGTTGTGGATGCCATCCTCCCTGTGACGCAGGACGTTGCGGTCGGTGTGGTGCAGCTGGTGGTTGTAGTGGTGCTGGGGGGTCTGGAACGAGTTGAGGTGCGAATAGGGGTCGGCGTTCACGTGGTGGTGGAAGTCCACAGACTGCTGCGGGGGCAGGTTGTAGGGTGGGGGGAAGTAGGGGGGCTGGAAGTCCGTGTTGGGTGTGTGGGAGAGGCGGGGGGCGGACGAGAACGTGCCCGACCCCCCGATGGAACTGACCAGCTGTCCGAGTCCCTGGCTCGCCACCAAGTCTGACCGGCGGTGATCCTGGAAAATAATAAAAATAAATAAAATAAAAATATAAAACACAAACACAATAACACACACAAATATATTATTAACTGTAAACAACGAATAAACAGTTGATCATAATTAATATATAAATTTATGAATGTTGTATTCTCATAATATTATATAAACGAAAACAAGCATAAATATCAACTAATATACTTACATTGTAGAAAAAAAGAAAGATGTATAACCCACAAACAATGCAGCAGAAAAGCTGTTTGTTAACTGTGCTGATATACGAAATCTACACACTTATTACATTTACAAGGAAAGGGTTTGTGTTAAAGTCCAGCAGACGAGGAAAGCTCGTGATAAAACAACTAATACACGTGTAATGCAGATCTGAAAAGAGCTTGAGAAAACTGCCGCCGCCGCCAGCTGGCAGGACTAGAACGTTGTGGCTGGCGCTATACAAGCTGATCGGAGTAGAAAATGCCTCTAAGGCATCTGTTAACAACAACGTTGGAAAATGAATGAAGTCATTCACGGTGCTGCAGTCGAGATTATATATAGAATAATATATACACAATTCCCATAATTTATCAACAGCTCCGTCGCTGCTTCAGTTTCAACAAGCCCCTGGCCATTTTAGTCTCCATTCATATTATTATACAGGTAAGACACCGTTCCACGCTTGAGAAATAACAAATTACATTTTGACAGCCACAAAATCGTTATCATCAACAGAGAGATAGAGAGAGAGAGAGAAAAAAAATGAATTAAAAATATAATAATAAAATAAAAATATAGCTAATAAAAATATTTTAAAAATTACTGGGAGGAAAAGGTAAAATATATTTTAAAAAACATGACTGATAAAAAGGTAACCACCTCGGGCTCTATGAGACCAAAAGCCGACGGCATGCCTTGTCGTTTGTCGGAATACGGAGAAAGTCTTTCGAACGCACTGTCTTTGGAGGTGAACGAATCCGGGTGAATATTAGCAACGTTGGCTGAGTTTTCCAGGTTGCTAAGAGTGGACATTACTCGTCGCGTTGTCGAGCTGCATCGGACCAGCCTGGGGTCTTGTCGATGGAGAGACAGAGACACGGAGACACGGAACTGGGTATGTAAACAATAATCCTACACCCCGTCAGTCCTGGGGCCACACACACACAGAATGGAAGACGGTTGAAGCATACGACACTGGGAATAATCGCGCTGGCACGTCGGAATCAGGTGGGGATACTATTTTGGGCACTAACTAGCCCAGAGGCACTTCTGTTATAAGAAACCACGGTCTTTACTCTCCGATATTTGGGGCTTGGCCTCTCCGTTCTGAGCCCCATAGCGATCCAATAAACTTGGCTTTTAGCGGATCACGACCCGCGTCTATCCGATGCATCACGCCTTCTGATTGGCTCGCGGGTTGGAAAGTGACTGGTGATGCGTCTCTGATCCGCTTAGCCCAGCCCCCGTTCGGCTGGAGTCCATTGAAAGGCCATCAGAGGTAAACGCGGCGATTAGGATGGTTCTACAATTAGTTGAATGGTGCCATTCAAAGCGGTATTTGCCTAAAAGCTTACTCATTGTTACACCTACAGAGGCGAAAGGTATTTAGATACCTTTTAGCCACAGGGAATTTCTTTACAAAATTGACTGATAGCGCAATTGGGGACGGAGTTGGAAGCACTTTCATTACCAATTGCCTCCGTTTTCACGCATAACTGAAAAATACTCGAGACAAATTCACACATATTCGGCTAATATCGCTACCAGTCGGACGAGCTTAGTTGGACTGCACGTTCGGAACAATGGAAAACTTTATTGACAACTTCCAACGCTATTATTTATGTTTTTCTAGTTTGTGGCGCCCATGCGTTTTAGTTGTCTGGCTTTTTAAAATGTTAGGTTTGTGTTATTGCTTTAGTATGTGTTGACACTACGGGCTGTTACCTCAATGTTTAAACACAAATGGAGACATGGATTAAAATATACATGGGAGGTAATAAAAACAGTATTAAACTCGTAGACACAGACGGAATAACAAAAACGAAGATTTCGAAGAAAGTATAAAATTAAAAAAAATTTAATAAAAATTCAACATAACATTTTATTACAATTATTTAGTTTAGGTATTTATTAATTTAACTGATTTATAATATTTAAAAAATCCATTACTATTACTATTATTAGTAGTAGTATTATTAATAATAATAATATTTTTTTATTACCGGGTATGTTATTATTGTCATTATTGTTATTATTATTATTAGTATTATTTTATATATAATAAGCCAACATTAATTAATATTTATTGACAATTATAATGAACATATATTTCGACACTTAACAATTATAGACTGAAACGCGTTATAATTAAATAAAATTATTTGTGATATCTCTCTATATCCAAGTAAACCGATAATCAGTTGAACTATACTGATAAACACTCGCCTATGTGCTAATGTATGACACTGTATGTGATATGTCACAGGCAGCCTCAACACATAATAGAAAGCCTAGTCCAAACTGATAAACACTCGCCCATGTAATAATGTATGACACTGTATGTGATATGTCACAGGCAGCCTCAACACATGATAGAAGGCCTAGTCCAAACTGATAAACACTCGCCCATGTACTAATATATGACACTGTATGTGATATGTCACAGGCAGCCTCAACACATGATAGAAGGCCTAGTCCACTGATAAACACTCGCCCATGTAATAATGTATGACACTGTATGTGATATGTCACAGGCAGCCTCAACACATGATAGAAGGCCTAGTCCAAACTGATAAACACTCGCCCATGTAATAATGTATGACACTGTATGTGATATGTCACAGGCAGCCTCAACACATGATAGAAGGCCTAGTCCAATTCTTCACCAAGTAATTAATCAAATAATAAACTGAATTATTATGTTGAAATTAAAATAAACAAACAAACAAAAAACAAAACGACAACAAACAAAACAAACGAAACGACAGGATAATGAAAGTTAATTTAGTTTAAATACTTTGATATACATGCGCACATTTTAGAGCGTTTAGTTTATTTTCTTTAAAATAGATAATCTACAAGTAAAGATGGAGTAAAATAGATAATCTACAAGTAAAGATGGAGTAAAATGTAATATAATTTAAAATAGATAATCTACAAGTAAAGATGGCGTAAAATGTAATATAATTTAAAATAGATAATCTACAAGTAAAGATGGAGTAAAATGTAATATAATTTAAAATAGATAATCTACAAGTAAAGATGGAGTAAAATGTAATATAATTTAAAATAGATAATCTACAAGTAAAGATGGAGTAAAATGTAATATAATTTAAAATTAAAAATGTGTTTAAAAAATACAGTTTTTTTTTTCTGAAGGGGACATCATCGTTATTATTATTATTGTTATTGTTATTATTATTATTATTATTAATAATATCAGTATAGTAATCATTATATCATCAGTATCATCATCAGCATCATCATCATCATCATCATCATCATCATCATCATCATCATCATCATCATCATCATCATCAACCCTATCACCACCAACCACCCAAAACAAACAAGAAAAGAAATCGTACCTACAACACCCCACATATAACAAATCTGCTAAATGTAAGTTTGCATTACGCCAAACTCTAATATTAAGTGCCGGATGTGTGCGTGTATAAATCTTGTCGTAAATCCAGTACGTCCAACAGGTTACATTATCTATGTTTATTGCGTACATTTATGTCACTTCATAGCCACGACGCACGAAGAAGTAAAAAAACTGACTTATATATTAACTTATACTATCTCTCTGTATTCAAAACAAAATTCCTCTTCTGAAGATGAAACGACATTTGGTTTGTATGACGCTGTTTGGCGCCAAATTGCGAATGTAGCCGTCGAGAACTACATAGTACATTTCAGACTTCATGCAGAGAAAAAACTCCCAGTGGACACTCGGTCAGGGTCATATGCATAATTAATGAGCCTCGCCAGTTACGGTGTTGACTTCGGAATGATTCGGAAAGCCGATATGCTTGTGCTGGGCGTTCCGGTCGATTTGCGGCGCGCTGACATAACGCTACGTGAGCGGAGGTAACCGGACGAACATTACCTGTCAATGGTGATGGATCGCGACACGCCGTGTCAGGTGCCTCGTCAACACAGTGCATAGCGGTGACAACGTCACACCAACTACACATTCCTGTCTTTCAACCCACACATGTGTGTATGTTTCTAATAATAATGATGACCACGAAGTTTAATAATACTAGTAATGATAAAAATATGAATAATAATGATGACCACGAAGTTTAATACTACTAGTAATGATAAAAATATGAATAATGATGATGATCACGAAGTTTAATAATACTAGTAATGATAAAAATATGAATAATCATGATGATAATGAGTGCGAGTGCGAATAATTTTTACATGCTCATATACCACTAGAGTTTCGAGCGTGTCCGTCCCGGGGCCTGTCTCTGGATAGCCAGGGACTTGTCCCGGGACAGAAAAAAAATTAAGCGGACAATTTTGAAATTTACATCCAAAAATTAAATGATGATAATGAAACATGATGATCATTAATAATAATAATATTATTAATGATGGTGATGATGTTGTTGATGACGATGTTGATAATGATTATTATTATGATAATAATGATGATGATGATAAGGACGATGTTGTTCTTGTTGTTGATGATGGCGATGATGATGGCAACGACTATAACGTTAACTTTGCTGGAGATTTTACTGGCGGCAATTTACTGTATAATATTCCGAAAACGACCGATTTATTATTTCGTGAAACACCGGGACATTCCGTCATTAGTCGGAGTAGAGCCGATCTGCCAAGTCTTTGGTTATGTCACTGTATCGGTTTAACTTGCTTTCAGATTGATGATAACAATACCTACGCTTATGATCAATAATTAGCCTTCTCTGGACACCTGCAAACATTTCAGTGTTTGTAGCCGCGCTACGTCATCTAATTCTACGCGAGCTGAGGAAGTTTAACTCTCCCAAGCCTTTCAAGACGCGTACAGCATTGTGTTCTAGGACAATGGCGTCTGCTGGCGAGCGGTATTACATTAAGCTGATCTGAACGAGCAAAATGACAAATTATTAAAATAGAACATATAGTAATCTACTTTGGTTGACACAAACACTGATACAGTAAATTTTGGCGTCAACGGAACCGAAACGAGCTGAAATGAGATCGGGGGTAGAATGTGAGGAGAAAGGAAGATTCAGAGTCGTACCTAGTTTAAAAATATCTAGGGAGGGGATCAGTAAAAAGAAACAAACCAGGACATAGTAATAGAGGGTTTTTTTCAGCGAGACAAAATTATACTTTTAAACTAAATATGACAGTTTTCCGGGTTTTTTTCTGAGGGAATGCCCCTTGTCATCCCCAGAATGTTAACTTTTCGAATTTGAATGTATTCTGTTCATAAAGCTTGTCGAGTACACACAGACTCTCCAAGTAATATTAGCTAACAATGGACAGTAACTATTGGTCCACATCAAGATTTACATACAACTAATATTTACATTCACATCTCAAACGTAGACACGAACTATTAATGCAGGGCGGGTCCAGAATTAATAAATGGGAGATAGAGATGGGGAAAACGATGGGGGTGGGGCCTGAATTATTTAAAATGGATGTTACATCGTTTGCATTACTGGTGCTTTAAGTACCAAAGAAACGTTAAAAAAATTTTTCCCACTTACTGTGTAGCTGGATATAACGGTTTCAAGTGTCTCACAATTTACAATATAATATCATATATGTCCATAAGTAAAGGTAAATTAAATGTAAAAACAATGATGCTTGTTGTTGATTTTCTTTTATTGTTGTACTTTATGTTAGTTTGCATACGAATAAGATGTACATACTGTCTGTCTATGTTGTATTTTCTATAATGTAGAAGTTCTATGAGCCAAGCCAATATTTTAATGTTAGCAATTTACTGATGACTGATACAGAGGATCCTTCCTATTAATATTGTTCAAGACCAGTGACAACTTCTTGTGGCCAACCCACCTAGCGTCGTGTCCAAGACCTCAATAGCTAAATCACATGGACTGTTCTTATCTCATTTTAAGATTCATAACTATTCCGCGAAGGGCTGGTCTCCTTCTCCGAAGCAGACATAAAATCAATAGAGACTGTACAATCTAGAATTCATTCATACAAAAATGTATAGTAGGGTATAACAATCTGAGATCTACTTGAAAATCACAGGTTGAAACCACAAACAGAAACCATCGTGGAGGGAAACTATTGATGGACATTGAAATGAAACCACAAACAGAAACCATCGTGGAGGGAAACTATTGATGGACATTGAAATGAAACCACAAACAGAAATCATCGTGGAAGGAAACTATTGATGGACATTGAAATGAAACCACAAACAGAAACCATCGTGGAGGGAAACTATTGATGGACATTGAAATGAAACCACAAACAGAAACCATCGTGGAGGGAAACTATTGATGGACATTGAAATGAAACCACAAACAGAAACCATCGTGGAGGGAAACTATTGATGGACATTGAACGAGAATATTGAGAAAAATGATAATACGTTTCGTTACCATTTGATTATTTCCCGTTATAACAAGTACTATACGACTGGCATATCGACAACCTACTTGAGTAAACGTCCACATAAAATACCATTTACTGCTTATCAGAAGGAATCCATGCGGCAGACGCAGTGTGTATTCTTCATTATTTTAGAAACAGTTCTGTTTACTTGCACATTGTCGTTTAGCCAGACTATGCCTTCGAAAGATCGTTTTGACTCAGCTACTACCAATTATCTGTGTGAGTATGTGCTTGTGTGTGGAAATGGACGTTTCATTACAAGGCATTTAAAAGAAATACTATAAGTTCTTAGCAATTCCCTTAGATTAAAACATATCACACACTTAAACGGACACGACGAAAAATAAATTACTTCATAGTATCTCGCAGCAGACGAGACATTTTTAATGTCAATATTAGGTTCGTCTGGACAACAAGATACAAGTCTGTTTGACACGGGTGTGACACCGTCGTGTTGGAAGGGACACTGTCGTGTTGGAAGGGACACTCGTATCGTGATGGAAAGGCAATTACAACAGGTATGGACTCATTACATTTTCCCATTGACAGTCGTCTACGCACAGATCAAATTGCGGGTAAAGACTTCCCAGAAACTGTCAGTGTCCGTGGCACTCCTAGGCTGTCCCCACCAGAGTGACACAGCCCCAGCACACGGCCAATCGTCCGGTTACTCACTCATTCGAACCAGGTAATGTTTTCCGACAGTCTTTGTAAGGTGACGTAACGGACTACGGATCGCCGTCTGGTTGAGAAACGCGAAAAACAATCGTTAGAGAAATACCAACAAGAACCAATAAGACCCATGGCGCCGTCAACCCGCAAGCCGTACGGTAAACATCTCTTTCTTCTGACTCTGTGCGACTACCACCAGGTGACAAACTAAAGAGGTAACTGTGGCAAACAGCTGATCCGTGTTGCTGCTGGGACTTAGAGCAATCCAGTCTTACCTACGTCTGTTTACATCTCAGTTCACATTCTACGACACGCTTTTCTAAAGCCGGCACAGCGGGCGTGCAAGGTGAACGGGGTGGGAAGGGGATAAACTTCATGTTGATACGCTACCCAGCTACCCGTTACGTCATCTTGGAATACCGTAATTCCCCGGATTAAGTGTTTCAGTTTTCTTTTTTTGAGTGAAATCTACAGTAAGGATATAATGAGAGAATAGATGAATTGTTTGGAGTTGTTTTAGTAATGTGTGTGGAGCTAGCACTCCTTGATGCATCTGTGTAGAGACACTTGTGTGTGGAAGTGGTCGTTTGCCTTAGCTGTGACATGAGGGCGCCACCCTGGGCCAATACAACAATCCTCGGACCTACAATAAGGCCAATATGAAAACACCCTTTAATAACACAATAGTATTAACCATCCACCTGTCTTAACAGGCTACCTTTCTGGCTGTGTCTTAAGTCTTAAGGAAATGTGTGTGTGTGTGTGTGTGTGTGTATGTGTGTGTGTGTGTGTATGTGAGTGTGTATGTGTTTCCAGTTTAATGCGTTCTTCTTAGAAGATAAACGTCAAAAAGACAAGTAATAAAAGTCGTGAAGACAGGCAGCAGGGGAGGAATGTTTGCTCCTGTATAGTGTGGTCACTGTGACACTTGGTGTAGAGTGCACAAAACACATTCGGCTCAAGTACGCTTGCCATGTCTACACTCTTTGCGATTAATGTCAAAGGCTCCATCCAAGCCATACATTCAGCTTAGTAGTAAATAATCGTCTAAATACTCTTTTGAACAGACTAGTAATACATTTATTTTAGGAAATTTAATAGCCTGTGACTCCAATAAGCCAATTTTGATAATGTTCCGAATTAAATGCAAAATGAATATCCTTTGTCGCTTAGCTTTCTTTATTAGTGATTGTCATTTGTACATACATGGTAATGACAGTTGCAATACATCTATACAAGGTGTGGGTAACTCAACAGCATAATAAATGAATCTACCGTTGTAGTTACTGTTCTGCTTACACAGTTGTTATTGCACCTCCAGCTATGACCTGGAACAATATAATCTAATATGATGCAACCTATAAATATGAACGAGAAAACTTTTTTTTTTTGGTAATCAAAGCCGAACCACGGCTGAGAAAGTTGGAGAAATGTTATGTGCTTACAAGATTTTCACCACTTTAAATAAGATGTAGACGTTTTTCCAGCTTGAAGCCAGATCCAAGGCAATTTGCTACATGTGAGGACACGTTTTCTGCAAATGACGGCGATGTCGCAGTGACTGGATAATTCCTGCCATCCTGCAACGGACACGGCCTTAACCTGTCCCTCGCGGGGACACGGGCGAAGCGGCTGCTGTTATCGAGACCCTTGCGGGGACAGGACTAAAACGTCGGTTATTATCGAGACAATCCCTCAGCACTACCTATGCCGTCTGAACAAATAAACCAGCCTGACTTGCTAAGTAGTTAGGTGTTGTCACTAATTATTTCATTGCCTCGGCCCTCGGCAATCCGCCATCAGACAGACAGAATTTGTTTGCCACCGGGTAGTCGTCAAAATTACCGTCAATTACCGATAACTGGGTTAGTGGGAAACAACAAATATTGCCTAACTCGAAGATGACGCGCGCGAAAATGTCAAGATCCATATGGTATACAGATGAAAGGTAAAGTTTGGTTTGTTTAATGATACCACTAGAGCACATTGATTTATTAATCATCGGCTATTGGATGTCAAACATTTGGTAATTATGACATAAATAATTTTAGAGAGGAAACCCGCTACATTTTTTTTTCATTAGTATCAAGGGCTCTTTTATATGCATAACCCCACAGAGAGGATAGCACGTACCACAACCTTTGAAATACCAGTCGTGGTGAACTGATTGGAACGAGCAATATCCCAATGGGTCCACCGATGGGGATCGATCCCACACTGACGGCGCATCAAGCGAGCGCTTTACCACTGGGCTACGTCCCGCCCATGTATACAGATGATGTAAAACAATCCAGCTTTCTAATTCGCTGGCATGTTTCCTCATTTATACTTTCTACCTAGGTGATATCTAGCCTAAAGTAACTAAGGTCGCGGAGGGGTGGGGGTGAGTGGAGGGGTAGGTAGTAACTAAGGTCGCGGAGGGGTGGGGGGGGGGTGGAGGGGTAGGTAGTAACTAAGGTCGCGGAGGGGTGGGTGGAGGGGTAGGTAGTAACTAAGGTCGCGGAGAGGTGGGTGGAGGGGTAGGTAGTAACTAAGGTCGCGGAGGGGTGGGTGTGGGTGGAGGGGTAGGTAGTAACTAGGGTCGCGGAGGGGTGGGTGTGGGTGGAGGGGTAGGTAGTAACTAGGGTCGCAGAGGGGTGGGTGTGGGTGGAGGGGTAGGTAGTAACTAAGGTCGCGGAGGGGTGGGTGTGGGTGGAGGGGTAGGTAGTAACTAAGGTCGCGGAGGGGTGGGTGTGGGTGGAGGGGTAGGTAGTAACTAAGGTCGCGGAGTGGTGGGTGTGGGTGGAGGGGTAGGTAGTAACAAGGGTCGCGGAGGGGTGAGTGTGGGTGGAGGGGTAGGTAGTAACTAAGGTCGCGGAGGGGTGGGCGTGGGTGGAGGGGTAGGTAATAACTAGGGTCGCGGAGGGGTGGGTGTGGGTGGAGGGGTAGGTAGTAACTAGGGTCGCGGAGGGGTGGGTGTGGGTGGAGGGGTAGGTAGTAACTAAGGTCGCGGAGGGGTGGGCGTGGGTGGAGGGGTAGGTAGTAAGTAACTAGGGTCGCGGAGGGGTGGGCGTGGGTGGAGGGGTAGGTAGTAACTAAGGTCGCGGAGGGGTGGGTGTGGGTGGAGGGGTAGGTAGTAACTAGGGTCGCGGAGGGGTGGGTGTGGGTGGAGGGGTAGGTAGTAACTAAGGTCGCGGAGGGGTGGGTGTGGGTGGAGGGGTAGGTAGTAACTAAGGTCGCGGAGGGGTGGGCGTGGGTGGAGGGGTAGGTAGTAAGTAACTAGGGTCGCGGAGGGGTGGGTGTGGGTGGAGGGGTAGGTAGTAACTAAGGTCGCGGAGGGGTGGGCGTGGGTGGAGGGGTAGGTAGTAAACACGAATAGGGACAATGTAATATAAGAGTCTGTCCAGCACGTGTAAACTAAGAATGACAATTTTCCTGCACATACAGAAAGGCACACCTATTCTATTCTGTGAGTACGTATTAATTGTACCAAAACAACGCGTATCGATTTTTAGAACCGTATCTAGCGAACAGTCACTCCGGGTCGATGATGCGCTATTCTTTTCAAGCTAACGACATAATATTTTTTTCAATTAATAATAAATACATTTCAAAAATAAACCCAACCCACACGCGACTAATTATTGTTTGATATGGATAAAAATAACAATGTAAAAAATATGTCGAGAACCCACTCACCCCTAAACACTTCCCCAAAAACCCCAACAAACAACAAACAAAAAAAAAAAAAAAAAACAAAAAAAAAAAACCCCAAAACAAAACAAACCAAACACCCCTCCCCAATTTTGTTTAAAAATAAATAAATAAAATAATATAAAATATAAAAGAATAATATACGTAGTTATGCATTAAAACGAAAATTGCATTAATCAAAGTAAAAGATATACTACAAAACGTTTGTACGTGGACGCAATGTTCCTTCATTCAATATTATTAACTCTAAAACAGTGATAAGAGAATGTTTATGAATGAAATATAGTACTAAGATTTATAAAATAGCCCCATAAATGGTGATCCGGTCAAGTATTATATTTTATTAGTCACTGGTAAAGGTACAGTTTGTACCCAGGGTAGACGTGCATGAACCTTAATACGAAATAAGCATGTTAGCAGAGTGAGTTACTTAGTAAACAATGAAAACGGGTATATAGAACGATTCACAGCAGTTCATATTCTTTAAAATGTATTCTCTATTTATTTGTAGTTTATGTCTTGTTTTAATATTATAAAAAATGCTAAAAAATATGCTTATAAACAAATACAATGCCACTGCATTAAACTAAAGCAATAAATTTCAAATTTTCTTGACACATCATAAATCAACAAACAGTTGCACGTGTGATGACGTAATAAGTCTCCACTGTATGGAAACGAAACCTAATGCGACGTTTCTCTGTTTATAGAACTGGCATCCGACATTAATAAGGTTCCATTATTTACATATTTACGTTGGATAACAGAAATAAATATTAATGACATTCATTAGATATTATGTTCTATTATTATATTCGGTATTAATAGACTCGTTACAGCTGTTTCTCTTGTTTGGTAAACCTCATTAAGGAAATATAGATATACATTGTACATATACATAATACATATACATATATATGTACATATACACATACACATACACATACACATACACATACACATACACACACACATACACACATATACATATACATATACATACACATGTACATAATACATATTCTTATTCTTATACATAATACATAACCATATACATATACATATACATACACACACACACACACACACACACACACGTATGTACATAATACATATACATACACATACACATATACATACACATACACACACACACACACACACACACATATATATATACATATACATACACATATACACATACACACACACACACACATATACATACACATACACTTACACACACACATACACACATACACATACACAGATACATACACATACACATACACATACACATACACACACATATACATATACATATACATATACATACATATAAAGAAATAAAATCTGTTGAGTGCGTCGTTAAATAAAACATTACCTTCCTTCCTTTCTTTATTAACAAATTTATATTAATAATGCACTGCTAAAAAGGTGAGATTTCCACATAATAAATGCAAACTAATTTTAGAAAATGAATGCTAGTTTGTTTTTATTTACCGACACCACTAGAGCACAGTCATATTAATCTTCGGCTGTTGGATGTCAAACATTTGGTAATTTTGACATATAGTCTAAGAGAGGAAACCCTCTACATTTTTCCATTAATTGCAAGGGATCTTTTATATGCATCATCTCACACAGGATAGCACATACCATGGCCTTTGATATACCAGTTGTGGTGCAAACTGGCTAGAACGAGAACATGAATGATAGAGTAGATCTGAACATCTTTTGAAAAAAGAGAGTAAGAAAAGCACATGGCTACGCAAGACGTCAATATGTCACTCAAACGTGATTGACAGGTGTGAGGGCTGACCGGCGGGAAAGCGAAAGTAATCAATATAATACGACGTCACGAAAGAGTTCGAGATACTGATGCAACTGTCGGCAAGGTTGATCTGATTGGAACACGGGAGATAACTGCTGACTAACATTTCACATCGTAAAATAAGTATAAAAAGGATTCCAACACATATATCCAGGGGCGGATTCAGGGGGTGCAAGTACCTGACGAGAAACCAACGTACCACGAATGTGTGACCATTTAACCCAACACAGCCGATACTGAACAAATACTTTTTTTTATCTCTTGGATAGCCAAGTGATTTGGGTAACAAGTATGTTATGTTCATATATCACAAAAATTCAGACGAATCTTAAGGTTGGGAATGTGTGGGAGTGGGGGTGGGGGGTGGGGGGGGGGGGGGGGGTGGATACATACGTATTGTAATTTAATTCTTTATACTTTTTCGAACTGTAACCCCGCACAACCACTAATAGTTCCTTATTAGTTTATATTAGCTTCAACACATATCCGGTTTTTTTTATAAAAGGAAAAATGAAATTGACGCAAATGCCCTACCACTAATACCACCACCACCACCGACGATACTGCTGCTGCTGCTGCTACTACTACTACTACTGCTACTACTACTACTACTACTACTACTATTACTGCTACTGCTGCTGCTGCTGCTGCTGCTGCTACTGCTACTACTACTACTGCTACTACTACTACTACTGCTACTGCTGCTGCTGCTGCTGCTACTGCTGCTGCTGCTGCTGCTGCTGCTGCTGCTACTGCTACTGCTACTGCTACTGCTACTGCTGCTACTACTGCTGCTACTACTGCTACTACTACTACTGCTACTACTACTACTACTACTACTACTACTACTACTACTACTACTGTTGCTGCAAATGCTGCAACTGCTAATTTATTTCGCAATCCATTTTACTTGTCAGAGCAGCATAAATGCAATATTCAAAATGTATAAAACTCTTTGTGTACGTGAGCAAAAATAGGAATAAAAAGAAAAGAAAACGAAAAGCCGAACCGTATGTAACTGACAACGCTTGAAGATGCATGCGCGCGAAATGAGTGCCTTTTGTTCTTAGTTTTACCCACACGAGCTCACATCAATTCATATATATCACGTCAGAAGACACATTTCCTTCATATAATATTTCAAGGAAATCCTTTTCCGTGTAAGCAGATCATTACATATAAAAGTCGGAATGGTGACGTCACGATGGAGTAGCTATCAGACGGATTAGCTTTAACTTTGATGTTAGCGCTGGCAAGTTTCTCGAGAAAGCCGAGAGTTTAATGTAGGACTAGAGATCAAGAGAAGGGAGTCTTGTTTCAAGACACACCTGTCAATGCAGAGAGTGAAAACAAGGGCGGACCACTCTAGCTCGACTCGAACCTGAGCGGAATATTGTCTTAATAAATGTATCCAGCCAGATGAGAAGTTTGAATACTTTGTAAACATGATGCTAGACATGATAGAACAGTGAGATTTCTCTTGTGAGCTGATGTCTTTGATTTCCAGACAGATATGACAGGTTCACAAAGTGACGTCATGGTGTGCTCGGGGTATAACGATACACAACAAGGATTCTCTCTCTCTCTCTCTCTGTTAAAAAAACACAATAATAACTCCAGGACGGTACTGGACTGGAATTTAGTTCTGTCGGCTGAGTGCTCGTCTGGGGTGCTTGCGTCGCAGGATCGAACGACCTCAGTGGATACATTCAGCTGATTGTTTTTTCTTATTCCAACCAGTGTACCACAACTTGTTAAACGCCATAGTATGTGCTATCCTGTCTGTGGGATGATGCAATTAAAAGATCCCTTGCTACTATTAGAAAAATGTAGATGGTTTCTCTCGAAGACTATGCGTCAAAATTATCAAATGTCTGACACCCAATAGCCGATAATTAATAAATCAATGTGCTCTAGTGGCGACGTTAAACAAAATAAACTTTAGAAAAGCCACAATAAAGCCTCCAGTGCAGTACCGAAGCTAACCGAACTAGGGACGTTGTGCAGTAAACATGAATCAAGTCTCGGAAATACATAGCCTTCCCCAGCGAAACAAAAAGGGAAATTCTAATTTGGGAGTGGGTTGGGTGGGTAGTGGATTATCCTTTTAGGTATGGCTCTACACTTCTTAATATTGCAGACGTAATCACTTATTTAATGTATCAAATAAATATTCAATGTTTTCTGTTGTTGCCTCTTGTGGATATCACCCATGTACTGAACTATATACAGACAACTTTTCTCAAACAGCCGCCTTCATTAAACAACTATCTGTCTACAGAGGCCACATTTGATTTCTCCCAGACAATTATCATAGTATGAACTGACAGTTATTAATCAGCTAGCCCTGATACGTTGCAAACGGTCCGCACCATACATGTAATTGCGGGGCAATACGACAAAATCCCTTATTTGACCATAATGTTAATCCCGGGATATTTTCTACTGGGTCACCTCGCTTCGAAGGCACGTATGCAGGAATTGTTACATGGAGTGCGTGCGTGCGTGCGTGTGTGACTGTGGCAACCCAAGTTTATAGGGGTTGTCGAGACACAACCCACCCCTGCACCCGCGCCTGCTTCGTTATGTGTTCTTCGTAAAATGTAATGTACTTGCTTCTGTTAACTCGTTTCATGGAATAAATATAAATTTTGTTCATTTCCGACACAGTTGCACTATAAATATGCGATTTTTATAAAGTAAATTTTACATTAGCTCTATTACAAGATCTAATGGTAATAATCCTTGTGTGCATATTATTGTTATGGCACTAAATTCAACCAATCGTCAGTCCAAAGTAAACGTTTAAATTCATAGTAGTTATAGTAGTCAGTAACATTGTCAATTATATTTCTCCGTGACTTTCCTCCGAGGAATGTATGCTTATATTATAACGCGAATAACATACCAAATTTGCATATATTTGTGTACCCTTAACGTTAGCAAACAACATTGTAGTGACTTAGGTTGCAAGTAAAACAAAAGGCAAACTGAAAAAAAGCAGTAATCAAATATAGCACATTGAAATGTACGAAGAAAGTTTGATTTTAGTTTTGAATCACTGGTTGCCTAGCTATTATTACAGTGCACGTACAATAACATCTGTTTTCCATACCGGTCATATATACGCTTTTTCTTGTTGTTATCAGTATACATTAATAAAAAGGCTACTAACGTGTTGATTCTATATACATTGCAGTTGTTTATATATACAACTAAATGAATAATATCAAACATCTAATTTTATGTAAGTTTAAAAGGTCATCGGTAATTACTGTTCTTTTAACATAATAATAATAATAATAATAATAATAATAATAATAATAATAATATTATTATTATTATTATTATTATTATTATTATTATTATTGTGTTGTTAATTTTATGTAAGGTTTACTAGTTACATGTGCTTCAAGTTCTTTTAAATATATATTATATTGAAACAGTGACACGTTAATAAAACTATAAACTAATAAAATATTGTAGTATGTTTAATGCTATTTATCTTTGGTTAACATCAGTTGACCAAAGCTGTTGTTTCAGTTCAAAGATGGACAACTCCGGTTTGACTTGCACAATAAAATATCGACCTTCTGTCCACTAAACAGACAGCTGTGAAGCCACGCCCACTTCTGTGAGATACGGAATGACTGGAGTGTTTATCACTTGTGTTGTGTTTCTATGAATTCGTTTAAAGCAGATCAAAAGTCAAAAACAAGAAAAGGAAAGTGACATTTCTTTCTTTCATACTTTCTTTCTTCTTTTCTTTCTATCTATCTATCTGTCTGTCTGTCTGTCTGTCCTTCTTTCTTTCTTTCTTTCGTTCTTTCTTTCTTTATTTGATTTTTTATTCAACCTTAAATAATTTAGTGGTCATTGTAAAGACTGTGTGGAGTTTGTTGCTTTTGCAAGATGTTTCTGACTTAGAGTTTTTAACAGTTAAAATTACAAATTAAAAACATATACATTTTCTGTCTTAGAACAACAGTGTCTGTATATCCATTGCGTGTTTGTACTATATCAAACTTCATTTTACTTTCTGATATATATATATATCTATATATATATATCTATATATCTATCTATATATATATGTTTCGTCTATCTATCTATCTATTCTTCTATCTATCTATCTATCCCCCCTCTCTCTCGTTATTATTATTATTTTAAAAACACTAACTATACCAGTAAAATCATTAACATATCTTTATTTTATCGTAGTCCACAATTCCACTAAACTGCACCGAATTTAAGCATCTTTTTGTTTGAAACATGATCATTTCAAAAATAGTAGTCTGCCTTCAAAGTTGAATTTTTCGTTACCCCTCTGGCAAAGTTTGCTCGGAAATTTGATGTGACTGAAGATTTACCAATCTAAACGAAATTTAGCTTTCCATCAATTTAGCTTTGCTTGCCGAGGTCTGTTGAATGTGTTTGCACCATTTCCCATCTCGGATTCTCCACGACTGTTTCTGTGTTCGGCGGAACGCCCCGGGGTACCGGTCTTTGTGTTACGTCTGCGCTCGACCCCCGAAACCAATCGCGAAGCTGCAACTCGAGTCGTCTGTCCCAGATAAGTTTACCTTCCATGAGATCTTCAAAAAATCTTCTGTGAATCGTGGCCCAATTTTTGTTTGAAGACAAACTCTACTTTGAATTAATCAATTCTGGAGAAGGCTCTCATTGTTAGGCGTGGCCAATCGGCGAGCCGTGCTCGTTGTCAAATTGTATGGAGGAATCATCATCGCAAATGGAATTTCACCAATATTGTCGAGATGAAGAGAAAAATTTGATAAAAACTCAATTTAATTAGCATCTGTGCCTTTTACATCTAAAACATGTTACGTGTTTAGGTCTTCTTTCACTGGTTATGTTAGATAAAAAGGGACTTAAAAGTGCTTGTTAATTTTATTGTTTTTTAAACGTATATTCTTAGCCAACAGTGGCTGGATATCATTTGACTTGCTCAAAAATTGAAGTTGACGTATTACCACAAACAGCCAAATAGTGAAACATGTACTGGTGTGCGATATATCGCTGGGTTTAAACACTGCCCCGAGTTTCTGCCACTGTTAAGATGTTTCGTACGAATATAGCCTTTTTAACGACTAAAATTACATATTAAATATATCCTCTTGTTTAAAATATTAGTATCTATATGACCAGTGTTTTTCTGATAGTCCTAATGTTTGTAGATGCTCAAACCTCAATTTATTTCTTAATACAACATGTATATCGGATGCACCCCCATTAAAACAACAAGCAAAAAGAGAAAGAAAAAACCCTTCGAAAACAAAACAAAACAAAACTAAACAAAAACAACCTGCAGCCCATTTTACTGATTAACAACTTAAAAAATATTTAAGCCCATTTGGAGTAAAACATTTCAAGTATACGGGTTGAATGTATTTTACTAAAAATAATTTCCAGTTTAGGCTGTTACAAACATTAGCAAAGCACTGAATATACAGACAGAGGTGTTCTGCCCAAGACACTGTATTTACTATGCAGTTAATATGTAGTTAAAGAGGAGTTATGAGTGGCAACATGTTGCGAGGCATCAAACTGAGTACTGTATTTAACAGAGAGCTCTACAGTTCGTGGCAGGATCAAACCTGTAATGGCCAGTGCACACTGTATAGTTCGCCTTTCGGATTACAGTCATACGAATGTATTTGTAATATAAAGAAGATGGAAACTATATGAATATAGATAATTATAGCGAACAATATTGAATACATGTATTGTTTGTCTTGATACAACCAACTCGCTAAATAGGCTGTCGATGGACATAAACACTAATGAGATTCAAATTGAATCATTTAAAATAAAATAAAATTCGTTTCTTTTGTTGTTCAGTATATTTAATAGTATAGACATATCTGAACAAACTGGCCAAGTCTTCTGAATAACGTTTCTAAGAACACCAATGGACAGTTTTCATCCCATTCAAACACATAGGAATATTTTACATTTAGACTCCCCTTACCATAGAAACATAATACAGCGCAAACGGATATAATAAAAACATCGTGCTTGTCTTTAAATGTAGTTTTCCTTCAAAACATAGTTATTTTTGACGAACACATTACCTATTGTACTTGCTAATCTACTTACTAGTACTACACCAAAACAATATAACATTTTATTAGTGTGTAATGGAAGTTGGACCATTCATGACGATTATGAGTCTTTTATTAGCATATTCAACATGGTATCTCTGCATCTCTGTACAAGACTTATTCCAAAAGACGTTACAATAGTCTGGTAAGGATATATATCCACTCACTATCAGCTGGTTTGTCTACCGAGTTGAGATGTTCCCGACCAAGACATATGGTTGGAACTCCGCGTGTAGGAGGACTGCCACTTTATAACTCGCATAAACATGCATATAACGATATTTGAAGCAGGGAACTGTGTGTATTTGACAGAACTATTAATAAGATTATTTTGAGGGTGAGGTACATTTAATGGTTTGAAAAGTCGGAACCTGTAACTTTAACCTTGACTTGTAGCGACTGGCAGAATCATTTACATGCATTTTTAGTACAAAAAGATAAACAAACTACAACAGATGTGGCAATGGGCATCAAGTCTAATGAATAAACGCTGAACAGAATAAATAGCCAATAAAGCGATACACGGGGAAAACAGTATGAAAGAGAGCCGGTGAAAACGGCGGCGATAAATAAGGGGATTGATTGCAATCAAAAATGTGATGACAGCATATTTATCATTGGTTCAATTACGTCCCGACTCGCGCGGACATGAAATGTAAATTTGATAAACTAACTCCGCACAATCTGAGCGCGCACCCAACACGCGTCACAAACGGCGCTGATATACTTAACACGCTTAGTTCACGACGTTTAGAACTCCCTCATAGTAAGTAATGTGCGCTGTTCAGTGATAACCAGAGCTCTCCGTTTAACACGGCATTAGACACGTGCACAGGGAAGTGTGCCTGACGAGCGAAATTTTGGGAGTGGGGGTGGTCGGATCATGCTCCCCGGAAAAACAAAATGTTCGACTCCCAACCCTACTTTTCCTTTGTACACGCGCCTGGCAATCTGGAGCATAAATTCCAATCTAAACGAGCGTGGTATAAGACGCGTGTTGGTCGATCACTTTTTTCTTTTAAAAAAAAACAGAGAGAGAAAAAACAAGAGTGCTGGTTATCCACCTCTTGTAGAAAAGCAGATTTCCAAAGTCGCATCTAATAGGATTACACAGTTAAACCAATTTGCCTGACCCCCACAGCTAAATAAATAGCCCGCGGCCTCCATTATCAACATTAATCATTATGTATATTTATGTCCTCGTCAGCTCGAAATTCTCTCCAGCGAGCCTGATTCATTCATTTATTGAATTTTCCCTTTTGTACAGTCTTCCACTGCCGATAAACAACCAAGCTATATATGGTCCTTCATTGTTAAAGGGAAGTAACTTATCATTTCCATTTGGGCGTCAACATAAAGTTTCCTATTTGTATTTAAACTATGCGCCGAATCGTACGAAGACAGATAAAATAAGGTAGGTAAACATTTTAGAAGCTGAATTTACCCGACCCATCCATCATACTCAAATATCATACTCTGTCAACGTCTTGTTGCACTGCCGGAAGTCACTCCCGGAAGTAATTTAAGCAGTTACTAAAGACAAGTTTAATATTGACCATAGCTTTTGATATTTTATAACAAATTTATACATCTCTTGTGAATTTATATTTTCATAATTTAAAAATTAATTTTAATACCTCACTTTAATTAATAATAACAACAACAAAAAGTATTTTGCTGCAATCTTTAGTAGAAGGAAAAGCTTAATTCATAGCTGCATTGCATTTAATAACTTCCACAACGATATAATTCATTCTAGATTTCTTGACAGTGCTTACTGCCCTCGGCGTTTTAGGCGCCTCGTCAAGTTTTAACTCATGGTGTTATTGAGACGATTATATTCTTCTCAAATTAAACGAAACGAAATGGAGAGAAAAACCCCCAGAAAAGTGAAATTTCCAACAGAGATTTCCTACCACGAAATCCAACCGCACGATCGTGTTCTAACTACAAAGCCCGGCCCGTATGAAAAGCAGTAATTGTCTGCCCGGTCATTGCTTACAGTTTTTGCAGGAAAATAACGAAACAGAATTCGGTCACCTGCGGCGCTAAACATATTGTCTGACCCGGTAGTGTTAAAAGTGACACCGGGACAAAATTAACGAACGCGGACGTGAGCGAAATCTTGTCCCCAGGGCCTGGCTTTCTAACGTTCTCCTTTGATACGTTCTAGTCTTTCCTGTCGATCAGATAATCACCTAATCAGCAGAGAGAAGACCGGCTTTTTTCCACAATATTCACAATAAAAATGCCTGCATCTCATATTAAATTAACTTCGTAGAACAAAAAAAATTGCCTTATGATATTTAACTGGTTTCTTTTGTTGAGTTATTGTCAGTAACACTTTTTTATTTGCTTTTGTACATCTCATCTTTTGCAGTAGGCCCTATTTTTAATTTGTTTAAAATTTGTATTTCTGACACGAGTTATGTACACAACAATTTGTTATTAATATCTAAAATGATTCTCTGCCCCACCACCAAATTAGAAAATTATTGACCAACAAAATACGACTACAACTTCTACAGATGTTGTTGTTGCTTCTACCACCACCACCACCACCACTACCACTACTACAACTATTACTACTACAATAACCACTAATACTACTTACTACTATTACCACTACTTACTACTACTACTATTACCACCTCCACTACTACTACTACCACCACCAATACAACCACTACTACTACCACCACTACTTACTACTACCACCACTACTTACTACTACTACTACCACCACTACTATTACTATTTACTACTACTACTGCTGCTGCTTCTACTACTACCACCACCACCACTACTACTACTACTACCTACTACTACCACTTCTGCTGCTATTATTACCACCACCACCACCACCACCACCACCACTACTACTACTACTAATGTTATTGCCATTGCTACTAACACAACTAATTATTCATGGCCTAATAGTAAGTTTACCAGCTTCGTTCTATAACTACACACAATTATTAGCCTAGTTCTGTACCTAAACGTAACCACAAAAATACCCTCCTTGTTTTCAATCAATATCATGTCCGAATCTAGTTTGACAATCAAAACCTACAATCCAGAATGGTTACCCGGTTTATCTGTGTGTGGATAAATGTTAGAAGCTCGTGACCCACGAATTTCTGCTGCACAAACGCGCGACTAATGGCTTCAAAATGACAAGATGATATCACCAAGTAAATCCTCCATACAACCGGCAGTTATCGTTCTTGGCGCCTGTTTGAAGTGCGCAATTACCGGTGATTATCGTCGTGAACTGCGCAGCATTGACAGGTTCTCGGCTGGACACGCTTCGCACGTTCAAGCCGTGCAATTACACGCAGACCAAGTGCATGTCGTGAAACATTAAAAGATTTGGCCTTAGTAAGAAGTGGAAACCATTTTAGCAATTTATATAATTACACGTCGAAGATGGAATGGATGAATAACTGACTGACCGAGTAAATGACGGAAAGTTTGAATTAATGTTTAACAAAATCCCTGCACGAAAACCATATGGAATTTGTTTGAGTGCGAAACAAAGGTAGTATCATAGATAAATGTTGTCGTCAAATGGAACTTTGTTAAAACAGAATGAGGAGAATATTCGTAGGCTATTTTATATTCAGTAAAACACCAGATTACACACGGTGTATGAAGTTTGGACGAGGAAATTAATGTATGTTGCATGTATGAGTTAAAACATTTGTCCCGAATTTATAAAGCCTATTCTTGGCTTAAAGGCGTATAGCTATATGAATCTATAATCATTAAACAGATGCGTTTAAGAAAAACAGGCTTCTTAAATTCGGACCATTATGTTTTGTTTTCTTATATCTATTAAAAAACATTTTGTTCCAAAGTGTAGGCTCTGATTCGCATTTTTGTCGTTTTGAGTAAGATAAAGTCGTATTTTCACATCTCACAACGTACTGAGATACGGAATCATGCCTTCTTTTACTAACATATTGTCGTAAATTGTGATCACTCCAAGATCATCCCGTTTTACTAGAATCGTTTTTGTTATTGACATCTATCAAAAGTATAACTGAACGTTAAACGAAAATGGAATCCCATCCCGTTAGACTTGTTGCAGTATTTGTAGGAACTACAGCTAGCAGTATGCTGCAGCTCGTGTAGCGTGTGCTACACAATTAAATGTTCCTCGACTAGAGGCTGCTCCAAAACCACGGACGTACTTAAAGATGCATGTTGAAACAATAGACCTGGGCCCCAGACTAAACATCTTCGGTGAGGTCAAACGGGAGGTCACATGCAGGATGACATCGCGCGGTTCAGTACTCGTGTCAAGTACACCACGGCGCCTGCGCACATTCCTCCACTTGTGGCAGCACCTGGGTACACCTGTATCAGTACGCATAACGGCACAATGAGTAAACCATGGTTCTGCCTTAAACCAGTTTGCGTTGATATATAAATATGTATAACAGATAGAGAGGGACAAGGTGTTGGGTGAATGTATTTGAGCTTGAGTTTGATCAACCGACAAACCTTTTAATGCAATTTTTGTCATCATGCGTTTATTCCCATGTCATTGCATTATGCGGCTCTTATGTTTGTTGTTTGTTAATTATTAGCAGCAACAACTCAGACAAAATAAGTTATATTTATAATATATCTACATATCACTCTCCACAATGTACTGCAATATACTATTATGTGAGGAATATATAACTACATGGTGGATTGTGGTTAATGTATTATGTGTATGTGTAATTATGTGATATATATTTATGTTATGAATAATGTATGTGTGAGTCTATGAACTGTATGTTTACGACGAATAAATTATTAGTATATGCATACACATAATACCTTTTATTAAACTTAGCGTTGAATGACAAATCATTTTAGGTCATATGTTCTTTACACGAAAGATAATTCTTATGTATTACATATTAGATAATAATTGCTTCGGAAATCAATTAGCGAAATTACCCACTCATTTCCGATACCAACGAATACATCAGAGATGTTCCGAATTGTGGGCAATTACCATGTTATTTACCTTCTTCACTCAGAACATTTTAGTCGTTAGAAGAGTACTTAGACTATCGTAAAACAAGTATTCACTACAAGCCAAATCCCCCACCCCTTCTCGCCTTTAATTCTATCTTGATTCGTCGATCAAACTCGTTCGTGCATCCGCCTGTTGAAGTTTGACATTGCTAGAAAGGTTTAAAGGGAAATCAAATGAGCTTCGGGTGTCGCGGAGCAGAATGAACAGATACAGCAAGAACAGTATGAGGACACTGAGGCGATGTTTGAAAGATCTGTTTGTTTAACGACACCCCAGCACACTGCTATGTCTGAGGCTGTTAGATGTCTAACAAAGTGAACCTCCGATGAGCGCCAAGGATGTCTTTATAAACACTTTTTCAAAGACAAAAATTAATAGCAGGTAGGTTTTCCAGTAACACCACACACATGAAATGCCGTTCATCTGACTATATTGTAATCAAACACATGCTCTAGCATTCATATGTGTAACAGTGAAACTACAGTCCACCACATACCAGACACATGCTCTACCATTCATCTGTATAATAGAGGAACTACAGTCTAATACACACCATACGTGCTCTACCGTCCATCTGTGTAATAGTAGAACTACAGTCCACCATATACCAGACACATGCTCTACCGTTCATCTGTGTAATAGTGGAACTACAGTCCACCACATACCAGACACATGCTCTACCGTCCATATGTGCAATAGTGGAACTACAGTTCACCACATACCAGACACATGCTCTACCGTCCATCTGTGTAATAGCGGAACTAGTCTACCACATACGGTATACATGTGCTCTACCACGCATCTGATTGTGTAATAGTCAATGTACAGGTGCTCTACAACAAATCTACCTGTGTAATAGTCGGCGAGTATAATTATTATATTTGAAATCATATCGCATATACTGCACGTGTAGCTTTACGAACATGTGACAAACGATCGTGTCTTGTGTACATCAATCATGGCCCGTGGACATCAAATGGGCCATGTTGGCAATGCAATCAACTCGTAGTTTGTTCTGCTCGATTCTCCGACAAATCCACGATGAATAGCGACACTTTAAGAGAGGGCGGTTTGATTTAGCGACAATTCATCTTTAGAAGTACGGCGACGTGTTCAAACACAATGCCGTCGTTGTCAACGCGCTGACCACGTGGATGCGAGGACACATCAATCAGCGAGGACAACACGGACGACACGACGTGTTGCTGTCACGATCACTCCGGTGAGCATATCACACACACAGACAGACACCTACTACAACATATCAAACATACAGACAGCTACTACAACACACAAATCATATATATGTGACCAACACACGCCATTCTCTGTGAGATGTGACTTCCAGTAACCATCCTAGCATCACTACTCAGTGGATCCATAGATCCTACGAGCCATGACACCCACACGAGCGCTCTACCACCGAAACACTTCGCGCGCGTTAGGTGTTAGAACACTCGTGTGGGTGAATGGGTCGTAGGATCCAAGGATCCACTGAGCTGAGGATCCTTCCAGTTGGTACTACTCGACTGGCATATGACCACTGGTACTACTCGACTGGCATATGACTGCTGGTACTACTCGACTGGCATATGTCCACTGGTACTACTCGACTGGCATATGTCCACTGGTACTACTCGACTGGCATATGCCCACTGGTACTATTTGACTGGAATATGACCACTGGTACTACTTGACTGGCACATGACCACTGATACTACTCGACTGGTATATGTCCACTGGTATTACTCGACTGGCATATGACCACTGATACTACTCGACTGGCATATGACCGCTGGTACTACTCGACTGGCACATGACCGCTGGTATTACTCGACTGGCACATGACCACTGGTACTACTCGACTGGCATATGTCCGCTGGTACTACTCGACTGGCATATGCCCACTGGTACTATTTGACTGGAATATGACCACTGGTACTACTCGACTGGCACATGACCACTGATACTACTCGACTGGCACATGACCGCTGGTATTACTCGACTGGCATATGACCACTGATACTACTCGACTGGCATATGACCGCTGGTACTACTCGACTGGCACATGACCGCTGGTACTACTCGACTGGCATATGACCACTGATACTACTCGACTGGCACATGACCACTGGTACTACTCGACTGGCATATGTCCGCTGGTACTACTCGACTGGCACATGTCCGCTGATACTACTCGACTGGCACATGACCGCTGGTACTACTCGACTGGCACATGACCGCTGGTACTACTCGACTGGCATATGTCCACTGATACTACTCGACTGGCATATGTCCGCTGGTACTACTCGACTGGCACATGACCGCTGGTATTACTCGACTGGCACATGACCACTGGTACTACTCGACTGGCATATGTCCGCTGGTACTACTCGACTGGCACATGTCCGCTGATACTACTCGACTGGCACATGACCGCTGGTACTACTCGACTGGCACATGACCGCTGGTACTACTCGACTGGCAAATGTCCACTGGTACTACTCGACTGGCATATGTCCACTGGTACTACTCGACTGGCATATCACCACTGGTGCCACTCGACTGGAATATCACCAGTTTACTCGATTTACATATTTTATACGTATCTGATTTGACAAAACATACGTTTATACCTTTATGTCATGATTCTTTTTTAAGAATGAGTGTTTTCCTTCCATACACTTTACAACCGACATAACAGCACATATCATCTCTAATATCGAGTTATGGATTACTGGAATGAAATGAATCTAATCGACGATATCTCGCACGTATCACTGATCCACACTCAGAACTTGTTCATTGTCGGGCAGACTAGTACAGCATGAAGGGGTATTGCTAAACAACCCTACATGTCCATCATGATAATAAAACTTCCAGATATCGTGATCATCAAATGCTTATACTAGTTCTTGATGTTAGTAGGAAAGCATGAATACACCGTAAGTTTAAATTGAATTGTCTTTCGAACATTATATATGAAATATAAAATAAACTGAACCTCGTTTATAATTTTTAAAAACCGTTAACCTTCTCATTCCTTACATTCTTTATGGCGTCCTTGCTGTAAAAGTATATGTATCGTTTAATGTGTCACATAGTATAATGAGTCCATAATAATGTGAAATAATGTGTACAATTAATTCAATTAATGTTGCATTTAATTAATTTATACACGACTTAATTTAAATGTAATTGTAGCTTAAACATAAATTTAATTGTAGCCTAAGAATTAAAGTTCAAAACCAAGAAGGCTACAAAAGGAGTATGGGGAGCGCTGACAACCTTTAATTACATTATAACAATAATCAACAGTTATTGGGGAATTCACAAAGAGCTGATGTATTGTCAAAAGCGGGCAACAAATGCATTTTCTTGTTGTGAATAAAGCCGTAAACCCGCTCATCTTTTATTTATACGTCCGATTAGAAGTTATAAACAGAGGAAGAAAGAATGTTTGTGTTTGATTGGCAGCCACCTTCCAGCAACACAAAGTAATTTAATTACAGAAAACGAAACCTATTATTTTATAGATTATTTGCTTCACTTGAAATGGCCGAGAATACAATGGCTGGTTGCGAAACGCGACAATATTTACACGAAACGGGAACGTTATTTATGGCTGTAATTAAATAATAGCGGCTACTTTATGATGTTACGCAACGGAGAGCGAGCGTCAGCGAAAGCTGGCGGAAAGTAAGGGGAGATTACTGCCATGCTTTGTGCGAAATGTCTCCAGGCCTTCCTCCATGGGAATGCCGGTGAAATGAACACGCCCCTCAGGTGATAGTGAAATTGACAATATAAACAATCGCTGTTTGGGGATTTCCGTGTCTGCGGTCTTGGTTATAAACGGTTATAAACATCAGAATAGAATTTTGTGATTGTGTGTGTGGATGGACTCTGTTATCGTTATGTTCGCACCTTCGTAAAGACGGAATGTTTTTGTTATTTCTTTTTGTTACAATACGTCTTTATAAAGATACGCATGAACAATTCAATTGAATAAACTTTGATTTCTAACTCTATGCGTTTGTAATAGGCATCAAAATTAATACTTTATTTCCTCTACGTTAATTACGTATTTTAAAATTTGTATAATATACCTCAACACAAATATTTTGTCTTCGTATTTTTGTTTGTTTTGTTTTTGTTGTCTTCGTTTAGTAGTAGATTTGGGAGTGGTAGTGTTTTATTACCAAAATATTTTATAATTTATTGTAATAAGATTTAATATCTAATGTGGATATGAATTGCATCGTTTCACACAACTCGGGTTAGTAAATACATTATTGTATCCACTCCCTTAGTCGGACATACCAAGAAAGATATACATCACTTCCTGAATACACACACATAAATATGTAAAACGAATCGTACGAAAACGTGTTCATATCTGTATACCTACGTCACTGATACAAATACCAGATAGCAGTTTTTAATTTATTTTATCTTGATAATGATGGTGTTTTCAAAACACCAAGTAACGTACAGATAACTACATTGTATATACACTCTAATGTAGGTCTGCGTCACAGGTGTTTTCCTGCTCTAATCCCCCAAAACAAAAACAAACAAAACCCCCAAAACAAACAACCCCCCAACCCCCCAAACATAGCAATAGTTTTGTGTGCACATTATTTATTTATTTATTTACTTAAGCATTGATTTGTTTAAATTTGTTATCGTGTTACTGAAAACAATATCAACAATTTATAAATGTAAAAATATCCAAATACACACAGGTAAATAATATTAAGAATATTTCATTACAACGACATAACAAAAGCAATTACTTATGACGTCTGCTGCTTTCATAAATAAAACATAAAACACAATATTGCCATTACATTAACTGCTTGCTATATTTTGTCATATTAATTCCTTGTTAAGTTTCATCTTGTTAGGTTGGAGAAGCGCCTAAACCATGCGCAGACTGCCACATTTCCTATTTTACGACCGCAATTAGACCGACTCTCTCTAATCAGCATGGATAGTTTGTCTAATTTAAAGTTTGTCATTATTTCTTTTTCTCCAGGTATCTGAGTACCATATGGTATTACACGGGTTCCGCTAATTAATTACCCGAGACAGCACGCACCTAGATCCGAGCCAGCGAAATAGTAGTGCGCTCGTTTCATGCAACTCTGATTTATGGTCATTAATATTTGGGGTTTTGTTTCCTTTCTCTTGTATATTAGAAAATAATGACTGCTATAAATAATATTTTTCTTAAAAGCAGCGTACTTTACTTTACAGTTAAAAAATTATATATATGGTTTGATAGAAAAACTATTTAGGGCTACTTATAAACCTTATTTTGTTTCAAATTTCATTTTTAAAATTTAATTTGAAATTCATTTATAATAAAATAAATATATATATATATATTTTTGTACAGAATATATTTTTATTGTTTGTTTGCAGGTATACTTTTTATTCTGTTATTAATTCCGTTCTGCTTATTTTTCTTTATAGCAAAAGTTAAAAATGTATTTTAGTTTAGAACACGAAACAGAACATCAACACGAATAATATCTATTGGCTTTATATTAACACGTGTAAAAATATAGATTTTCTTTATTTTCTTAATTTAATTCTTTGGAATGTGGTGCGATAATACAAATAACACTGAATCATGCATTTAAACTATTCTAAATATACAATATAAAATAATGCAAGTGAAAAATAAAGTTAACGTTGGAAGAATTGTCACACAAAAATATTCCTGTGAGAATAGTTCAATATTGTAACGTCTAAAATGTTTTTTGTTTAAATATTCAATTAATAGTGATAAAAAAATTATATTCAGCAAAAATACTCGTTTAAAAAAGAAACAGCACAATTTCTGTACAGACTAAACAGAGAAGTGATATAAATAGCAGACCCGAAAAAGTAATAAATAAATTTAATAAAATATTCGAACTCATATAAATAATAATAGAGATACACTAAAAAAACACCCCAATTATTACAAAAACTACATTAAAATTTGAGTGAATTATACTTGAAACAGAAGAAGGAAGGAAGGAAATATTTTATTTAACGATGCACTAAACACATTTTATTTACGGTTATATGGCGTCGGTTAATATGTCTGTTTAACAAATGTGTTAAATATTTTCACTTGCTTTGTCAAAAAATAAATCAACATCATTTTAGTGGTATGCATTGTCACTGAAGACAGATTTTAAGCATTTTCTTTATGTTTATACACAATTAAGACTTGCACCGTATTAAAACAGTCGTGCGATAAGGGAAAACAGAGGCTGGTGCCGGGTGACGGCTCTCGGGTCCATAGCGCACGGGGCATCAATCAACCGAGAGAAAGTCGGGCGGAATTGGGTGACAGAGAACCCACTAAAGATCAAAGCTAAAACATCTTTTCCCTGCCAGACCGTACAATCCCGTCGTCTTTGTTGTGTACGATATATCTACATTACAAACACCACCCTCACCGGTCGCAGGGTGGTGTGGAATAGTTCGCACATTAATAACACCGCCGCTATCAATGAAAGCTTTATGTTCGAGCAGGAAAGAATTTTAACATGTTGAAGTTTTAATGATATAAATATTTGCTTTGTATTAGTGATAGAGACAAATGGTTTTATAGTCTAAAGAATGTGGTTATTAGATATTCGTATTAAGTATGTTAATTTGGAATTTAAATTCAGAATGGAATTCGTAAATTATTATTGTTGTATCGAACATACTTTACAGCACCACATAATTATTTAATTAATTTTTAATTATAAGTTTATTATTCTCATTAATAGTCATACAGATTTCTTAAAAGAACATTTTCGCCTCAGGTATTAAACGTTCTTACTGTCTTAGATAAATTAAAATGTACATTTAAAATCAACAACAAATAATAAAGAAAACCCAAAAGAGAAACAGACTACATAATTATCACACCAACGTACTTTATATTTATATACAGTAACTACGTTAAGGATGTAGTTACATACACCCATATAGTGTGTGATGATAATAGCTCTACAACAACGAATTATATATATATATATATATATATATATATATATATATATATATATATATATTCATATTTACGTTCAATAAGTTTTGATTTTCTTTTAATAAACATCTATCAAATATCGTATATATTTATATACACATTCCATTGTTTCTTTCGCTATATACTTGTAACTGTTACCGATGAATATATTTTACTGTATTGTACACCCTAAAACTAAATTTGTGTACGTTATCCAAAAGTAATAGTTGATTATTTTAATAATTCATTATAATATTTGAAACCGGGTAGCGGATCGCGGGCGGTTTATTGTAGATATGTGTAAAGTGAAGACCACGTCATTACACGGGTGGCGGATGGCTGGTGACGGGTGGCGGGTTATGTCTAACGGGTGAAACATGGGATGTGGCAGGTTGTGTACAGAGGGTGGCAAACAGCAACATATATCTAATGAGATCATTTAACGCAGTCCTTGACCTCAGTGGGGACACGACAGCAGTTTTTCTTTTCATTATTAAACATAACAAACTCCCAAAACGAAGTGCTCACTATTCATAATGCACGGGACATGTTTCTTTTCACACTCCGGCTTTTATTTACAGAGCTGCCCCGCCACGATAACGGGTATTGGTCACTCCGTAACGAACACAATCACTTAGTTTTCATGCATAAAAGTTAATCGTGTTTCAAAATTAACCCTGAAATTGGCTCATTTACGCGCTGAATGCGTGCAATTTCTAACTCTGCCAGGCTTATGTTCGATTAACAAGTGACGTACACGGACCGCTGTATACAAGATGTTTTTCTAAATATTCGTCACGGGACGCCATTCAGGCTGCGAGACAGGCGCAGTGTGCACGAGAGATCGCTTAAAATGGAACATTTTGCAAAAGAAATCAACTCAATATAACTCGTTTCCATAAATCAATTTCCTTTTATCCGCGCGCTGAATCGGCGCGTTCTCCCGTACACTGGCAGCCAAGTGAACGGCCGAGTTGCGGGGATTGAATCTGCGGCGACAACAAATCGCATTACGGTTTAACGCACATCTCAGCAACAACTCTCACAACGGCAGGCGAATAATGAAATATCGAAATATGCACTCGGGAGGGATCGATACGAGTTTGTACACGTGTAAACTCGAGAACAAAATCGCATTCGTCGGTTATTCATCAATACTGTAAAAACAGAATCCACCAACCCAGTACATGATCCATCTATCTATTCATTCATCCATCCATCCATTCATCCATCCATCCATCCATCCATCCATCCATTCATTCGTCTGTCCATCAGTCCACCCATCCATCTAACCAACCAACCTCAATCCATCTATTTATCTATTCATCTTTAGTTGTGAGTTCATTGATCTAGAAATGCACCCATTTCAAAATACATTCAAATCTGCTATTTCTTCACATCATCAGTTAGCTTAAAGGGACATTCCTGAGTTTGCTGCATTGTAAGATGTTTCCGACTAATAAAATATTTCTACGATTAAACTTACATATTAAATATATTTTCTTGTTTAGGATATTAGTGTCTGTATATTCAATGCGTTTTTAGTCGTCTTAATATTTGTAAGAAGCCCAAACTGGTTTTTGTCTTCAAATAATTTCGTACGTACGAAAAAATCTCTTTTTAGGAAATAAAATGAAATTTAACCTAGTACAAATATTAGAACGATCAGAAACACGTTTAATATACAGCCACTAATATTTTATGCAGACAAATATATTTTATATGTAATTACAATCGTTAAAAAGTCTCTGTTAGTCGACAACATCTTAGAAATTGCAGCGAACTCAGGAATGTCCCTTTAAGCATTGCTAAGAGAACATTTGAACACCAAGGACTGAATAAAAAAACCCCAAAAACTGAAAACATAATGGTGCAACTTGATTTAGAATAACCAAAGATATCTATACATAATGAAATCTTAAGTTTATTTGGTATTTGTGCAAAAATAATTAAAATTAAAATATTGGATTAACCCAGGGTTAACTTAACTATGACCATTCCTTCCACCAGTCCATATGACCATTTAAGTTTAACCAAGTTAAAATTCACCCATTCCATTTTCGCCGTATGAAAGTCATGGCGATTACAACTATCACTTCGCACAAATCAATCGTATTATTTTCTAGAACCCAATTGAGGCAATCATCCCGAAAATGATAAAAATAAAGATTTTTATCGGCTGATTTCACTTGAACACAAAATGAGTGTAAAACTCTGCGCAGTTATCCCTGGATCAATGCCGTGCCCAATCGGCGGGCGTGTGGGGTTATGATTAGTTGGCATGTCGAGCCCAAATCTTCCATCTCAGTCCGGAACCTTACACTGATAACCGAAAATTATGATCATCCTCCAGGAAGCTAGTTTCCACGAAGATGCACGGAACGCCCCGACAATTATCCGTAATTCATCGGAGGTTCATCTTCCGATCAAATTGCTCAGGAAGGTTTTATTCTGAAATCATCGTTATTTTCTCTAAATTCCACTTTCACGTCGAAACAGACTAACAAGGGCAAAGGGAGATATATTTTACTAAAAGTAATTTTTTTTTTGACAACTGTTATTTTAATATATTTTTATGTAAGATAGGTGAGAATAATGTTAAGAGACCCTTTGAAAAACAAATGTAGCATTCAAAAATTAAAATTTAAAACAAAATACATTCTCTTTATACTATTTCAGATCCAATGCAAAATATTTTCAATACAACCGCATAACCATATAAAATGTGTTTAACCCTGTTATATTATCTTAAATAATTAAAACGTAACCAAACGTATGTTAAGCATGTACTTTGAGAGTAAAAATATGGTTCTCTGTCACAAACATTTACTTAATACGGGTCACTATGTGGTAAGTTTGAAGATTTTCAAGAATATTAATGGGGTTCTTTTCTTGTATAAAATATTAGTGTTTGTATATATATGTATACACGGTTTTTCCTGCCGTCTTAATGTTTGTAGGAGTCAAAAATAGATTTATCTCCCAGTAATTATCCCAAAGACAGGATAGCACATACCACGGCCTTTGATGCACCAGTCGTGGTGCACTTGCTGGAGCAAGAAATAGCGCAATAGGCCCACTGACGGGGATCGTGTTAGTTGTAAAACATCATACAATGGCAGAACGTTCAGGGCAGACTCTGTAAGTCCGATGACAGTTCAATACTGTTGATTGAAACCATATTTTATTGCAAATAAAGTACACATATAAACGTTATATGCAATGAAATATATTCAACACAGTTGTCCGATATAACAGCTTTCACTGAATATTACGTACATGATTAAAATCAGAACTTTTCACGAAACAAATATGTTTATTTATTTTATAGATTTCAAAATCAAATATATATTTATACACATTAAAACAATTTAAAAGTAAATAAAGTGAAATTCACCCAAATCTAAACGCATATTTGTTCATGTATAGAAATGTTTTAATTTTTTTACAATATCGAACAGATAAAAAAACATTAGCGACTGACTGAGTCCGATTTGAATAGATTAATCAGTGATGTCAGCGCCAAGTGGGATAACCACGTCTGATTTCGTCAAGTGGAGATGGAAGAGGCGGTGTTGGTAAACCTGGCTCGCTTCACGGCTGTTTGTTCAGCATTTCCCTCTGACCAGTTGATGAAAATTATTCCTCTTCGCACCAGTTTCCAGTCGCCCTAACCATCTTTATGAAATCTGCGCTCAACACGCCTTATTCTGCGCTCTCAGTTAATTATATTAGCAGATTCTGTGTCAACACGGCGGGGTTGACGAAACGCCGAGAAGAGCGACTCGCACGAGGTCCTTCAACAAAATATGTATATACAAGGGAAACGTTTTCAATTCACTCCACGGCATGCAAACACGGAATAAATGTCGCCTGTGAAAAACGAAAATTACAAAGTTAGTTTGCCAAACTTTACAAAAGGCCTTAGTGGTTGTAGTCGGCGGAATAAAAGACGTCGCTGCCATTGTGAAGTCGTGTTTTAAGTGGTTTGGCCACAAAACTACAAACTTGTTCAAGTTGTTATCGTGTTATTGTGAAACCCAGACAGAGAAACCAAATACATTCGTCGTTATTTGGAGAAGTGTTTTAATTTACAAACTTACAGACGAGTGTAAATATTTAAAAAAACCCAGCCAACCAACAACAACAAAACCCAACAATCACCACCAAAAACCAAAACAACAAAATAAAAAATAAATAAACAAAAACAAAGATGCTCCTCTGAACCAGAACAAATGCCATAGTTAGTGGAAAACCACGTTTTATAATGATGAAAGCCGCTGGCGCTAGTTTACGAGAGAAGTACATTTTGGTTTATCATAAAATTCATTTTTAACTAGTACAAACATCGGAACGACCACAAACACATTAATAATTTAAGTAAAAGACTGAAAGTAATATGTAAGCTAACAATACAAAATTAGCCAAATAATCCAATTGATATGTGTGACTGTTGTGGAAGCGTTTAAAATAGTACAGAAAAGATGTAAATGCTATGGTGTAGTAGAAAAGAAGTAGATGCTATAATGTAGTAGAAAAGATAAATGCTATGGAAGAGTTCGACTGCTATAAACGCGTCAATGAGCTGTAAACAGGTTAGTGTCAGATGGAGTAATTCTAGAGAAGTTCGTCTGGGTACGTGCTTAATTACACTGTGTGGCACAGACGGAACAAAGCGAACACGTCCACTCATTTTCACTCTCAATGACTAGGTAAGGACGCGAGTGATCGGTCCCTTATTTTACATTGTCAGGGTCTGACACGGACACTGGCGGGCCCAGGGGCGTCTAGGCGGCGGTTAACGAGGGGGGACAAGGGGAAGTGATGATCACCTATCTTGTCACTCGTCAATAGCTGATCAGACGGTGACTATTGTTCTTAACTCGACAGAGGAGCCGTTTATTGGAGGGGAGGGAATTGAGGGCGTAATCGCGCGACTTTCTCCGAGCTGATTCGGGGTTTCACAATACAGACCCTTAGACAAGTCGATCTGATGAGTCAATTGTCCAGTCATGTGACATTTGTTATTTTAAAATAAAATTACTTAAGAATCGAATGTGAAATTTTTTGACGTTAAACCACAAAACCGCTTTATGAACAGCGAAGCACGTTAGCGCGAAACCATTCATATACGTGTGTAAAGCGGTTCATACTTCAATGAACGTAACAAAAAAAAGTAAAATTTGTTTTATTTAACGACGCCACTAGAGCACATTGATTTTTTTATCTTATCATCGGCTATTGGACGTCAAACATATGGTCATTCTGACACTGTTTTTAGAGGAAACCCGCTGTCGCCACATAGGCTACTCTTTTTACGACAGGCAGCAAGGGATCTTTTATTTGCGCTTCCCACAGGCAGGATAGCACAAACCATGGCCTTTGTTGAACCAGTTATGGATCACTGGTCGGTGCAAGTGGTTTACACCTACCCATTGAGCCTTGCGGAGCACTCACTCAGGGTTTGGAGTCAGTATCTGGATTAAAAATCCCATGCCTCGACTGGGATCCGAACCCAGTACCTACCAGCCTGTAGACCGATGGCCTGCCACGACGCCACCGAGGCCGGTCTGGACGTAACAAAGTAACATGTTAAGTTTTTATAATTCCAAGTGTATAACTACTACATCAGTATAAATACTATTTTTTTCACGAATCCCCTTTCTACGGGTTCGACTTTTTCCCGTCAGTAGTCGAATTAAAAGCATTTTTACGACAAATAATTTTGTAAAAAAGTATGTATACATTAATTGTTTTAATTCAACATTGACAGAAAACGTAAAGAATTATTTTAATAATTTTAAACAATAATGGTCTATTTGGGTGTTTTAAGAAAGTAGTGCCAAACTGAAATTCATGCAGTTATGAACAGCGTTATTTTAGTCACCAATTCAAGCATTATGGACAAAAGCCGATTGAATTATTTATATATTAATGAAATTCTCGTATATAACAGCACGTTATTCATTAACCTCTGGTGTCAATGGTTGTATTTGCTGGTATCAGTATTCTTAATTTAAAAGGTTAAAGAAAAGGTCAGTGTGAATAAATTTTACTCCAACTGGAAACTCTACAAACTCCACTTGGATTTGAACAGTATAATTTATGAATACAGTTTGTAATATTTTTAAATATCATAATTTGAACAGTATAATTTATGAATACAGTTTGTAATATTTTTAAATATCATAATTTGAAAAAAACGAAAGAAATGATTAACTACAGAAGACATTTTTATTTGTGGCGTCAAGACCACAATAATTAGGAATGAGGAAACCCGATGTAGACACTACTCTTTTTGATTATTTGTTTTCTCTTTTTAAACTTATTTGTGTGCTTACAAGGATAAGATAACCACTGTCAGAAATGTAACACGTATATGCTGACCACTGTCAGATACACAATAACCAATGTCAGAGACACAATAACCACTGTCAGAGACACAATAACCACTGTCAGAAATGTAACAAAAACACTGACTACTGTCAGAAATGTAAGAGGGACATACTGACCGTGACAGTGACCACTGTCTGAAATGTAACCGGGACACACTAACCACTGTCAGAGATACAATAACCACTGTCAGAAATGTAACAAAGACACTGACTACTGTCAGAAATGTAAGAGTGACACACTGACCGTGACAGTGACCACTGTCTGAAATGTAACCGGGACACACTAACCACTGTCAGAAATGTAATAGTAACACACAGGCCACTGTCAGAAATGTATCAGGGACACTGACCACTGCCAGAAATGCAACAGGGACACAATATTTACTGTCAGAAATGTAACAGGGACACACTAACCACTGTTAGAAATGTAACATGGACACACTGACTACAGTAACTGATATAAATGTAACAGCGATATGCTGACCACTGTCAGAAATGTAACATGGACACACTGACTACAGTAACTGATATAAATGTAACAGCGATATGCTGACCACTGTTAGAAATGTAACATGGACACACTGACTACAGTAATTGATATAAATGTAACAGCGATATGCTGACCACTGTCAGAAATGTAACAAGAACACGACCACTGTCAGAAATGTAACAGGAACATACTAACCACTGTCAGAAATGTAACAGCGATACGCTGACCACTGTCAACCGTGTATGTATTGGAGACAGCCGGCTACGTAAGAGAGACACGTAGATTATGTCGGTATTAGCGGGAGACGGCGGGTCGGCGCTGAGTGATGGCTCTGCCCTGTAGCCATTGTTTGCCGCTCTTTGAGGGGAGTTCTCCGTCCTAACAGGTATTATTTTAAACCGTGACAAAATGATATATGTGACATTGCACCTACTTACTCTGATATGTCATAGGAGACGCACACACGCTGTGGATCACACCAGCTCTCAAGTCGACTCCACGCGGTGTACGCTGCTGGTGGTTTAATATTAATTATTACTATGTGCCGTGTACGATGTATGTTAGTAACATAACATTGTTATTCATACGTGTCTATTTTTGTCACGGTTACAGTTCAAGCAAAGGAAAAATGTCATGACATTTGTTTTATTTCAAAGAATAATATGATTAACTTGTTGTCTTCGAAATTTCTCACATGACTTGAAAACATCTAATTAATACAAACGTGTATGTTATTCTGTAAACACATTTATGTTATATTATTTAGACGCGTTATAATTGTTGTCTTTCTTTTAAATCCCATAACTTTATTATTTCTCTATGTCTACTTATGGTTTCAAAGAGTGTCTACTTATCAACATAAACGTATATATATATATATATATATATATATATATATAATAGACCAATATCGCATTATTATAAATGCTTACATAATATACCTTGTTTTCGTTTAAATTTAAGTTGAAAAACTAAAAGTAAAAAGTAAATTTTAACGATTTAAGGCGTACAATATTTAGGGTACAAACATTCACAGACAACAATATTTATACGTTTATGAGTTGTTAATTTTAAAATAAATTATTGTTAATGTTGATATGTAGACATACAGAAATAATAGAGTTATAGGATTTAAATGAAAACAACAATTATAACGCGTCTAAATAATTCCTATGTAAGGCTTTTCGGTTAAAAATAAATAAATTAATAAACAATACTAAAACACTTTTAATTCGTTTTAAGAAAATAATTGTAAAAATTACTTTAATTTACGTTATATGATATTGCAAAACATAGTTAAAAGCTTTCAGTCTACTTTACATTGTAGTTATTAGTATATATATTTAATATATATTTAAGAATCTACCTTTTGCGTGAAACTCGAGGAGAGGGCCTCGCAAGATAGATAATATATACATATGCATATATTATATGCAATAACATATGTTTTTAATCAATAAAACTCGAGACTTCGATATTAAACCGACATCACAGCAACCATTGTATAAATATAACAGTCGTTATATTACAGAGTTAATTAAATGCGTAAAAAGTATCGTTCATTAAGTGCCCGACTTAACCAAATATGACAACTGCTTAACTATTACTTTAAATGTTCGACTGTTACGACTTGTCAGTAAACAGACCCCCTCCGCGGCCGACCCTGGCCGCTGACGGAGGAGCTGAACATGATCTTGTTAGGGTTTTATACGGTGTCGCTAATTCCTGTAATTTTCCGGCTCTCTGTTCCGTAAAATGGGAGCCCGATGCAGCTGACAGTCAGTGAAACCATAGCCACGGAGTCCCTGTCAGTCCAACAATGGGCTACAAACTCGAGAAAATACCGCTTTTCACCAAGACTTGCTTATCACCGGAATACCGCCACGACCCGCTCCCACCCAGGGAGAGAGACCTCGGATGCGAAGGAGTACAACAAAAGACCGCAAAATAGGAAAATGTCGCTCTCTGTACTGGCGCTAAGAAACGGTTAGCTTTAATCAAATTTCCTAAACAATTTATGTAGTAATTTCTCAAAGTCCTCTTGAAAATAGTTGCAACAATTACAAATATTTTAAAGTGATTAACGTGGTTTTGGCGCCACCGACTTACGGCTTATTCGTTATTTTGAAACAAGAAGACACACACTTATAAACACACTCATAAAATAGTTACAGTCATTTGTCTACTTATACAAAAACATATATTTGTCAGAAACTGTTTCTAAAATGATACATCTCCTGTCAACTTTGTTTTGTAATTTTATATTGTGTTTGACACTATAAAATATATTTAAAATTATAAAACTCTTGTAAACTTTTCTCTCTAATTTTGCAATTTATTGCCAATGTAAAGATTATTTTTAATACCTAATTGTTAACTATATGATAGACATAAAATACTGTCAACAATTATTCAAAATAATTATATAAGCCATACCTTAAAAATATCTAATATATGCAACATATTATGTTTTTAATAATGGCATATATACATTATTTGAAATAGTAATAAATAATTGTATAAATATTTTTTTATTTATATAATAAAATTGACCGTAATATTAATAATAACAATAAAAAAATTAAATTAATAAAAAATAAATAAATAATAATCACATTATATTATTATTATTATCATCATCATCATAATAGGAACACGCTGACAATGAAATCAATATTTGTGTTTGAACAATTTTATAATTATAACAGTAAATAAATAACATGAAAATAAATAAAATAAAATAAAATAAAATAAAACAAAAGCAAAACACAAAAATCACCGTTTGTTAATGTTACAATAATTTGTTCATATTTGTGGCAAATAATTGGCCCGCCAAGTGAGAAAATGAAATTGTCTCGGAGAGCGATCGAGACGTTCGAGCGCATTTCGACAGGACGAAAAACACCCTCCGAGAGAGAATAACTTCAGTAATTTGTTTTCTCTTCCGCTTTCAATTCTAACTCATTCGATACCCACACGGGAGATAGGCGATCAACATTAATAATTCAAACACGCTCGTTCACTCAGAGAAAACGGAATACGTTAAACTTTGAAGTGATTTCAAAATGCGTCAATGTAACAAACTGGCGAATAATTATTGTCGATCGTTTAAAAGAAAACTTGTTAATGTTTCACAGAATTATTCGTTAGATGTGTTGATCAGCTGTGATATGTTTTAAAGCTGCCTATTAATATGGTGTAGAAATAAAAAAATTTTTTTAACAGCATTAGTGTTTATTTTATTGTATGTGAAAAATATACCGAAGAAAGAAATATTATGTACTGTAGTTCTTTTATATAATAGAAAATAATTCATAATTTAAAATTTAGAAACAGTGTTAATAAACGTTTGATTAGATGAATGTTTTTATAACAATATTAAACAATATTAAATTAAATGTTTAAAGATAAATTAAACTGAAGTCTACTTCTGTTTGTTTCTTCTTAAACATCTATTATTTAAACAGAGTATTGGAGATAATTTCATACAAAAACACTCTTCCTGTATTTAACATTTCTTCAAAATGTTTTCTCTATAAGAACATTTGGTATTCTTCACCTTCAGCCATATTTACGAAAACAGTTATTAGCAATATATAGATGATTCTAACAATATATCGTGTACACTATCATTGTTTGTTTAAATCTTAAAACAGAAAGGTATTCTAGTTCGGGTAGAAACCAACGTGTTTGTACATTCTGTAACAGAGCAAATATAGAATATGAATTTGATTTTATTCTTGTATATCCACAATTCAATGAATTTCGTGTTAAATAGATTAAAAAAAATATAACTGTCGTAAACCATTGGTTTTCAAACTTATTTAGTTATTACGAAACCCCAGTCTGAAAGTCATTACTAACATTTGTAAAGTTCTCCATGTCGGTCTTTGCCGAGCCCACCGCCAAACCTGATAGTTACGTACCTGTTCAATACTTCGTATTTACTGTTATGTCACGTATTGAGAATTGGTTTCATAGTTTGTATATGATAGATACATTTTATTTTGCCAAGAAATATGCATGTAGTTCACCGGTTTGCTTTGTAAGCTTTTTTATTCTTATGTGCCGTAAGGCACATGGAAACAAATAAAAATAAAATGAATGGAATTGAATATTGCTGTTGAAATAAAAGTATTGAGCGCAAATGTTTTCATAAAAAACATATTGTCTTTAAAATAAATTAATAATATAATAAATAAATATATAATATCATTCATTAGTCGAATTATGTTTTTAACTAGTTTTCCTCCTAAAGATATAAATGAAAACGAAAAACTAAAGGACAGAAAAATCTAAAATCTGGTAGAAAATCTGCACCTATTTCTCAAAAATCCTATTACCGGTATAAAATATCGAACTACATACTTAGCCGTGCAAACAATAGTTTAAGTAAAAGAGAACAGTTTTCGGTGAATAGCGTATGTGAAAGTATAACACGGTTTTATGGGTGAACATTCTGAGCGTGCGTTAAAAGTGTGTTCTCGAGCCGGCCGTTTTAGGTGAGATAAAAACATTTACCTGGTCTCGAATGAATGTTTTTAACACAGTGAACGGGCTGGGTTAAAAGGACACCGCGAGAGGCAATGAATGTCAGCTAAACACACGACGACCATGAAACCGTCTACACACTGGTGTACTAACAGATCACCCTCGCTTACATACGTTTTATACACAAAATTAACAAGAAGATATTTAGAAAAAATTGAATAATTAGAAATTAGAAAAAACATAAGAAAAAACCAAAAATAATTGTATCAGTTAGAAATCGCTGCCGGGATCAATTAAAGAAACGTTAAAACTGGCGGACTAAAAGAAATGACAATAGTATATTATTATGTAAAGATAGTTCCAGAGTTGACAGTCACTGAGTTGGTAAAGTACGAGAAAATCGTCTACAATTGTCTGGAGACGCCCCACAGTGGCAAAATGTCTTCAGGAGCAATTAGCACAACCCAAGCAACGCCCACCCCACCCCTAGCCAAGTATCACAGTTCACCTCGCCCGGGGGCCGGGATTAGCGAAGGTCACCCCCGGGTATGTGTCAGGTGACAGTCAGGTAACCGTGCACCTGTGAAGGCACGCTGAGGGCGGTGTGTCACTTGTCATTAAAACACAAAAACTAGCCGCGCTCCCTGCCAGATAGGTAACACTGCCAGCTCATACACAAACAACAATAATAACAGTAAAATGTGTAAGTATAAGAAGACATATCTAACCTGCCATCCTTGGGACTCGAGCGCAATGAATGACATCTCGCAGGAAATCTTTTCACAACGACAATCCCGCGAAACACACAGCAGCCCTGCCGCCCAGTCGCTCACTTCTTTATATAAGATAAAAAACTTATTTGTTTGTTGTCAACAAAAACTGCAACTTGCGGAATAGTTCCCAATGTATGTTTGCGCTGAGGGCGAAACGCGCGATTTGTTGCCGCAATGTTGTAGTGGCCCGTCAGTGGTTCACAACGCTCACTCCACTATCCTGAAGCGTCATCCCCGTAAAACTGTCCCCTGGCATATATGCAACCTGGTTATCGTTTGTAATTCAAAGTGATTTCCATTCAAATTTTTGTTTTTTCTTGTCCCGCCCGATCGGCTCCGATTGGCCGATTGGTTCGCGAGTCGCCTGATGGGTGGTGCCTAAAGCGACGATCGTACCCTGTTCGCTTCCCGCATAATAAATTTAGATGCGCGGCGAATGCCTCGCGATCGAATAGTCGAGGCGAGTAATTGACATACGGAAACTTCAGATTGGAATATTGGCTGCTACAGATTGCAGGATACAGAGTCTCGGGGAGATGGCTAATTCCAAGTTTTCAACAAACCAATGCGGGCTTTCCCCAGCTCATCAAAGGCGCACGTCTTCGCACGTTCTTGACAGAGTTACTTCTCTTGGATTGGAGAGGGAAAACAGCGCAAGCTGCATTAGCTGTGGGTCACGTGTGATACAAGAAAAAAACAACTGATAGAAAACTGTGAAAGGACGGAAAGCGAATGATGAACTGATGGTCCCAAGGCTTTGATAGCCCATTTCGAGTCAGCCCTGCGATAAACTGGTGAATTAATACTGTCTTAAGTTGTAGGACCGCTGCGTGTAACGGGTGGCTGGGCCGCGACAAACAAACCATATACCACCCGATTGTTTGCTTACCGCCACGCACTCTCTTAGGTTATTTTTCTTAAATATGTTTTACAAGTTTTCAATGAGCACGAGCGATGTAAATGAGTTGATTAATAGAACATGTGGACATTTTGTCGCTTTATCGTTCTCCTATCTCACGCTGAAAAGATCGCTTTTTTTTTCGGTCAGCAGTAGTACAAACAAACAACAATTGAACATGTTTGTAACAAATGTTTTATTGAAATGTCAAACATCTTGAATGTTCGCTTTATTATTATAAAATATACTCCATGAATAATGTTGAACGATTTAATGTACTCTGTATACCAAAACGATCCAGTTTGTATTGTTACACTAAACGTGTGTAATTATATACAAACAGTATCATAATGGTTCACAAGGCAGTGAATGGTACGTAGAAGTAAAAACATGTTTTAGACATATTGTTATAAACATACACGGCTCATGTTCATAAATGATGTATTCTTTGTGTGTCACCATGATCAAAATAATAAACGAAATAAAAAAATAAATAAACCCCCCCCAAAACCCCCCCAAATAAATACACAATAAGAGACGAAATAATAACAAAAATTTACAAAACTCTGACTTTCATCTTGTAATTTTGTTCTGGTTATTTTAGTTTTTGTTCAGTGGATAGTTTTAAAGAAAATATATATTTTTAATTTAAAACATACACAGTCTAATATGCTGTACTGAGTTATCGACGGACATTAGTTTTATTTGTAACACAGAGATTTAATTATCTACTTCGTTTACTACGATACGATGGAACCCGTCTACTCCATTCGTATTAAAGGGAACACATTCTAGTAATTTGTTTTATTATTTTTTGTCCAAAATATAAAACACAAATGTATCTGCCTCTTTATAAATAGCCAGCTATTCTGACAGTAAGATTGTCGGCATAAATGATTAGAGCATTTTACAAGTTATAAATACAGCAAACACCGACTGAACACACACGGTCTGTCAGTGAATGATTTAAATGTGACGAATATAGGCTTCAGCTTTCCACATATTCATTTTACCATGTATTAGCAACAAGCCAGTGTTGATCGATAGATCCCGTACCTGATTGACCCAGCTGATTGGGTTGGGTTTTCTTGTACAATCGTCAAACAATGTGGCGAAGCATTGTTTCAGAATACAGTAATCAGTATTTAGCAGTTTTAACAAAACCATTTTACGGTACGGACATTCCAACTTATATATCCAGGAGATCTGTCTAATTCAGAATTGATAATAATTTTTTAAAATACAATTTGCTTCTTTTCACGCCTATATTTTAAATTAATTTTTTTTTAAATGTGACAACTTTAATATTTTAGTTTTTATTAATGCAAACTCTACTTTTTTAATACATGTTGTGAAACATGAGTTTGGAATACTGAATTATACAGTTTTATAAACTTAACAGACTGAGAAATACATTGCTCTGAACAAAGTTTCAACGTTTGCAAGTAAGAAACGCCATTTTGCCTATTACATACACAAATAGTATTAACTTAACTTGTGGACTGTGTTAATGTTTTCAGTTCTATTTTACTTACGCATAGAATTTGGATAAAAGTCCAATTCAATCAAAGATAATACTTCAGATAATAACTAACACTGAAAGAATAATATATTGTTAGAGACTGTAAAAAATAATGGGTAATATAGACAAAACATATGTTTATTCCAAATGTTAATATAGTATATTTCACTTTGAATTTTAAACAGAAATTGCAACAAAGTTAAGTAGTGCCATATTTCAGGAAAAGTGTAATGATAAAAATAGCAGTCAGTTTACAAATTAATCAACACATAATACGATTCTTCAAAAATAGGTTTTAATTAAATAACATATTTATTTGTTTAAAAAAAACCCCTAATAAAATGTGTGTACAATTTAAGATAATCTACTAGTACTTGATTATCATTGTACACACATTAGACGTAATAAAATATAGTTTATTTTGTTTAACGACACCACTAGAGCACATGAATTAATTAAACATTGGCTATTCGATTCCAATCATTAGGTATTTGTGACACGTAGTCTTCATAGGAAACAATCGACGTTTTTCTATTAGTAGCAAGGGATCCTGTAAATGCACTTAAAGTACAGAACATACCACGATCTTTGATATAACAGTCGTAGGGAATTAGGTGTTACAGAGAAAAAACCCAATGGGTTAATAAAATAAAGAAACAATATACAATTCCATATTATATAGATAGTACACTATTGCTTAGTTTGCAGACAGACACACAGACAAACAGATATTCTATTTAAATCTTAACCAGTAAGAAAAAAAAAAACCCCTATTAAACCATATTATACAGGCTACTCTCTATATAGTTAATGCATAAAACACTTAAGGGGATCAATAAAAATAAATTAATAATTGCTAAAAAGTTCATAAACAACTATTTAAAACTGTCATTTTATTGTTTGACAGCCTGCTTGATTATAACTGAGGCGTGAGACCTATCACTACACGAGTGATTTTCTTCACAACTATAATCTAACTTGTGTGACAAGATGGCGGTGATTTATTGTGTCTGTCACATCCGCCGGTCTCCCGACAGCCCATTACCTGTTCATCAATATTTAAACATCAAACAGACTCCACTCTAATTTCGTGTGTTTGTTGGCTAAATATAACCATCTTTCGGTTTTATAAAGCTTAATTTGGTCCAGATTGAAAGTCATTGCATTTTGTGCACTCTTTGATATATGACATTGTGCATATGGGGCCTGCATCTTGCTTTCGACACATACCCTAGCGCTTTTGGTGAATATGCCACGAAGAGCGTGCTTGAGCCGAAATGACGTAAGCACTTAAAGCACACCGAACACAGAGAGGCAGACAGACAGACAGACAGACAGAAACACAAATGTACAGCCGATGAGAAAGCCATACTAACTGAACTTTTAGTTCGTCATTACGATGAGATCAAAGGAATATTTAAATCATTCGGGTGCGGAATGAAAAGATAAAAGATATGGCTATGCCACCTGCATATATGGTATGCGTCACTTGCTTTTATGTTTTTTACCTGCGCGTAAAAAACACTGCGGAACTAACTTTATTAATATACTCTTCCTCATTTTATGCATATAAATAAACAGAACGACAATAATAACAGCAAAATTTACACAAACAGCTATATTATTATTATTATTAATGCTGGTGGTGGTGGTGGTGCTGATGATAATAGTAATGATTATAACAATAAATAAATAAATAAGCAATAATAAAAAGAAAAAGAAAATAATAATAATATCCTGTCATGGACGGAGGAGCCGGCCAAGGCCGGCTCTTGTGCCCACGACAGGCGTGCGCTACAACAGCTTGTTCTGAATGTGCACGTAAAACCCTATGACATAATAATAATAATACATAGATTAATTAATTAATTTATTAATTAATTTATTAATCATCAGTTATTTCATTTGAAATGTATTCATTGGTGTAGACGTATTTATTATGAATGCGTATGTGAAAATATCTGAAGCTGCATTTTCGAGTGTACTTTTTTAAAATTAATTATTTAGAATATATCATTCACATTAAAGCTGTATTTTTAAGTGTTACTTTAAAATATTTAATCATTTACAACAGATGATTTACATTAAAGCTGCATTTTTAAGTGTTGTTTTAAAATATTTAATCATTTACAATAGATCATTCACATTAAAGCTGTATTTTTAAGTGTTGTTTTAAAATATTTAATCATTTACAACAGATGATTTACATTAAAGCTGCATTTTTAAGTGTTGTTTTAAAATATTTAATCATTTACAATAGATCATTCACATTAAAGCTGTATTTTTAAGTGTTGTTTTAAAATATTTAATCATTTACAACAGATGATTTACATTAAAGCTGCATTTTTAAGTGTTGTTTTAAAATATTTAATCATTTACAATCGACCATTCATATTAAAGCTGTATTCTCGCCTCCCCACCCTACATCATTTACTAAAACAAATCGAAACACAGTTTTAATAGACTAGTATATTATCACCATCAACTGCTTTCACATGGCTCTCTGTTTCTCAGTGGTAAAAGGAAATGTTTTGTTTAACGACGTACTTAACACATTTTATTTACGGTTATATGGCGTCGGACATATGGTTAAGGACCACACAGATATTGAGGGAGGAAACCCGCTGTCGCCACTTCATGGGCTACTCTTTTCGATTAGCTGCAAGGGATCCTCGTCGGTGGACCCAAGGGATCTTTTATATGCACCATGGCCTTTGTTACACCAGTTGTGGGGCACTGGCTGGAGCGAGTAATGGGTCCACCGACGAGGATCGATCCTAAACTGACCGCGCATCAAGCGAACGCTTTACTACTGGGCTACGACCCGTCCCTCTCAGTGGTAAAACGCAGAAAAACACATTGCAGCATGGTATCGTGTGACGATCAGAAAAACACATTGCAGCATGGTATCGTGTGACGATCAGAAAAACACATTATTTTCTGATGTAAATTAGCCAAAGAACATTGCAGCATGGTATCGTGTGACGATCAGAAAAGTAACATGGTTGATGTATTCTAAATGAATAAACTAATAATAAAACATATTACAGTCCTTGGCTTTTGAAAAACCATCGCGAGTGAAAAATCGCCCACCTCAAAACGCTTAGGCGAGTGAAAAAGCGCACTTCATTAAAATGCTAAGGCGGATGAAAACAAAGCATTATTAATTCATGAAGTAATTGGTAAATGTAGAGATATATGTTGCAAAAATGAACCAATAAACCAATAATGTTTTCTTCTTATTTTATGTTGTTTGGTTCATTAGTGTAGTCTGACTTATTTCAGGAGCAGCGCTATAGAAATATAATTATGACATACACTTGTGCAAACGTTTTTTATTTCAATATGTACTATTCAGATAATTTGATGCACACAGTTATTAATACCTTTTCAGTGTTAGATGGTTTGATGCAGCTAAACGTATCTTGAATTTCATTATTATGTACAACAAACATGATTAGGATAGTTGGGATGGGAAAACCCACTGATTCTGAGAAGGTGGTTCAATTATCTACGACCCAAGCTTCTCGGGTATGCACTACTGACTGAATTAGATCCCTCATATTATTATTTTATGTTTTAAATAACTCGTTAAACGTACGCCTACAATTAGTTCAATTGATAGTGTTGGTTGGGGCATTGACATTCACGTGGCATTTTTAATTCAACAATTACGCAACCAGTCTCCCTCCCTCAACATTTTATAACACGTCATTTGACCTACCCCTACCAGTTACGAACGGCTCTAACATATATATGAAGTCAGCGTTACGTTGTTGATCAAGAACGGTCCCAATGTTGTTGATAAAAAATATACAAACGTGAGATGCCATAATAAAGATAATCTAAAAAACACACCATAATTTCAGACACCATCATAAATGCGAAACAAGTTGATTTTGCTGATATCCGTAACGAGTTCATTTGTGATGGCTACAGAAGCCATTATTTTATTCAATTCCTTTTTTATCATAACTATATGAACAGTATAAATGAGTTAGCCTTATCAGACGCTGTATCTATTACCTTACAAAAGTGGACTGTTTCTAATTAATACTGCATTAAATAGGCTAAAGTGTTTTGATCGGATTGGTACGTCTTCGAACATGTCTATTAATTCAGTGTGTTCCGATTTATATAGCAAAGATAAGTACCGGTTATATATTAAAAGCTTGTATGGACGATACCGTTCACATCACTTTTTCCCTGGTATTATTAAATGGATCTTTCTGTCAGCTACATAAGGTAAATAGTGGCAATCAATATACAAAATTATTTTACGTGCACTGTTTATTAAGTATAACGTGAGTTATTTTTTACGCCAGCCAGATTGAAATTACATGTGCTGTACGAGCGCGTTCGCACTCGCGCACCTTAAAATACAAGGTCTGATAATATTATCAATAGCACTCGATACCGCAACCCCTGCGTGTGCTGTAACCTCACCGTGATGCAGGGGTGTAACATTCTCTTTGAGAATGGCCAATACAGCACAACATTGAAATTTTGAGTAAAAGTCAGTATCTATCCGTGATATTTGTGTTGTTGCACAGTTCTTTACAATGTGTTTTTGTTTAAATCTTGAATTTTTATATTGATCATTACTTTATTTGTTTGCATTACCATAGTTTGACACCCAATAGCTGATGTATTTTTCGTGCTGGGGTGTCGTTAAACATTCATTCATTCATTCGTTCATTCGATACCGCAACTTTAATATTCTCACCGTTGCACGCAGGTTTTATTATCTCCTTTGGCAAAAGTCGCCAAAATATTTTACATAAAACTGCATTTTTTAAATTTTAATCACCCAAAAGCAAGATGCTTTTTCACTGTTTCCTTGATCAAGGGTGAACAGAGATCTTAATCTATAACCATCTTCAGTGGAGCTGGGTCCCGTTTTACGAAGCGATCTTTGCGCTAAGATCGCTTTAAGTGCACGAGTTAGCTATGCACTCAAGGTGATCTTAGCGCCAATAACGCTTCGTAAATTGGGGACCAGGACAATTTGTTAAAACTGAAAGTAAACCAAGACACAAATATATTGAGACAAACATATGTGGAATTCTGGACTTCCTCATTGACAACATATATGTGAGATTTAGGGATAGGCGATACAGACAGGAAGTAGGTACTCGCCGATTTGTTTCTCTATGCATATGAATAAGATTTTCTAATTAATCTGGCTAAATGAAAACAAGAGTCTGGAGAATTTGTTTTATTTCATCTTTCAGTATATTGATGATCTTATATCATTCAGTAATAGTGAGAACGCAGATTACTGATCGCTGATTTACCCACCCGAATTTGAAATAAAGGAAACTACAAACATTATCAAATCTGTTTCATACCGTGATCTATACATAGCAAGTCAGAACGACGTTGACCATCGTATATGCATGATAAACGGGATGACTTCAGCTTTCCATTAGTCAATCTTTACTTTATGTAAAACAATATTCCTTCTGCTCCAGTTTTTGGTGTCTATGTTTCGCAATTTAGGGCCTGCTTATCATATGCCGACTTTAAAGATCGACACATCAGTTGATATCTATTACAACAATACAACCTGTGTACACTGGTTATTCATTAACACCAATGAATATCCATTACACCAACACAACCTGCATACACCGATTACTCATTAACACCACTGGATATATATTATAGCAACACAACATGCGTACACTGGTTATTCATTAACACCACTGGATATCTTTAACACCAACACAACCTGCGTACACTGGTTACTCATTAACACCACTGGATATCTTTAACACCAACACAACATGCGTACACTGGCTACTCATTAACACCACTGGATATCTTTAACACCAACACAACATGCGTACACTGGTTACTCATTAACACCACTGGATATCCATTACACCAACACAACCTGCGTACACTGGTTACTCTTTAACACCACTGGATATCCATTACACCAAAACAACCTGCGTACACTGGTTACTCATTAACACCACTGGATATCCATTACACCAGCACAACCCGCGTACACTGGTTAATCTTTAACACCACTGGATATCCATTACACTAACACAACCTGCGTACACTGGTTACTCATTAACACCACTGGATGTCCATTACACCAACACAACCTGCGTACACTGGTTACTCTTTAACATCACTGGATATCCATTACACCAACACAATCTGCGTACACTGGTTACTCATTAACACCACTGGATATCTTTAACACCAACACAACATGCGTACACTGGTTACTCTTTAACACCACTGGATATCTTTAACACCAATACAACCTGCGTACACTGGTTACTCATTAACACCACTGGATATCTTTAACACCAACACAACCTGCGTACACTGGTTACTCATTAACACCACTGGATATCTTTAACACCAACACAACCTGCGTACACTGGTTACTCTTTAACACCACTGGATATCTGTAACACCAGCACAACCTGCGTACACCGGTTACTCATTAACATCACTGGATATCTAATACACCAACTCAACCTGCGTACACTGGTTACTGATTAACACCACTGGGTATTTTGAACACCAACACGACCTGCGTACACTAGTTACTCACTAACACATCACCGGTTACTCTTTAGTACCACTGACTATCTTCATGTATTACACCAACACAACCTTCGTACACTGGTTACGCATTGACACCATTTAATATGTATTACACTAACACAACCTGGTCGGAAATTAACACCAATGAATGTCTATGAGACGAATACAAACTGCGTACACTGGTTACTCATTAGCATCACTGGATATCTCTAACACCTATACAACCTGCGTACACTGGTTACTCGTTAACACCACTGGATATCTCTAACACCAACACAACCTGCGTACACTGGTTACTCATTAGCATCACTGGATATCTCTAACACCAACACAACCTGCGTACACTGGTTACTCATTAGCATCACTGGATATCTGTAACACCAATACAACCTGCGTACACTGGTTACTCGTTAGCATCACTGGATATCTGTAACACCAATACAACCTGCGTACACTGGTTACTCGTTAGCATCACTGGATATCTGTAACACCAATACAACCTGCGTACACTGGTTACTCGTTAACACCACTGGATATCTCTAACACCAATACAAACTGCATACACTGGTTATTCATTAGCATCACTGGATATCTCTAACACCAATACAACCTGCGTACACTGGTTACTGGTTAACACCACTGGATATCTTTAACACCAACACAACATGTGTACACTGGTTACTCTTTAACACCACTGGATATCTTTAACACCAATACAACCTGCGTACACTGGTTACTCATTAACACCACTGGATATCTTTAACACCAACACAACCTGCGTACACTGGTTACTCTTTAACACCACTGGATATCTCTAACACCAACACAACCTGCGTACACCAGTTACGCACTAACACATCACCGCTTACTCTTTAGTACCAATGACTATCTTCATGTATTACACCAACACAACCTTCGTACACTTGTTACGCATTGACACCACTTAATATGTATTACACTAACACAACCTGGTCGGAAATTAACACCAATGAATGTCTATGAGACGAATACAAACTGCGTACACTGGTTACTCGTTAACACCACTGGATATCTATTACACCAACACAACCTGCGTACACTGGTTACTCTTTAACACGACTGGTTATCTTTAACACCAATAGAACCCGCGTACACTGGTTATTCATTAACACCACTGAATATCCATTACACCAACGAAACCTGCGTACACTGGTTACTCATTAACACCACTGGGTATCTTGAACACCAATACGACCTGCGTACACTGGTTACTCATTAACACATCACCGGTTACTCTTTAGTACCACAAATTATCTTCATGTATTACACCAACACAGCCTTCGTACACTTGTTACGCATTAACACCACTTGATATGTATTACATTAACACAACCTAGTTGAAATGAACACCACTAAATATCTACGAGACGAACACAAACTGCGTACACTGGTTACTCATCAGCATCACTGGATATCTCTAACACCAACACAACCTGCGTACGGCTTGAATACCATGGTTACTCAAACACACCGACTTTACCTGATTTTAAGTGTGTGTATGTGTGTGTGTGGGGGGGGGGGGGGGGGGGGAGGGGGACCCAAAGAAACCCCACCCTGTTAGAATTAATTAATTAATTCTTTCTTTCTTTCCTAGTTATTTTGGTGCTTATATATCGAACATTTGGTAAGTACTGACACGTAGTCATCAGAGGAAACCAGCTACATTTATCCTAATGCAGCAAGGGATCTTTTCTGTGCACTTCCCACAGACACATTGTGGGGGACGATAAAAAAATCCCTAGTCAGTTGAAACGATCCATCGAGGTGGTTTGATCCTACAACGCAAGCACCTGAAGCGAGCACTCAACCGACCGAGCTAAATCCCACCCCGTCCAGGACACGACGGAGGTTAGTGGCTAGTTGTTAGTGGCTAGTGGTTAGTGGCTAGTGGTTAGTTGTTAGTGGCTAGTTGTTAGTGGTTAGTGTAGTCGGTGTAGTGGCCTTACACTTGCCCATTGAGTAGTTGAACTCGCCCTGGATAGGAACCGTTACCAGGAGTCGTGCTACATAAGAACCTCAACTCTGAAACCCAGCTGACACTTAGTGTTTTTAAATATTGTGATGGTTCAATTGGTCAAGGGAAGTAAGAAGCAGTTACACCAATTCCCTTCTCACTAACTATTGACAGCTAACAATTAAACCACTATCCCGAACAGACACGTCTGAAGCTCATGTCCAGGACATCGTGCTTGAATAAATAACCGGTACATCCATTCATTAATTCCATTGATTTATAGCTATTTTCGTGCTAATATCCAATTAAGGTTCAAGTACGCTGTCACCTCAACTATCTGGGTTGTCTCTCCAGACAGTGGGTTAGTGGTTAGTTGTAAGTAGTTAGTGAGAGATAAGTTCATGTAGTAACCTTACACCCACCCACTGAGTCGTTAAACTTGCTTTGGGTGGGAGCCAGAATCGAGAGACGAACCCGGTATCTACACCACTGATGCCGGTTGGGCATATCCAATAAGTAGGCCATCTCGTACGTGCTCGTCACGCTGTAACAATGGAGATTAATTTCACTCCAAGGGAAGACAACTTCAGTCTGGAGCTGGAAGTGCATACAGGATAGTATGTGTTGGTGTACAACTGTTCACACGCCCTGCAGTCACCGTCACGACGTGCACTTTAATCCCATATTAGTAGAGAACTCTGGCCACGTGGTCATATGGCTTCAGGCACGTGACGTAATGTGCTGACGTAACGATTCTGTGTGTATACGTAATATATATACTTGTAAGTACTGAGTGTCTGGAATGCAGAGATAATACAATCTATGAATGTTTATACGAGATGTATTATCACCTTGTGTTTATTAACCAAAGCGATAGAGAGAACAATATATAAATACTTACTAGTCAATAATAATGAACAACCCTAAACAAATGGACAAGCCACGCAACGTTGCCACGTACAGTTATTACATGCCAGTAGCCGTACACAAACCACCTCAATAACACACCGCGTACAGTTGTTACATGCCAGTAGCCGTACACAAACCACCTCAACAACACACCGCGTACAATTGTTACATGCCAGTAGCCGTACACAAACCACCTCAATAACACACCGCGTACAGTTGTTACATGCCAGTAGCCGTACACAAACCACCTCAACAACACACCTCGTACAGTTGTTACATGCCAGTAGCCGTACACAAACCACCTCAATAACACACCGCGTACAGTTGTTACATGACAGTAGCCGTACACAAACCACCTCAATAACACACTGCGTACAGCTGTTACATGCCAGTAGCCGTACACAAACCACCTCAATAACACACCGCGTACAGTTGTTACATGCCAGTAGCCGTACACAAACCACCTCAATAACACACCGCATACAGTTGTTACATGCCAGTAGCCGTACACAAACCACCTCAATAACACACCGCGTACATTTGTTACATGCCAGTAGCCGTACACAAATCAACCCAATAACACACCGCGTACATTTGTTACATGCCAGTAGCCGTACACAAATCAACCCAATAACACACCATGTACAGTTGTTACATGCCAGTAGCCGTACACAAACCACCTCAATAACACACCGTGTACAGCTGTTACATGCCAGTAGCCGTACACAAACCACCTCAATAACACACCGCGTACAGTTGTTACATGCCAGTAGCCGTACACAAACCACCTCAATAACACACCGCGTACAGTTGTTACATGCCAGTAGCCGTACACAAACCACCTCAATAACACACCGTGTACAGCTGTTACATGCCAGTAGCCGTACACAAACCAACCCAATAACACACCGTGTACAGTTGTTACATGCCAGTAGCCGTACACAAACCAACCCAATAACACACCGTGTACAGTTGTTACATGCCAGTAGCCGTACACAAACCAACCCAATAACACACTGCGTACAGTTGTTACATGCCAGTAGCCGTACACAAATCAACCCAATAACACACCGTGTACAGTTGTTACATGCCAGTAGCCGTACACAAACCACCTCAATAACACACCGCGTACAGTTGTTACATGCCAGTAGCCGTACACAAACCACCTCAATAACACACCGTGTACAGCTGTTACATGCCAGTAGCCGTACACAAACCAACCCAATAACACACCGTGTACAGTTGTTACATGCCAGTAGCCGTACACAAACCAACCCAATAACACACCGTGTACAGTTGTTACATGCCAGTAGCCGTACACAAACCAACCCAATAACACACCGCGTACAGTTGTTACATGCCAGTAGCCGTACACAAACGAACCCAATAACACACCGCGTACAGTTGTTACATGCCAACAGCCATACAGAAATCACCCCAACAACACACCTCGTACAGTTGTTGCATGCCAGAAGGCGTACACAAACCACCTCAATAACACACCGTGTACAGTTGTTACATGCCAGTAGCCATACACAAACCAACCCAATAACACACCATGTACAGCTGATACATGCCAGTAGCCGTACACAAACCAACCCAATAACACCGCGTACAGCTGTTACATGCCAGTAGCCATACACAAACCACCTCAATAACACACCGCGTACAGCTGTTACATGCCAGTAGCCGTACACAAACCAACCCAATAACACACCGTGTACAGTTGTTACATGCCAGTAGCCGTACACAAACCAACCCAATAACACACCGCGTACAGCTGTTACATGCCAGTAGCCATACACAAACCACCTCAATAACACACCGCGTACAGCTGTTACATGCCAGTAGCCGTGGCAGAAACCACCTCAATAACACACCACGTACAGTTGTTACATGCCAGTAGCCGTGGCAGAAACCACCTCAATAACACACCGCGTACAGTTGTTACATGCCAGTAGCCGTACACAAACCACCTCAATAACACACCGTGTACAGTTGTTACATGCCAGTAGCCATACACAAACCAACCCAATAACACACCGCGTACAGCTGTTACATGCCAGTAGCCGTACACAAACCAACCCAATAACACACCGCGTACAGCTGTTACATGCCAGTAGCCGTACACAAACCACCTCAATAACACACCGCGTACAGCTGTTACATGCCAGTAGCCGTACACAAACCACCTCAATAACACACCGCGTACAGCTGTTACATGCCAGTAGCCGTACACAAACCACCTCAATAACACACCGCGTACAGTTGTTACATGCCAGTAGCCGTACACAAACCACCTCAATAACACACCGCGTACAGTTGTCACTCGCTAGAAGCCATACAAAACCTACATAACTCATGATGAGTATGGTTGTCACATGCCAGTAGTCGTACACAATCTACACTAGTAACTTGCAGAATGGAATTTTCACTTGCCGTACATAGACTACCTTTGTAATACGCCATGTGTAAATGTCACTTGCCAGTAACCGTACACTAACTATATCAAAAACACAGAGAGTAAAAAATTATGCTAACCAGTAGCCGTACACAAAGTAAATGAACAAAATAGCACGTAGTTGTCACTCGCTGTTAGTGTACACAACCACCAAAACACCATGTAACAGTACACAAATTCGTGAGAAAGTACTCCAACAATATGCTGCGTAACTTGTTACTGCACACAAACTATATCAGCTAAACAGGGGCGTACACGTGTTACTTGCCAGTAACCGTACACAAAGTACACCAGCACACACGCCAAGTATTTGCCACTCATTAATAACCGTACACGAAGTACACAAGCACACACGCCAAGTATTTGCCACTCATTAATAACCGTACACAATGTACACCAACATCACGCTAGAATATTTATTACTTGCCCTTATAGCCTAAACACGTCGCGTACAGTTGCATTTGCCTTTAGCCGTACATAACTACTTGAGCTATAGTAACTTATCATTTGCCAACAGCAATCCATTTTAGCGAGCCTTTATCGCGTATCCGTAGAATACCATGCCAGTATGTCGCATACTCGTGATATGCATGCTTTGTACAGTTGATGTAAGACCAAGAATGAGTGTACTACTATTCAATATACCCCCACCCCCAATAAAGGTCTCATTACATAATAATAACATTTTATTGTATCAGCTTTATTGATTGCGGTATCAAGGATATTTAAAAATTGTAAAAACAACTTGAAACACGTTTTTCAATTGACATTATACTGCAAGCATCTTCACTAAATGTAGACGAGGTTCCATTTTTATACCAACTAGCTTTTCTTAATATCAAGAAAAATATTTCTGTAACATGTAAAGAACAGACAGTTCATGAAATCAAGAATTCAATTTGATGATACCAAGAATTCTGTCTTGATATCATGAATTCGATTTATTAATCGAAAGTTTTCGAATATTTAATAAAGCCGTACAACACTTAGTTAACATGTTTTTGTTTTTTTCCTGTATAACATACTCATCAAATATTGTTTGAGAGTTTTGAAGAAACGGTATCTGATAAGAATGTCTACTTGTGAAGAGTCTGCATACCATTCCTCTCAGACCTGACACGCCGTCTGGCGATCCGCGGCTAAGTGGCTAACTCCTTCAGACTGGGGTGGAGAGGAGAGAAGTCATTGTTTGAGACACGAGCTAGCCCCGAGAAAATACAACCAAACACCTGCCCGGGCGCCTATTATCTTGTCAACATTCATAAAATGATGAGCCAAAAATTGTCTAACAACTATCATGTACTTTCCTCCACGTAATGGGCGCACCAGCCAAAAGGAGATTGCTTCTTCAATATTTAATTCCCATCAAATATTATCTTCCTCGTGGCTACATCCTCCTCCGAGATTTAATTGTGTGACCCTGAGTCAACTGCCATCAACTGCGGTCTGGGCTCGGCGCGGGTACATGTTCGCGCAGGAACTGCAAATTGACTCTGACGGGTTCATTAAGTTGCGATGGTTATTGATACACAACTCATGGCTCCACTTTCGTGGTCGTGCGGCGCTGCATTGTGCGTTTTCATATTATAGTTTCTAAGACGAGGCACGACATGGTCGGTGATGTTGGTAGAGTTAGGACACAAGTCAAAGTCTCTTGTCCTTTTAGGTTTTTTTTTTTTTTTTACATATCTGAAAAACAAAGCAGCTGTTTAAAAGTTAAAACATGTAACACGCTCAGTTCACAATAGTTAACTTGTAATTTTTGTCTCACAGAAATGTTCCAAAAAATTTCCGGTTAATAACAAGTTACAGTTTTATTTGAGACACCCTCACACAGGTCAAAGGATTTTGACGCCAAAGTCGTAGCTCTGTTACAGATTTAGTGAAAATGTTCAAACAACTGAGAAACATTTTAGTAGCAATATATTCGTAACAGACAACTTGACATAATAAACTTATGTTTTAACTTAAATAACAGATTTACAACAACAAAAAAAGAAGGGGAAAAAAACCCAAGACTGCAGATGAGTAATAAAATCTAAATATTTATTAATAGCTACACGTATAATCATTACTGCCATTCAGTGATAGATTGCCATTAAATAAAGTTATATGTCAAAATGTGAAGACACATCAGACTTTACACAAGTGAGTACAAGTTATGTAAGAACATATCATGCTGCAAGTCATGCAGGAATACCCATGGTGAAGAATGGCGTCTACTTAAAGTACTAGTAATTTATGCCGCTAAAGTTCATAATGGATGACTATTTTGTTAACCTACCCCTGTATAGTATATAATATTGACATGTTTGTTTTGATGACTAGTAAGATAAACCAATCGACTTATTATAATTTTAATCTCCATGTAGCAAACAATACGCTTCACTGGATAATAACACAAGTATTGTCGTTTGTAATTTTTTTACAAATTAAATATAAATATATAACATTTTTGTTATTTCCAAAACGTTTTTCCGCTTTTTTGTACATACGACAAACTGAAATTATTGACAAAACACCCACAGTTTTGTCACCTGGGGCGGCCTATATGCCAATGATTCCTTAGGAATGGCTAAACCTCGTAGTCTTTTTATTAAAGAGAAACCACTTTTTAGCTGAATGTTTAAATATTTTTAAAAGATGCCAGTTAATTACATATATACGTTACCCATAATCAAGATAAAGGAACAAAATGTTTTGCCGCATGCTCGCTTCTTTCTTTGAAGTTTGCTAAAGGTTCAAACGAGCACTCACGCCAAACTTGTGAAATATTTACACTTTACAAGACATTCTGGCCATCAGAATAAAAATCTTACTACCACTTGGTGATATTTAACACATTCGACGTATATAGTGTTCGATTAATGCGAGTAGTTGAAACGAATCAATTTGAAGCTTTCAACGGAAACAAATCTTCTAACACAACGCTATGTGTTTCCGTGGTGGCACGTCGAAAGTGGACGAAAATAGCGTTGATTGACTGGTGCACTCTCGTATTGTCTAAACTGGTGGCGATCTGGCAGAGAAGTTCTCATAACGGTAAATGGAAAGTTGTTTCTGCCGTGTAAACACCGGCGAAGATGGCGCTTTGATATGAACCAAGTCTGTTTACCAGCTCCCAACTCTTTGATTAATTCTACGAGAGTGGGTAACGAATAAACGCAAGGTCAGGTCAAGGATGTACGTCTGCCATCGCTACAGGAACGTGCAGCAGACGACGTAGGCACGGGTGGCACGGGAAGATGGTGCGTGCTGCACTCTCACATGGCCAGGCTTGTTTCTACAGATCTATTGGCCCGCCACGTGGTGTAACCTTACGACGTCACGTGTGAAACTGACCACACATGGTGTTCCTGCGCGCAACTAAATAAACCACGAAGCGTTTGTGGTGTATATAAAAGGTAATATACAGAGTTAATGGATGCGTGTAACAAGAAGATATGGGGCAATTTGAAAACATGGACTGTTCACAAACTGCGATGGAAATATGCAAATACCTTATTTCTGAGCAAACGTTTATAACATTGTGGGGTTTTGATTTTTAAAAGCTGGATAGTTTAAACAATATTTTATTGTTTTATAACATTTTAAGAATTTGTTACAATATAATAAACAAATTAAATAGTTTACTATATGATTTATGTTTTATACGTTTTGAAAAACAATATAATTTTCTTTTATGCTTGATTATTCTTTTTCTTTTAGTTTTCTTTGCATATATCTATCTATCTATCTATCTATCTATCTATAATACATGTACGCTATTCACAAATTTCTAAGTGACTATAAATGTTTTGTTTCCAGTAGTCTCAGTTTGTACTAGTATTCGTTTTTATATTCACCAATCACTTTAATATTCAAGAACAAATATGTAACATGCCACATGAAAATTATATTTAAAAAAATTGGAATATAGAAACAATAAAAAGAAGAAGAAAAGAGAAAAAAGTTTGTTAAAGATTGTTTTGTTTAACGACACCACTACAGTACATTAATTTATTTACCATCGGCTATTGGATGTCAAACATTTGGTAAATTTGACAAATAGTCTTAGAGAGGAAACCAACTACAGTTTTGTATTAGTAGCAAGGGATCTTTTATCACACAGACAAGATAACATATACCACGGCCTTTGGTATACCAGTCATGGTGGACTGACTGGAACGAGAAATAGTCCAATAGTCTCACCGACGGGGATCGATCATAGACCGCGCATCAAAAAAAAAAAGAAAAAAAAGAAGAAAAGAAATGGAGGCACAAACAACACACCTTTCAAGTGAAATCATTATTCTGTTTAAATTTCATACAGATTTTTCAGTATTTATTGAATACTCCTTTTCACATTCTAAATTTAGTTTCATATTTTTATAACTTCAAATATTTATTTAAAATACCTTTTACATTTTAAATGTTTATCCATTATTTTTCCCACATTAAAATCGATAATAACTAAGTAAGAATAATATAACATTGGTTGCTTCTAAACGTCACTAATCTTTCTTTGATCATTACAGAATATACATGTGTCATATGTAACTTCTATCACTTGGTGCAAACAAACAGTTCTCCTTCAAATAAACAGAGACATGCAGATCGTACAGAGCTCATTATTAAGCCTCAGACGAAAATACTCGCACATTAGCTGGAAATCTGGCAGATCATAAGTTAATAATCAATTTAAGACGGTTATTAAGTGTATACGGTTGCGAGTTGCATGTTTACGGGAGTTAATGGGTTAAAAGCACTTACAGGTGGGTGTTTGACGCGCTCGCCCCGGCTCGATTATATTACGAGCTCTGGATCCTGTCAACACCTCGCTGGCACTAGGCATGCTACGATCATGTTGAATAGATTGCTGCAGTCAGCATTACGCATGCACATTTCTTCATTTTTTTTAAAAATCATATTTTTATATTTATGTATTTTAACGTCCGCTATGCACAACGAAACCAAATCATAATTCTCTGGCATAAATGTGTTCCGTACGTTTGCAAACATTTTGTATATCATTAGTATTTTCACAGATGACCTTTAAGAATTGGACGTAATAATGTTTAACATTCATGTGTGTATGAACCTGAGAACCGCTTAACACACAATATGAACGTCGTGGCGCGTGTGTGACGAGGTTTTGTTTGTTATAGTTTTATACTTCTATGAACAAATTATTATGTTCATTTTTTTAAATTTAAAGTATGTAATTATTTCATCAATATAAAATACTATTAAATAACAATCGAAATCTTTCTTGAGGAAGTTAATACACTACGGAATGAAACGAAACATCCTTTTCTACCGGTCGTTTGTTTCCGTCAGTAGCCGAATGAACGAAGTTTCCCATTCTTTTATACATTGATACAAACAATTTTAAAAAATTAATTACATTTACTTATTAAACATCAACAAATAACGCAGTCATTGTATTAATATGAAATAAAGAAAACAGCTGAAACGATATATTTTGTTTTCTATACATTACCGAAATAGTGCAAAATTGAAATTTATGAAAGTATGAAAGTCACATGGTATCATTTGGACAAATCGGCATTTATAACAAAATAGTATCGACATATTGGAATTATGCTTGGTTGAACACTGGACCAGTATTATAATTAAACACTATTCGACATTGATACAGAAACAATAGAACAACATGATAATTAGATATAATAGCGAAATAATGTTAGCATTCAAAGTTATATTATTGTATTTGCTTTAAGCCGTGTGGCTCATACGTATACAATTATTATACAGATATACGTTTACAAGCATATAGATATAAACAGTGGATGTGTATTTTGAGGATGGACAGATACATTTTGATGCATATTTAAACATTTCCAAAGGTTACAAATTTCTTTTCTATTCTGTAGAAAATGAGACTATTGGAAACAAAACATCGGAGACTATTGGAAATAAATAAAAGACCCAACCATTTTGACAAAGTGTGAACTCCATATTTTCACTTTCTCCCGACTGTCTACCGAACGGCCATCTTTCAGTTCTAAAAATATGTTTTAACTTCAACAATCGAATGCAACAACCATGCATGTACATTTGTATAAAACCAACCATGCATTTACATTTGTACAAAACCAACCATGCATGCACATTTGTACAACAACAACCATGCATGTACATTTGCACATGTTTTTAGAGTTTATGTCCGTGGTCATGTGCATACTACTATTCCGAATCTAGAGCTTAAATATACTTGGTTTTTTAAAATTGACATGATATAAAATGTATCAAAGGCGTATTAATGAGAGTAATTAATACCAGAATAAAGTAAATAGTATTAGTTTAGACAAAATCAAATGTCTATTATCTTAATAACCTGTATATAGTTTTATATTAGTTCTGTTGTATATTGTGTAATGTTGATAAACCAATAAAGAACTTGAACTGGAAATACAGAGGATACTAAATGTCTGACAAATGACTGTAAACATGACGCTACATGCTAGTTCAATGTGCAAGACGACTAGTCGCCTGTATACTAAAATAAGCATAATTACGAAGATAACAAGTGTTGAAGTTTAACTGAGACAATATGACAAGAAAACCATTAACAAAGTCAAACTCCTTTCTTAGTCAAATAAAGTGAACTTAATTTACACTTGGACAGTTATTAATCCAACCGGAGAGGACTAGAGGTTTCATCTCTGTTCTTTTGTCTATCTGTCCGTCCGTCTGTCCCACAAAAAGTTTCCCGAACATTTTCCCCATAATTCCTAATGATATTGAGCTGATATTGTGTATAGCTTTACCGAGTACTGTTACAGACCAAGTTTGACTTTAATGGCGATTTATTATTTTTCACAGAGTTATGGCCTTTGAACGTAGGAGATACGGAAATGTGTTGGGCCGGGTAGCGGACACGTATTGCTATAACATTACTCTCAGAATGCTTGTTTTGAATTGGGAAAGCCCAATGCCAGTACAGTACATACCACAGTGATTGATATATCAGTGCTGGGACACTAGGAACCCTCAAGCTAATCGCGTCAGCCGAGTACCCTACCACCGAACTAAACCTGAGCCAGGAAAAGTTGAAGTATTCTTTATCCGTCATAATTCCTTAAATAATTATCAAGAGAGGTGAATTTGGCCAACATACACACACACACACACACACACACACACACACACACACACACATATATTTGCAAACTGTCAAGAAGAAGAAATCATGATGTGGTTATATTGTTCTTGCTTACACAAAAATGTGATATTTTAACATAAATGTAGCTTAGACCAATTCTTTTAACAGTTTTGGACCATTAAATCTTCAACTGATATTAAACGGTCAAGACACTTTATTTAACGATCAATTACTTCTATTTCTTTTTTTCTATTTTGCTCTTTCAGTTTATTCAATCGTTTTTCACAAACGTTTACTTTTATTTATTTATGTATGTATGTATGTATGTATGTATGTATGTATGTATGTATGTATGTATGTATGTATTGGAACTTGCAGTCGCCATTGTTGTACAATTTAATATTTGTAAGTTGGAAAGAGCCTCGCAAGTTGGATAACTTGTGTGGAATCCTTTTGTATACAGTATATACAATAACATATGTTTTCAATCAATGCATCTCATGTATGCATATACATGTTGTCGAGTTCTCAACTTAGTCCAAATATGTGTACTGTACGTTTCTTTCTTCAAATTTTAAGAGTCTAGATTTTTACACACCAAACAGAGCACTTGTAGTTTGTATGTTTATCGTCGATTCATTTGATATTATCACGAGGATAGGCCTACCGTCTGTTAGTCAATCCACTTCAATTACTGAATAAAGTTTTAAAAACTATTTTTTTAACGAAAATGAGCAAAAGCACATGTCAAAAGAATATTTTGATAAGGTCATAAAGGTTCTTTCGTATGAGTCACTGTCGAGTAATCCGTGCATACAAAGCAGATAATTGACGACACAATCACTGCAGGTATGGCCTTGACAGTCACTCTGTGTAGTACGAAAAGTGTCTGTGTTTGAAGCACCAACATTCCACATAAAACAGACAAGACAAATGTCTCTTTTTTCTACTCTTTTACACGATATCATAATCTTTTGCTTATATCGGCGGCCGGTGTTAAGATTTTGACAGGTTTCTCCTTTTAACCCGTGACAAATGCGACATACCAGTGCATGGTAAATCTGATGTATGCGTCAGTTTTATATCCTATACATCTTTCCCCATCAAACACTAACGGACGTTTATAGCGTATGCATTTGTTATAAATCAACATCAGAAACGTACACTACAAAGATGAAGACTTTTCGAGAACCGCGCCCTGGTTAATTACCGGCTGTAAACTAATCGCAATCACCAGCGTAATCCTCACTAATCACCCCACAGGATTAACTCACCTGTCGGAGAATAAGACAGTAGGTGTAATAATTACATTACACGGTCTGATGGCGCGGAGTTTACTACCCCCATCCTCGCAACTCTATGTTATTGTTTGTTTTAATTTCTTTTGTTGTGCCATAAACCGTATTGAGTAATAAAAAGAACATTTGATAGTTGCCAACACCGTGACAGGGCGAAAGTCTTTGAAGTACAGCAAATAATAACGGATATGTTCCCTTCATGCGGTGGAGCCGCCCTAGGGCGGTTTACCAAACACTAGATTGTCCACCAATAGTGTTCAGACTGGAACGATAGGAAGTACTATCAACAAATAGGAGTCCATAGAGCCACTTTTTGTTTCTCTTTAACACAATTGCATTACTCTAATACTATTTCCACCATCACTATTACCATTACTATTACTGCTTCTGCTATTACTACTGTTACTACTACCACAACTAATAGCGCTACATGATTAATGTTACTACTACCACCACTACCTCTATGATTACAAGAACACCTACTAATATCATTACTGTTACTACTACCACCACTACCTCTACGGTTACAAGTACACCTACCAATACCATTACTGTTACTACTACCACCACCACTACCTCTACGGTTACAAGTACACCCTCCAATACTATTACTGCTACTGTTACTACTACCACCACTACCTCTACGGTTACAAGTACAACTACCAATACCATTACTGTTACTACTATCAACACTACCTCTACGGTTACAAATACAACTACCAATACTATTACTGCTACTGTTAATACTATTACCACTACCTCTACGGTTACCAGTACACCCTCCAATACTATTACTGTTACTACTACCACCACTACCTCTACGGTTACAAGTACACCTACCAATACCATTACTGTTACTACTACCACCACCACTACCTCTACGGTTACAAGTACACCCTCCAATACTATTACTGCTACTGTTACTACTACCACCACTACCTCTACGGTTACAAGTACAACTACCAATACCATTACTGTTACTACTATCAACACTACCTCTACGGTTACAAATACAACTACCAATACTATTACTGCTACTGTTAATACTATTACCACTACCTCTACGGTTACCAGTACACCCTCCAATACTATTACTGCTACTACTACCACCACTACCTCTACGGTTACAAGTACACCCTCCAATACTATTACTGTTACTACTACCACCACTACCTCTACAGTTACAAGTACAACTACCAATACTATTACTGCTACTACTACCACCACTACCTCTACGGTTACAAGTACAACTACCAATACTATTACTGTTACTACTACCACCACTACCTCTACGGTTACAAGTACACCCGCCAATACTATTACTGTTACTACTATAACCACTACCTCTACGGTTACAAGTACAACTACCAATACCATTACTGTTACTAATACCACCCCTACCAATGCTTCTGCTATTACATTAACTGCTATTGCTGCTCCTACTACTACTTCGATGAGTACTACTGCCATTACTAAGTACTGTTGATGGTGTAGTCACTATAAATACCATAAATAATACAAAAACAGTAATACCACCAACACCACAACTACCACACCATGTACTGCTGCTACTACTACTAGTATTCCACTACTACTACTACTACTACTACTACTACTACTACTACTACTACTACTACTACTACTACTACTACTAATCATCATCATCATCATCATCAACAACAACATCATCGTCATTATTATTATTATTATCAGCTTCATCATCATCATCATCATCATCATCATCATATGTGAACAAATAATAAAATCTAAAATTATACTTTTCTAAAATAATCTATATAAATATGTTAAAATTGTGTTTTAAAACTATCTTGAAATCGCAACGTTACGTTTAAAAACTTTAAACTTCCTCAGGGGAATGATATAACAAAATGCAATGAAATTAAAAACAGATTAACACCAGAAGAAGAGATTAAAAACACCATGTGAAAATAATCTGTATAATATTCATATAATTAATCAACCTTCTAAACATTCCATCAATTCCCCTAGCGTATTTAAATACTAATCCATGGTGGAGGGGAGGGGACAAAAAAGAGAGAAGAAAACAAAAAGACCCAACAACAACCCCCCCCCAAAAAAACACAACAAAAAAAAAACAACAACAACAAAACACCCAAGAAAAATACAAACACACAAAAAACCCAACTAAACAAAAAGAAAACAAAAACGCTGGTGTGTTTACAAATTCAGCCATATATTGTGACCATGTGTTAGAATTACCAAAACATGTACCAAGACATAAAATACAAACACACACAAAAAACCCAACTAAACAAAAACAAAACAAAAACGCTGGTGTTTTTACAAATTCAGCCATATATTGTGACCATGTGTTAGAATTACCAAAACATGTACCAAGACATAAAATCCTGCATCAGTGTGAATAACGAATGCTCACAATTATTTTCCACCAATACCGGAGTCCGCCAAGGTAAAAATTTGTCACCTGTCCTATTTTCACTTTATTTAAATGACCTAGAAAACCACGTACTAAATTATAATTGTTCAGGCGTAGCCACCGCTATAGATGAACACGATTGCTTCCTAGACATCGGTATGCACTTACTTTGTCTCCTATATGCCGACGATACTGCCCTACTGGCAACTAATACTCACGATTTGCAAAAAAATCTAAATGCCTTTTTGGAATATTGCAAAAAAATGGAAACTTAAAGTAAATAGTGAAAACCCCCCAGACAAAATAATAATATTTAATGGAAATGCAAATGGCTATAACAAAAAGTTTACTCTTGGAGATAATTCTGTTGAACATGTTAAAGAATACAAATATTTGGTTTAACGTTCACTAAGTAAAACAAATTTAAAATAACAAAACAATGTTTAACTCAGCGTGCAACTAAAGCAATATATTTTGTTTATATATTATAGGATTCTGGGCACGTATAGTTAAAGGTAAATCTAAAAAATATCATTTACTTCTTAATTATATAGTAAAAGGTTTTACTACAAACAGGCAAAACTATAACTGGCGAGAAAACTTAACATGCGTGTTAAACAACCTAGGCATGTCCGATATTTATATGTTGAAAAGTTTTCTATCCATAAAAATACAAACTAAGCAATTAGACCAATACCTACAAACATGACATAACAACATCGAGTCTACATCCAAAGGCAAAACATATTAATTTTTAAGCAAACTTTAAATTTGGAAAAATATTTTATTAAATTACCCGAAAAACTGTGGACCATCCTTCTGAAATTAAGAACATGTAATCACTATTTATTTACCCATAGAAACAGGACGCTGGAATAACATCCCAGTCGAAAACAGATTATGTACATTGTGCGAAGAAAATGATATTGGAGATGATTATCACTACTTATTTGAATGTAATATTTTTTGAATACACACAAAAGACTTATAAAGCCATATTTTTTAAATAAAAAAACATAGCACACTTAAATTCAAAGAACTGTTTAATTGTAAGAGCACAAAAATTCATTTCCGAAATTACTAGTAAATTCACTAAACCAAAGACCTCATCTTCAATATGATTTGATAGTTTTAAAAGTACTGACTTGTAGAAATCTCTATGCTATATCTGAGTGCCTTGTCACCATGTGTCTTCATTTTTAAAATGTGTATATAACTATTTTGAATTAAGTTTGTATATATTTTATGAAGAACTCTTGTTGTCGTCTTGTCACTGTCTTGTCACCATATGTCTTCACTTTTAAAATGTGTATATAACTATTTTGAATTATGTTTGTATATATTCTACGAACAATTCTTGTTGTCATCTTGTCACTGTAAATAACTATTGTATAATAATTCCTCATATGCTGTCGTTTGACGCCCTGAGTGTACCAAAATAAAGTTTCAAAGCAAAATGAATGAATGAATGAATGAATGAAAGTTTATCGACAGCCCAGCACAAAATAACACATCGCTGTTAGGTGCCAGAAAAGATAAGTACATGCAAATATTATTTCCAATACAATTTATATTATGTACAACAGTGATGTGTATCACTGAGCAATCTTCTTTATATAATGTAATTACACCATCTATTTTAAAACTATAATATACAAAACTAATATAGGTATTTTATTTATTTAGTTATTTTTCATTTGATTAATATATTTATTACTTTATCTTATCTAGTTATTTTTCATTTATTAACAGAATTATTAGTATATCTTATTTATTTTTAAATTATTAATAAAATTATTTATTTACGCATTCATGTGTTAAACAATATATAGAGTTTATTAATAAAGATATATGGAGCTATTTGTTCAAAATGTGGTTTCTTCAGAGAAAAACACTACACATATTAATAAACATTTTGAACGTCGTTTTCGTTTATAAATGACTTTCACGTGATTGTGTATAATGATTTATTTGTGAATATTCCATCCAGTAAGGCAGGTAGCACAGAGTCGTCGATATGCCTCGTTTAATACTTGCTGCACCATCAAAGAAATTAGAAATGCTATCTGATTTCATAAAACACATGGACATACATTAACACGGTGGGTATTGCCGTTATATATTGTTGGTGAACAAAACCACATCCCAAGAAATAGCACAATGTGTAAAGAGAACATTAATGATACTAAAAACGAACAGCTACCGTGAACAATAAATTGTTAGATCCACAAGATAGTGTACGTGCTTTAAATAATAATAAAAAAACATAGTTACGCGAATTAAATGCATTCAAAAGCATTGAATCATATTAGTTTTATGTGATAAAAAACAACAATACAAATAAAACGAAAAAATGCATAAAGGAATAAAAAGCATAAAAGAAATATAATAAAATAAAGCAAATAAAACTTAAAAGAAAAAAATACTAGAAGAAATAAAAGACAATTCGGGTAACGTGTGTAAAATGAAAACAAACATTAAAACTAAATGAAAAAATTTTGTCGCAGTGTTCTCAGACACGTTTGATGGGCAGAGAAAAAAGCCAACAAAGTTAACAAAGCAATAATAATTTTAAAAAACCTCCACACCCTCTAACAAAAACAAACAAGGAAAACAAAACAGGAAACAAAACAAAACAAAAACCAAACAATAAATACCCCCTCAAACCTCCAACAACAATAACAAAAAAAGAGAAGCAAAACAAAAGATAATACAATAGAAGACAAGGTAATACACACAACTATGGTGATACGCACAATGCGTAGATACGCGCACAAAACTATTGTAGTAAAAAAAAACCTAATAAACACTATAGCGATACGCACAGTAACACGCACAGTAACTATGGCACTACGCACCGAAAGACATTAGACAACGCCCTACACGCGCTCCCCTTCAAGCCGTTAATTACTGCACCGACAGAAGACATTTATTTGACGCCATCTTACGATAGTTCGTGTTTTCTGAATCAAATCTTTGACAAAGATACACCTTTATGACTGGTATTTAAACCGTACTTCGTGACATGCTCAATATTTTACTGCACCAGTGAACGGCACCAGGTTAAAACAAGCGACATCCCTAGATCGGGTTGCGTTATCCAAACCAGTCATCAGGCTAACGGTAAATATTTTCTAGTTGGAGCTAAAATCTCCGTTCGTCTTGGCACGTGCGTGGACGCGGCATATTCTTCAAGAAGCGCCCATCTTCGTCTGGTTTTCCCATTAATCCTCGCGTGTGTCAGGTTTTTATTCAGCAGAGAATGTATCTTTGAGTGCGGTCCTGAAAAACGTAATGTATCTAATGGTTCTCCGTGCACAATTTGAGACTTTCTTTCCGTGTTTGTCGTTTCCGGTCTTCTTCTACATCTAATATTAACTCATTTAAATCAGAGCTAGCATTTTTACCCAAAGGCAATATCAAAGAAAACTGTTCTCTAAATATAAATCTAAGAAATACGATGTTCAATGTTGTTCTTTGTGCAAGAAATTAATCTAAAACGTGATTCGGTTCCAAACCAAGATATTCACGAAATAGGCTTTATATTCATGTACCAAAAAACGAGAGATCAAAATAAAAAAAATATTAAAATTTTTAAAAGCTATTTTTTCAAATAGGCTTATTTTTTTTTTTAAAGTTTATTACATAAAATAATTAAATATTCATACAGAAATTGAAATTTACTCAAACAATACTTTTTAGTCGTGATTAGGGTCATGTGGATACAGTAAAACTGTAGTTAATTTGCTTCTGCGTATTTTATAATTCGTAAGAGCTTCCCCTGCGTGTGCTGTAACCTCACCGTGGTGCAGGGGTGTAACATTCTCTTTGAGAATGGCCAATACAGCACAGTTTTGAGTAAAATTCAGTATCCGTAAAATTCTGTCATATTTGTGTTTTTAAAACAGTTCTTTACACTGTTTTTGTTTAAGTCTTGAATTTTTATATTGATGTTGATCATCACTTTATTTATTTGCATTACCATAGTTTGACACCCAATAGCCGATGTATTGTTCGTGCTGGGGTGTCGTTAAACATTCATTCATTCATTCATTCGTAAGAGCTTAAAATTCCATTATGTTACAAAACAAATAAACTGAGAATAACAAAAATATTACGTAAGATTATACACTTGAGGTAACAAACTTCAAACTTTATTTCGATTCACTCAGGCCGTCAAACGACAGCATATGAGGACATATTTTACAATAGTTATTTACAGTGACAAGATGACAACAGGAGTTCTTCATAGAATATATACAGACATAATTCAAAATAGCTATATACACATTTTAAAAAGAAGACACATGGTGACAGAACATTTAAATAAAGCAGATAAATGTTTATAAGTCAGTACTTTTAAAAGTATAAAATGATATTGAAGATGTTTATCTATGCTTTACTAAATTTACTTGTAATTTCAGAGATTAATTTTGACAATTTACGGAGAGTGCTTATTCTATTACAATTAAACAGTTCTTTGAATTTAAGAGTGCTAGGTTTTTTTATAATAATATTGCTTTATAAACCTTTTGCGTGTATTCATTAAATAATTACATTTAAATAAGTAGTGATATTCATCTCCAATATCATTTTCTTCACACAATGTACATAATCTATTTTCGACTGGGATTACAATTACACATAGTCTGTTCTCTAAATACCTCAGTTAACTCTGTCACGAGTTAATCACATAGCCATTTATTAATCTATTAGGATGAACACCATTCAAATGAAATACACGTTAATCTAGTACTGAATAATTGTAATGGCATTTAACCGTGGGGTGGTTTAAGTGTAAACAATATATATATATATATATAAATAAAAGTTTTATAATAGCAGTAAGTAAAAAGTTTTAAAATAATCCAAACAGTTTTTTAATATTTATTTCAAATAGATTATTACAAAAATATGGACAACTTGTGAAGATTATTTTGGTCCCAAAAATTAACGAATAGTAACCGTACGAATTTAATTATTAAAATACTGTTGTGTATTCAAATAACTGATAGGTTAAATATTATTTTAGTTTTGCTCTCAGTACATGATGAGGAAGAAACTCCGAGCAGAATTCCTTTTTCTTTTTGATTTTGAATCTAGGAGTTGGTGTGGAATCACACGTTACTTTCGATGTATTATTATAATTATGGCTAAAAGTAAATTAGGAACTAATTATTTTAATATCAGTGAATACACGAATAGTTCTTATGTTAGTATAATTCAAATTAACGAGCGCTGTAGACATTATAACCTTATAACTTCCACAAATGCATTATCTGTACAAATATTCATCACAATAAAAAATTTTTTTTTATTTTATTTCTTACTCATTTTACAACACAGTGGTTGAGTATTACATGAATATGGTAATGATCTATTTGACTTTGTTATGTACGATGCATGTTAGTTTAATAATAAGTTGTCACGTTGAACTGCGTAGAATGCGAAAATGTAAAATATTATTACAAAGTTTGGAAACCATTGTTCTAACGATATTTACAATTAGTAATTTTGAATCGTATTAGCAAATATTTTCCTTTATAATCAATAGTTACAAACTTCAAAAATGTTACAACCACAGGGCAATTAATATCTAGAGCCATTCAATGTTAATATTATTAATAATGTCTACGTTACCCTGCAGGTGGAAGTGATACACATTGTAATCAAAAGTCTCCAGTTTTACATTTTGTTATCTAGCTGAAAAGAAAGAAACAATGGAGGAATATTGCGCTACAATACCAAATATGCAATATCAAAAAGTTATTTAGTATTCATTCAAAATTGTTATTACTATACATAAATTTATTACAATAACGTATTATATATATATATATTTACATTACTTAAATTAATAAAGTATTTTTGTTATGTATACGTCTAATGTCTCCATGCACTTGGTGTTCTAACACATATAAGGGATATTTCATGGGGATTTCCAATACGATTTTTATATTAGCAAGTGATGTGTGAAAATATAATTTTCACACAATACGAGTCGACATAAAAATCGTATTCGGAAAAACACAGTGGAATGGTTTATTTATTATATACATCTTTGCAGAATATTTACTTGATAATACAGTTTTTAAAATAAATTTCAATAAAATTGGACCTTTATTTAATAACAGTTATATTAATGATTACTTAATAACGATACTGCAAAAGCATACCTGACAAAGCGATTGTCCAGAAAATCTACACAAACTCACAAAACCCCTCACAACAACAAACACCCCTAAAACACACACACACACACACACACACACACACACACACACACACACCAACCCCCCAAAAAAAAAAAACCCCAAAAACCCCAACAACACAAAAACAACAACAACAACCCACAAACAACAACTATGAATGCCATGGAAGTTATCGACAGAACTGAAGTGAACTTTATTACACCCAGGGCCATCGTTCGACGGCATTTGAGGAATACAAATTTACATATATAATATAACAGCATCAAGATGACAGGGTTTAAAAACAATTCATAAAATGTAAGTATTGAAAGGATGCCTATATTTTTACAATTAAAAAGCTGCTTAAATTTGTTTACATTTGACGTTGTAAAATAATATTTGTGAATATATTTACATCTATCTTCTATAAATGTTGTACATATAAATACGTAGAGAAATTCATTACCAACATCATCAACAGTACAATAGATACATTTCTTCTTTCTTATAAAATATTGGTCCATCTTCCTGTTTCGATAAGTAAAAATAGTTAGCTATACGAAATCTAAGAAATGTATTACACATAGTTTTATCAAGTATATTGAGATATATTTCGAACACTAAGTTCTCTTTAAATAGTCTGTAAATTAAACCTTTATTGGATTTTGAAATGTCACTTTGCCAATTCTGTAAACTGGTCTAAGAGTCTTTGTTTGACTAATGTCTTTAACATTGTTACTGAGTTAAACATTTGCTTGTCCCAGATATTATTTAGGCCAACCTTATAAAATATATCTCCACCACTGATAACTCTGACATTGTATATGGTCATGAAATAATAATTTGTAGATCTGTACTGATAGCTTGGGACATTTATCTGCCAGAAGACGAGCCCCAAAACACACAATACGCGTGGGTAGTATTTGACGTCGTACACAGAATTGTAGATGTTTTAACGTGATTGCACTTCATGCCTATTTTTTATAGGTACAAATCTTTAAATTACTTTAAAAAAGAGAAAAGATTAGATGCACAGTAATCATCAAACCACAAAGCGATAAAGCCACACTGACCTCAATAATTAAACCGTAATAATTTATAAGAGAGGTAACTGAAGCATGAACCTGTTCATAAAAATATAAATATGAATTTTATATTTTCACTCTAACTACAATACAGTGAAAGTATGATTTTTACAGTGAAAATATGACTTTTCACCGAATATCACTTTTATGAATTCTGTAGATCTATATATTTTAAGGCTATGTATTCATTGAAACTTATATTTAAAATTTAAATATAATTATATCTCGAATACAAAAAAGTTGATTGTTCTGAATGGTTAAATATTAAAAATAAACTCCAAATAGCAGCTTTCAGAGGGATGTTATTTATATTTCACACGTGGTCAAAACATCCTTACGTCCTTTATGTCCAAAACAATAAAATCAAATATTAAACGTCACTCCTCCCAAACAAAAAAACAAACAAACAACAAAACAAAATAAAACAGAAAAAAACAAAACAAAGATAAAACACCTGTGACAAAACACAACAACAAACAACGAACAACAGTAATAGGAAAGTGCATTAAACTATTGCCTGGCTATTATTGAATTTATTCACATTTCAGTGTAAACATATGGAAAATGTATAAACATATACATTGAATATGTCCAAATTAGATTAACAAGGTTGTATGTCAAAGTAAATAAAGTATATATATTTTTTTTGTTTTGTTGAACAAGCACGATACATATACATATATATCTTTATCTTTTTAAAGTAGCCTTTCATGAATACAGCCCCAGAGAGTAATAAGTGACTGAAAATCTCATTACAAAGACGACAGATTAAATCTGCTCAAATGGAGGAAATAAATATCGTCTAAGAGATACAGCTAAAACGCCTTGCCCACGTGGCGGGAAATTGCCCGTGCCTACAAGTTGTCAAAACATCAAAAAATATACAGACGTTGTTTGCCGAGACAAAAATATTAATGAAAGAAATTAAGTAAAAGACAAGATTTATTGTGTCGTGTGTTAATTTCCACACGGGAGTGTTTTGAGAGGAGGCAAGTGGTACTCAAGTAGTGAGCTGGGTACTCAAAAAACGCAATATGCGCAAAGAAGATGGTGTGAAACTCATTGCCGAGACATGACACGGGCAAAACAATACGTTCTCTTGTGACGAGATGTCCATTTTATCTATCTTTCTCCGGGCTAAGAAAACCACGCTTAATCTTGGGAATTGTTCATTTTCGTTTGCAAATGAACGCTAACCTGATTACTCTTCAGGTTTGGAGACAGAAAAAGAGAGCGCATAACTATATGCACCTCAGCGAACTGAAGAGTTCCATATTTCTCGGGGCCAGTAATTTCGCAGATTTAGGCAAACTCCGCAATCCGGATATTAGAGCAGCGCCTCTCTCCCGTGCACGGCGTGCTACCCCCGGGGTCGTGTCGCAAATTGAAATTACCGTCACACAAGGACGGGAGATCCGGCGTCGCCGTACTTTGCACAACGCTGTAGCAGTTTTAAGAAATAATGAATATTTCTGGGAAAAAATGTAGACAATGTAAAAATATTCATTTTATGAAGAATTATTATGTTTACTTGCTCCCCTTTTTGTAAATTGTTATAGTGTGTGATTGTGAAAGTACAGATATCTAGGTTAACTTCTGAATTTCATTTGTTAACTTTTTGCATATGAGATTTTGTTGAATTGTGACTTGAAAAAAAAATCATGTTTAATATAATTTGGCCGTAAGTTTTCTAAGACTTCTACTAATGTATATTAAAATGAAATAAGCGTTTGATATATCCAGTAGCGGATGGTAATAAGCGTTTGATATATCCAGTAGCGGATGGTAATAAGCGTTTGATATATCCAGTAGCGGATGGTAATAAACGTTTGATATATCCAGTAGCGGATGGTAATAAGCGTTTGATATATCCAGTAGCGGATGGTAATAAACTTTGATTCGTAATTTTAATATTAAACACAGAATTATATCGACAAACGAGTAGACATATCATTTAGTATTTGTGGCATATAAATATATGAATTGTTTAAAAAAAACCAAAATAACCAGTGAGATACAAAATAGATAAAAGTTCCATAGACGCATTATACATACGTAAAACAAACTATATTTATACAATTAATAAACGAAGTTGATTGACACATATTCTACAGGTCTATTTACAGGCCTTTCACAACATGACATTACATGTATACTAGAAATAAACGAAGTTGATTGACACATATTCTACAGGTCTATTTACAGGCCTTTCACAACATGACATTACATGTATACTAGAAATAAACGAAGTTGATTGACACATATTCTACAGGTCTATTTAAAGGCCTTTCACAACATGACATTACATGTTGTTTTATATGCACATTAGACCCACTTGCACACTAATTGTTCAGCATACAGAATACTTTCTAGTACTTAGAACCAATAGTATTTATAGACTACTTTCTAGTACCTAGAACCAATAGTATTTATAGACTACTTTCTAGTACCTAGAACCAATAGTATTTATAGACTACTTTCTAGTACCTAGAACCAATAGTATTTACAGAATACTTTCTAGTACTTAGAACCAATAGTATTTACAGAATACTTTCTAGTACCTAGAACCAATAGTATTGAATAGCCATGCTGTGTGCAGTTTTTAGTAGAACCTGATTGTATAATATTGCATTGAGTCTGTATTAAAGTTTTCACCATCAAACATTAGCCACCTATGACTAAACGAAACTCTAAGTTTGGACGACAACTCGCAATGCATATGGGAATATTTATTTTAAATTATCACAATATAACTCTTTTTTAATATAAAAGAACGTGGTTTATAAATTATTCAATGAGTTATTATTCAACAAAGTAAGAAACACGTTAATGATAATGTTTTAAATGCATGGTAATGCTTGCACGTAACAGACATTGTTGATTATAGTTGCAGAAGACTTCCCGGTATCTTTGTTGCAATAGCGAAAGAAATGTCTTTAACAATTTCAGCATTGGCCCAAGCATGATGGCAAACGAAGCATCCTAGCAAACCAAGCACGAAGGAGCTGATGTAAACTACCCTAATCAGTTTCCACCAGTTAGCCACCAATATGGCCGCCAGCTCAGATTTGACAAAGTTCGTCACAGGTTCTAATTGCTTTTGTCTTCCTTCGTCGCCAGATCCGCCCTCTGGGCATACGCAAGTGGCGACGGCCAGTGTGGTGGCGATAGCGTAGAACGTTAACACCGCGAGATCCCGCGGGAGTTGGGAAGTTCGTGCTTTCCAAACTAATTAAAATGTTATGAAAAAGGTATTACATGTCCTCTCTCGTCGACGAACGCCCGTTATTAGCCTGCTCCGTGATTAACGGAACAAGGTCCACGGGACCGCTACCAGCTCCTACCAGCTCGCGCGACGTGTGATGTCACAAGACGCGCGTCATACAGATGGCGCGAAATCGGAGAATACAGCTTCCCGCTCATTACCTTCAGCTAGTGTTTTTGTTCTTCAAATTTTAAAAGTTAACAGTAATACACTTTACACATCTATCAAAATAAATTATCATTCCACACGTGGCATTCTCGTGCAAGTTTCGTACTGAGCAAATCGAATGACGTTTTATTTAGACGTAGCTTCGAGGAATCACGGCGGGTCATGCACTTGGTTTCCGTTTGTACATCAAAAGGAAATATTTAACTCTCTAGATCGAGATACGCTTGCAGTACGTTAAACGTAGACTTATATCGTGGCGAATACATTTATGGATCCATCATTTAAATGTGAATATTACTTGAAAACCATCTACCATTATTTCCTTGAATGAAAACTGTATTTGCTGCAAAGATTTTCTTTTAGATTGTTGAAACGAGTTTTAACCCAGTAATTTGCAGTTAGTGTTAAATGGTTGGAACACATTAAATATCGATATAAATAATACAATATTTCAATATATTCATAAAACACATTGAAGAAACAAGACATCTTGTGTTATTATTAGGATAACTTGAGCTCAATACATCTGTGTATCATAAGGTAAATAAAGACAACTAAATCAAATCCCCGAAACAATTGGAAACTATATATTCTCAAATGTATTTTCCTGCATTCTAAAAGTAAAAAACATTATTACAAATAGAATCCTGATAATGCATACACGTTTTAAATGCCTTATTTTTTCACGATGTATAACATTTGGATATTAGTGTAACGCTGGATATAAAAACACCACAGTCGTATACCAAATTGTTGGATCTAATAAATTCTTCAATTACTTAGAATACAACTGTATAGTATAGTATATAATAGGCATAACATATACAATGATACACAAACAGAAATATATACATGAGAAATTGTGTATTTGGAGGATGGACATTCAAATGAGCTGAGAACGTAAATATATTACCTGTCTGAGATATTTTCCAAGATTGCATAGTTCTTTTTTATTTTCAACAAACAATCGTACAATTTTATACACCGATGGTTTGAACCAATAATATTTCTTAATATAACGAGATCGTATATCTATATACAATTGACATATTAAAATAAAGTGATATTCATTTTCTATATCGTCCTTATTGCATAATTTACATTTTCTTTCTGATATTCCTATGTCATAATATCTTCCTTGTTCAATGAGCGGTTGATGAGAAGAAACACGAAACTTTGTAATTAGTGTTGTATAATTAATATTCTAAGGTATTATTGTAAACAAAAAATGTCTGTCACCTGTTTATATATATGACATGTAGGAGATTTGTCTATTATAACATCTTTCTCTTAAAGCGGCACACCCTAGTTCCATCCAGTGAAAATAAATTATAATTTGGTTAATCTACAAACCTGTAACACACTTAGATCACGTTTTTATCAAATGGAGTGAAAAAGCAGGTTTTATATCGATAAATACCATGGGAATCCCCATGTCCCAATTGCTTGAAATAATTTTGAAAGTTTGTATTCTGATGTCACCGGTAGATGTCGCTCGAAGCACAACAATGCCTACGTCACGACAAATTTCACAGACTTGGGGTGCGTTCTTTTCACCTCTCCTGGACATGTTCCAACTGTTCTGTCCTGGTTGTATCCCCTCTCCAGATATCGTAGGACTTAGCAAAATTATTGGTTTTAAGGGTTTGTAACGTTTTGTATTGAGATACTTACTTGTCTGAACTTTATTGTTACTGAAAATGTTCACGAACTGTGAAGAAAAATCTCACAAATGAACAACAACAAATCGGATGTTGATTGCGCGAACCGTGCACGAGAAAACAAACCGAACCAAAATGATAACGGTCACGTGGTATACCAACGTCTGTGACATTGAAATGGAAATATCCCGTCTAAAAATAGATTAGACCTTGTCTGCTCAACGTTTTTTTCTCAAACGTGCGTCCGTTTTTCAGAAATACGAAAAAAGCATTTTGTGGTATTACAAACACCAGGATTACCAGGATTACCAAAAAACACTTCAGGTGAATGGAAATGTATATTCTAAATAATAAACGGTAAGTAAAGTGCAATTTTATTTGTGAAAAAATGGGTTTAATAGCGAAAAACAACGCCGTAATGGTTAACAACTAGCCGTAACTAGGGTGTGTCCCTTTAAATAAAGTTAAGCGTATTTTAAAACATCTTAAAAACAAAACAACACTATCTACATGTTGACTAAACCAAACATCTCCAAAACCAATCCGATAATTACAAATTACAAATACAATCGCAAATATGATGAATATTAAGAACAAACAATCGATTTACTGTGTAGGGCTTTAAATTGTATTAAAGGGTTTCTCTGAATTTGTAGCCATTTTCAAAGGTTTTCAGTAAATAAAATATGTCAATTGCCTCTCCAAAGCGAACACTTTCATATACATACATATGAGAGGGTTTTATATAACTTCATAGTTTGGTATGTAGTGGTATTACCTTACCGACAGGAACTGTGCTATAGTTCAGATATAGATGTAATAACTTTCATATATCACTACGCACTAGCTGTCTTACCGTGTAACGCACGCATGCAGGAAGTTGGTTCATCGACTTAAAACAGCTTACAGAAAGATTGACGGCAGATACCCATAGGACACTGAACGATATGCTTAAAATATGTCGAGTATACTACCCACGTGCAATATTTAACAATTATTCTTATATACACAAAGAAAAAAGGTAACCAACCCCTAACAGTGATGTCGTAAGCCACGACAACATGCACGTGCAACATGCCACCATTGATTATTCAAATATGCATTATCTGCACAAGGCAAATTTGGGTATTTAATGTAGTGTAGGTGTATTGCAATTTTGAAATATATTTGTAAACATGGCACCAAGATGAACATCAGTGATGGAATGAATGAATGAACAAAGACAAATACGTGAATAAATTGATGATGATGATCATCAATATAAAAATTCAAACATGTACTTAAAACACAATGTAAAGAGTTAGGCAATGATATAGAAGGATATTATACTTGACTTCACTTTGAATAATGTTTACATACCATTAGAGTTTACAGCAGGTCCGTCCCGGGGCCTGTCTCTGGATAGCCAGTGACTTGCTCCGGGACAGAAAAAATTAAGGGGACAATTTTGAAATTTACATCCAAAAATTAAACAGTGGGCCTTTAACATTTTGATGCGCATCTCTAATTAATATAATTAATATTAGAGGCACAAAGATAGCTGTTAATGTATATGATTTGACAGGCATGTCCTTCAGAGCCATATGACAGCAGCTGTGGTACCATAACACGGTACTCAGTCTGCACGACAAAACCATTATCCGTGATCAAAACCGTATCTCTGCACAATGCAGTCCAATTTGAATTTGGCAAACAATGCTTGGATCCATACATTTCTATCTAGTACTTCGTCTGTTGGAGGACAGCCACTCCCGATGAAATCTTTTACTAGACAATAATTACATTTCCGTTACATTCATTACAATATAACGTCATCGCATTGGTCCAGACGTAGCAATGGGAGTTTGTTCATTTCTCAATCAATGTAAAAATTACGTGGTCAGGGAACGTCATACCTGATGACGTAATTTTATATTGGTAATTTGTCTTACTGAGCGTTATTGTTTTAAAAAAAACAATAATTCAAAATAAAATATGAACTTTTAATGTTATTATTAGTATGTTTCAAATTTAATTATAAGTTGTTTTTTTTTTAATTCTTTATTTTTCTTTTTTATTGGCAAAGGTACAGTTTATAAAACATAAATTACAAAATACAAGAAAAAAGAACAATGCACTATACACACAGCACGTAATTAAATACAAACAGTATTTGAAAAAAAGAAGGTAAAAAGGTATGTACAGCTGATGTTTCAGGGAGATATAACATGTAATTGAACACATGGGCTATTTCACCGCAGATCTCCTATTTCCACGACTTCTATATTTGCATAAATATATGTTATTATAGATGCATATATATTATTAAATCAACCTTAATAAAAAGAAAACGAAGAAGAATATTTATTCACTGGCTTCTAATACCGCGACAATTAAACCATTTTTTAATATGGTCGTCCCCTTGCAAATTTATTTGTGATATTATTTTTTCTGTCATGTAATAATCCTTTACCATGGCTAGAAGACGAGGAAACGATAGTGAGATGTTCGCTACACGAGCATTATATATACATGTATATTGTTTTATTATTAAAATTAAATGATTAAGTATTTTTTGTCCTGTTTGTATACCAAATATTATCTTTCTATCGTTTATAACTGTACGGCATCCCGTGACGTCAAAAATCCAAGATTCCAAATTTCGCCACACAACAAAAAAATCATCCGCAAAACCTATGTGAGAACGGCTTCGCCGATTCACACAGTTTGCGGATGATATTTATTTTATACCCCGATGAACGTAAAATAAATAACATATATATCCTTTTGACCACTACAAAGAGGACTGCCACTTCCAGTCTAGTTTAATAAATTAAAATCAGCACAGGACAGAGCTCATTGGAATACATTAAGCTGTAATGACATGCACTCATTAATAGTGATGATATCAGGTATTTGCAAAATTTAGCATATCCTGCCCCACCAGTGGAACCCGTCGTGATTACTGCGAATTCACATGTAAAGCAATTCCGTCAACAATGTTGCACGGTCAGGAAAACCTCTCGTGACATCATAACGTGAAGACGGGGTCTTCATTATTTAGTGCGGCCTCTTGTTTTGTTTTGTTTTTGTTTTTTTTGCAAACCAGTTGTAAAGGAAAGCAACACTAGTTACCCAACAGATTCTTGTTGACCACAACATTGAAGAATCAGCTGAAAGAAGCAGAAATGAGGTCCTAAAAATAATTAAATGTCAGTTCTTCGCAAAAACGGCATAAGCATGCGGTTATACGCCCAGGAATATCAGACCAACTTCTCTTATGATGGAGACTGTGATCAGTTGGTGTTGTGTGTCACTCAAATGAAGGCTGAACACCAACACTGTTCAAGGTAACGTCACAAGTGATCGGTTTCGTTGTGCCCCATTCCGACAACTACCCAGAACAACGCTGTCGCTACACTACTATGATTTTACACGAGTGCAGATATTAACACCTTGGAGAATATTTGGAATATTCTTGGGCGTCTCATACGAGCATTAGACCCATCTGTATAGATTGTGGTGGAACTGAATGCAGCATTACAGCGATAGTGCTACACTTATCATATATTACACCAACACAACCTGCGTAAAATGATTACTCCGTAACATCACCATCTATACCATTAGATATCCAATACACCGACACAACCTACGTACACGGGTTACTCCATCACACCATTAGATATCCATTACACCGACACAACCTACGTACACGGGTTGCTCCATCACACCATTAGATATCCAATACAGCGACACAACCTACGTACACGGGTTGCTCCTTGACACCATTAGATATCTATTACAGCGACACAACCTACGTACACGGGTTGCTCCTTGACACCATTAGATATCTAATACAGCGACACAACCTACGTACACGGGTTGCTCCTTGACACCATTAGATATCCAATACAGCGACACAACCTACGTACACGGGTTGCTCCTTGACACCATTAGATATCCAATACAGCGACACAACCTACGTACACGGGTTGCTCCTTGACACCATTAGATATCCAATACACCGACACAACCTACGTACACGGGTTGCTCCTTAACACCATTAGATATCCAATACACCGACACAACCTACGTACACGGGTTGCTCCTTAACACCATTAGATATCCAATACACCGACACAACCTACGTACACGGGTTGCTCCTTAACACCATTAGATATCCAATACACCGACACAACCTACGTACACGGGCTACTCCGTAACACCATTAGATATCCAATACACCGACACAACCTACGTACACGGGCTACTCCGTAACACCATTAGATATCCATTACACCGACACAACCTACGTACACGGGCTACTCCTTAACACCATTAGATATCCATTACACCGACACAACCTACGTACACGGGTTACTCCTTAACACCATTAGATATCCATTACACCGACACAACCTACGTACACGGGTTACTCCTTAACACCATTAGATATCCATTACACCGACACAACCTACGTACACGGGTTACTCCTTAACACCATTAGATATCCATTACACCGACACAACCTACGTACACGGGTTACTCCATCACACCATTAGATATCCAATACAGCGACACAACCTACGTATATGGGTTGCTCCTTGACACCATTAGATATCTATTACAGCGACACAACCTACGTACACGGGTTGCTCCTTGACACCATTAGATATCTAATACAGCGACACAACCTACGTACACGGGTTGCTCCTTGACACCATTAGATATCCAATACAGCGACACAACCAACGTACACGGGTTGCTCCTTGACACCATTAGATATCCAATACAGCGACACAAGCTACGTACACGGGTTGCTCCTTGACACCATTAGATATCCAATACAGCGACACAAGCTACGTACACGGGTTGCTCCTTGACACCATTAGATATCCAATACAGCGACACAAGCTACGTACACGGGTTGCTCCTTGACACCATTAGATATCCAATACAGCGACACAAGCTACGTACACGGGTTGCTCCTTGACACCATTAGATATCCAATACAGCGACACAAGCTACGTACACGGGTTGCCCCTTGACACCATTAGATATCCAATACAGCGACACAAGCTACGTACACGGGTTGCTCCTTAACACCATTAGATATCCAATACAGCGACACAAGCTACGTACACGGGTTGCTCCTTAACACCATTAGATATCCAATACAGCGACACAAGCTACGTACACGGGTTGCTCCTTAACACCATTAGATATCCAATACACCGACACAACCTACGTACACGGGCTACTCCTTAACACCATTAGATATCCAATACACCGACACAACCTACGTACACGGGCTACTCCTTAACACCATTATATATCCAATACACCGACACAACCTACGTACACGGGCTACTCCTTAACACCATTATATATCCAATACACCGACACAACCTACGTACACGGGCTACTCCTTAACACCATTATATATCCAATACACCGACACAACCTACGTACACGGGCTACTCCTTAACACCATTAGATATCCATTACAGCGACACAACCTACGTACACGGGTTACTCCATCACACCATTAGATGTCCATTACAGCGACACAACCTACGTACACGGGTTACTCCATCACACCATTAGATGTCCAATACACCGACACAACCTACGTACACGGGTTACTCCTTAACACCATTAGATATCCAATACACCGACACAACCTACGTACACGGGTTACTCCTTAACACCATTAGATATCCATTACAGCGACACAACCTACGTACACGGGCTACTCCTTAACACCATTAGATATCCAATACACCGACACAACCTACGTACATGGGTTACTCCATCACACCATTAGATATCCAATACACCGACACAACCTACGTACACGGGTTACTCCATCACACCATTAGATATCCAATACACCGACACAACCTACGTACACGGGTTACTCCAATACACCGACACAACCTACGTACACTGCTTACGCTTCAAAACCAAGGGACGGGACGTAACCAAGTGGTAAAGCGCTCAATTGATGCAAGATCGGTTTTTGGATCGATCCCCGTGGGTGGGCTCAATGGGCTATTTTTTGTTATAGCCAATGCACCACGACTGTCATATCAAAGGCCGTGATATTTGCTATCCTGTCTCTGGAATAGTGCATATAAAAGATCCTATGCTACTAATGGAAAAATGGTTTCCTCTCTAAAATTACCAAATGTTTGACATCCAATAGCCAATGATTACTAATGGTGTCGTTAAACAAAACAAACTTTTTAACCTTATTGGAGGGATGAGACGAAGAGTTGAAACAGTCGTCCAGGAACTTGATGGGTTTACCAGCTACTGATGGTTTGGGCTACGAGGTTATACGTCGGACTCAATATGACCGCTTTCCTCAACAGTGTACATTTTGCACAGTTTTGTAGTTTTTCAGTTTTGCACCTTTCTTTTGCACAGTCTTCAGGAATGAGTATCCCGTCGCTTTACGAAACCCACAGCACTGAGTGCGCATTAGTAACAGGAATAACATATTAAAACAGTTTTAGTTTTAAAACATGTTTTATCATTGACAGTGGGGTTGTCTTCTCGCATATCACAATATTTAGTTTGAGCTCACTTTGTCACAACTTGCACGCAGCACTCGTTTCACCAGTCCGGGTCAATTATACAAATGTTTCCTTGTGAATATGTTTTGTAAGTGTTGTAAAATGAGAGCAGGTTTACTTGTTCCATGTGTCACAATTATTATAGAGAAAGTAATATAACCTTTTTATCATCACCGATTATGATCACTATTTGAATCTTTACTGTTAATAATGAAGAAAATATTATCTTTTTTCAGCAGGTACTATAAATAAAATCTCTTGATTTAGAAGATAGGAATTTTGAAGCAGCAACAAAGTGCAATATTTAAACATACAAAAAAGTACATTTGTAAAGCGACTCATTGCAAACTAAAACGATATGTGTTGTTATTTAGGTATGATTTGAAACAGTTAGTGTCACTATTAATTTACTTTCTGTCATTAAAATCCGTTATAAATGATTCAGTTTCAAGTGTGACTTGCTGGTGGAATAGGTTCTGGTTGACAATAATGTCATGTATTATCTTTGATATTATTAAAAAAATATATATACTGTTAAAAATAAGTAGTATATATTCCGTTTCAAATATCACTATAGTCCTGTTCAATTGGTTAGACCCAAAGTGTTTTTGCAAATGCTACGTTTAATTCCTATTCAAAACTTGTTTTCTTTACATACGCGTGAATACAAACCCCGACATATTTCATATACAATTCATCCTCTAAAATGCACAAAGTCGACTTATTTCCATTTTACAAAGATCTTTGTATGTTTTGAATGCGGGTTCTTTTTCCTATAACTAGCTAAGGCTATTTGCATAATAAGTTTAGTGTTTCAAACTAATGTTATTTTCCACCTTCCAAATGGAATATATTGTAGTATGACCTATATTTAAGAAACAATTTGGAAACATAAGTCAATAAACAATTGAGGTGCGGATTCAGGGCTGTAGACATGCTCCAAGTTGGCACCACCCAGCGAATTGTGGCCCGTAGACTTATTGTTTCACAATCAGTCATTAGTCGAATGTGGGTCCGATATCGACAAACCAGAAATGTGGATGATCGTCCCCGTTTAGGACGGCCAATAGCCACAACCCCGGTTCAGGACCGCTTCATTAGGACTTGCACGTTGAGGAATTGAGGTCAATCAGCCGATCAAATCGTAAGAGAACTCCGTGTTACAACTGGTGTTACAATCTCTGGTCAGACTTATTCTTAACAGGCTGCATAGAAGTAACATCCACGCATGTCGACCCTCCGTTACCCCGCATTTGACTGCGTGGCACATTTCTACCAAACGTCAATGGTGTACACGTCGTAGACATTGGCCTAACAGGCGTTGGTTTCGGATAATCTTTTCAGACGATAATCTTTTCCATGATCGACGAGTGCGTGTCTGACGACGTCGCAATAAACGCTACGCTACGTTCGTCCTCATGACCGATTTGGAAGAGGGTCTGTTATGGTGTGAGGTGGCATCACTATGACTGCCAGAACCCAGCTGCATATTGTTCATGGGAGGATCACTGGGCAGTACTACCGTGACAACATCCTTGCACCGATCGTTGTGCCCTTCGCACGTCAGGCTGGATGCCATTTTGGTTTTCGTCCTCACCGGCGTCTGTTGGTCACTGCATACCTGCAGCAACGGAACATCACCACACTACCGTGGCCAGCCCTAAGCCCAGACCTTTCATCCATTGAGCAATTGTGGAACATCATCGGACGACGTCTCCGAGAACGTCAACGTCATCCAATCAACTTGGTAGAATTAGGCGCGTCCTTGGCAAACAGCGGGGGTTTTACCCGTTACTAGAAAACGTGAAATTGAAAAAGCACCACTACTGTTGCCTATCTGTGTCTCCTCAGGACCTACCTCACTATCCTGACTAGACTCTTTAATGCTAATCCCTTGTCACATGAGTGCTTATGTTTTACCATTAATTATTATTGCAATAAATATTAATACATAACTGTTATATATATAAATGTTTTCATTCAACAACATGTACATGTTAGTTTGTCGCCACTGGGGGCCATCTGACTGTGTATGTTTCGAGTGCCACAGAAAGCTATTCACCTCAGCTGTTTATTCCGCAATATTATACATATATATTCCTTAATCCTCGTTTAGAGTTCATGAACAATACCGATTGTCACACATATACATAAAAATAATGGATAACACAACAGGTAACGCATAATACATAATACACTGTACACAGTGCATAATACACGAACAAACTCAAGGGAACAGATCTAGTCTTTAAGAATGAGAACCCCACTGATACGGAGAAATGTTGTGAACTCGGGGAATCCAAGCGACACATGGGACTCTTACTGCTTTGGTAAATTGACAACGTTGATGGGAAAAGGTTGTAGGAGTTGTAGATATTCTTGAAAAATGAGAAAGGAGGAATAATAGAGGGAAGGAAAGAACAAAATATGGGCCAAGAATTAGGTCCACGACCGTGAACTCGTAATTAACGATGCCAATATCAGTTACAAGAAGAAATAAAGCAAGTACAAAACGGTCTTCTACAATTAAAACGTATCTTGACATTTCTGGTCATGGCCACTAGCAAGACTTAAACTTTTCACATGGCGGTAATTAAAGCTCAAGTCCAAACAAAGTTAATGAGGGATACGAAACAAGCCGATCCCTTTATGGACAAACAACACGAGGAAATATAATTGTGTGGCGGTCAGTGTTTGAGTAGAAGCAAGTCTCGTGGCTCGAAACGGAGGCGTGCGACCATGTTAGATACGTTTAGCGCGAGACGTATGGTCCGATTTGGCGGCTTTATTCGAAATCATATCCATAGGGCAAGTTCGCCAAACTCCAGCTTTAATGAACACCCTCACAATAAGCTCAGTACGCTAACCGCGTAAAAATAATTAAGATGAACGCTTTAGTTGTGAAGCTGAAAGGAAATTATTATTACATTATGACTGTCAGGAAAAAAATGGAGGAAAAAATGGAGGAAAAGAAAGAGGATAAATATGATGAAAACAAAGAAGAGAAAAAAGTTTTTTAAAAAGAGAAAAAAGAAAAAGAAAAAGGAGGAATTTACGAACAAAATTAACGATAGTAACTCTTCTGTTCGTAGATTCCTTCTCCCTCCTTCCCCCCCCCCCCCCCCTCTCTCTCTCTCTCTCTCTCTCTCTCTCTCTCTCTCTCTCTCTCTCTCTCTCTCTCTCTCTCTCTCTCTCTCTCTCTCTGATCGCTTACTCTTGCTGCTCTCAGCATGCAGATGGAGATTTCGCTAATAACGATATATCATATAATATATTCTGCACACCGAGCTCTGTCTTACGGCAGGAACCCGCAACCGACACTGATTTGTTCTAACCGGTGTAATTGACACCCTCCCAGGGGCATCACGCGCTAACCGTCATGGCGACCACCCTTAATTGGTGCCGCTCGCAGGCAAAATTCACATTTCTTTACCAGGTTTTTCTTTAATTAAGATATCAGAGAACCTTATAATTAAGAAAATAGACCTTGCTGTGATTTGTAGCAAGAATGTCAGTACGGAAACGAACAGTTTTGCCGCCAGAAATGTATGAAGTATTTGAAGATTGTGCCGCGAAACCATGAAGACCTCGTCCGTTGTTTTTGGTTTCCCAATTAACATACATCTTACGTTTCTAGATGTTTCAGCCTAGTTACTTCAGCGTTAGCAGTTTTCTCTCTCTGCCAATTACCACACTTTTGTGCGCCGTATTAGACAAAAACATATTAATATTAGACACAGATATATTTGTCAAGCACTTTTGTTCTTCGTTAATTTTAGTAAAGAAGTTTAATGACCTATTGTTACATCCACAGGCTAATTTTCAAAAGATTAAGACTATTTTAAGTTACAGGTTAGGGATGAAAATGATCTATATCAGTCCTAGGAAGGGACAAGTCACTTCTCTTACTTTTTCTATTATAAATTAGGGTCTGCTATATGTATATGCAATTTGCTAAAACTGATATTCGCAGTACGTCGTTGCGTAACTAACCTTGTAAGTACAAATGATGACTTGTTCGGACAACTGTCGGTTCAGAATGTCCAGAGATTAAAAACAACAACAAAAGCAAGAAAAACAAAAACAACACTAAGAAAAAACTAAAATGTTTCTAATAAACCAAACTAAAAGGTGCATTAATGTTTGCAGGTTGGTATTAAATTAGTATACGTCATCGTACGTGACTAGTTTGCCACTATATCTCTCTGATAAACATTTCAGTTTTATTTATAAAAGCACTATTTTTTCAATCTAAAATATATTACCAACAGAGGCAGGTTCTTTGTAACTCATTACAACATGTACAACCAATAAATGCATAACTGCTTTTATACGAAATACCTTAAGTGTTCTCTATAATTAAAAAAACTTAAATTTGTGTCCAAATATTAAAGAAGCACATCGTTTTGATTAAAGTAGTCTAATGGTTTGACTGCACGTGTACTTCTTAGGTTCTTTTCTATTTCTTTAAAAATCCTCTTCAATATAGTACTCTCTTTTTCTCAGTTTGATTGTTATTGAAATAAATTTTATACAAATTTAATAAATACATATATGTGTGTCATTATTATTATTATATTATAATTAAGTAATTGTCGCCATTATATTGTGTGTAAATAAGATAGGGCCTAGTAAGTTGGCAAACTTGTATCCAATTTTTTTTATGCAATAAAATATGTTTTCAATCAAAAAGAGAGAGAAAAAACAGAGATAGCGAGCTGGAGGGGAAGAGATATTGAGACAGAGACAGACAGAGCGAGATGGGAGGGGAAGAGATAGATGAAGTGATAAAACGAGAGAGAGAGAGAGAGAGAGAGAGAGAGAGAGAGAGAGAGAGAGAGAGAGAGAGAGAGAGAGAGAGAGAGAGAGAGAGAGAATTCCTATAGCAAAATAATCCCGATAGCAACTTCCATCTAACTATTTCTTATGATATTTCGTTAATTGAAAAAAAAAAAACCCAAGAAAGAGGACAAATGGCGAAGAAGAAAGAAGGAAAACAAGAAAAATTGTTCTAGATGCAAACTAATTAAAATGCAAAATTACTAACATTTGAAATGGCAGCAGTTGGATATTTTTAACAGGTAAAAACATGAGGTGACACATTTTGCTGAGCTAGTACTAATCAAATAGACCCACAAGGCACAATATGGAAAGCAGACACCGATTAAAATATAGATGGTATAATGAAACAGGATTGTGCATTCAAATGAAATATTTTCGTCATGCGAAATATGTGATATTATCAATGCTTTAAGCACATTTGTTTTTTCCAGCGAAGAGGATTATTGGCAGATTCTGTGAAAAAAATACAACCAAAAATATAAACCATCCAATGTACGAATTTATAGATTGGGATAACAAAGACGAAAAATACACCATCATTTTTGTCTTCGTTTCTTTTTCCAGCAATATACTCTCAGCTCCTCGCAAACTATTATATGAGAAAAAAAGCATACAAGTATTCATCTTTCACTAAATCTGTCAATCCGAGTTCATCAACCTTCTTTTGAGAAATCTTGCAAATTATGATGCATCCGTAGTTCCTTTCTGATATCTGAACGACAAAATCATAACACGTGATCATGGCCACATCTCTGCACAATGCAGAGTCGAATGAGCATTTGGCAAAATAGTGTTTGGTTTGATGAATCTCTATCTAGTGCCTCGTGTATAGTACACCACTCCCGAGTGGATCCTTTACTGGAGATTTTATCCTTGTAAAAAGAGGGCTGCCACTCCCAGACTAGTTTACTAAATGAAAACTAGCATCGTACAGAGCTCATAGTACAGTTGTGATGCAATGCACTCATGAATCACTATCATAACAGTGATGATATCAGGTGTTCACGAAAGGTGAGCATATAATCGGTTTCCATGGGCATGGCGAAAATAATGGATTAGCAGCGATACTCGTAGTTGGTGTCATCAATAAAACACACTGATAATTAATTATATGAAATTGTTTTTAAAACATTACGAGATGTCCTGCTTGGCCATAGGGTTAAGACGGCGGATTGTCAAATGATAAATGAATAGGCAACGCTATTACCTGTGAGTTTAACTACTTCAAGAAACTAGCAATAACATTTTAACTAATACATGTTATTTTATACCGCTGTATTGTAGACGAATACCTTACTAACGTCAGTAGTAAAGGGGTGGGGTGGGTGAACTAATAGTTACATTGATTTAGTGGTTGTTTCACTTACTGACCTCTGTCTTGTGCTGAGATATGCTTTTTTATTTTGTAATTTTGATTTGTAACTGAAGATGCACTTCAAAATTATATACGTGCATATAATACAATCGTTTGGCTAATTGTTACTCCAGAAAGGCACGTTCCACAAAGATCCTATATTAACTGACTAGACAAGTATCTGCGACATACAGTCACTGGCGTAGCCATGGTTTTATACTGGGGGAGGGACACCTACACTGAATGGACACACAGTCTATGAGTGGTGTTATGGAGTGACAGGCAAATATAAAAGGTAGTGGGGGAAAGAGATGATTTGGAAGGGGTGGTCATGGTCCCAGTCCTTCCTGGCTACGCCAGTACATACAATATTATTCATGAATGCTAAAGTCTAACTGAGTAATTCGTGTGTTGAAGTTTGAGTTGTTTTCAGAGTTGTGTCTGAACAACCATTGCCTTGCCAACACTATTACCTTTCTCTCATTGTGTCGTGGTTGGTTTTATCTTTAAACTGATTTATTGCTGACTCAAACTTCAATTCGTTCTACACACTCATATATGTACGTATATTTCTATAAAAAAACCCCAGAATCCAATCTGCTTCACTCTTAAAGAGGTTGTGCCACAAAACAAGTACCATGTAAAAGGTACCACTAAAACTTTCTCCTGATAAATTAACAGAACAGCGATCTGTTGAATAAAAAAGTCTGTAATCTATCAACTTCTATTTTCTGCGTGTCTTGTGCACTTTGGAATACGCTTCATTTACCGTCAGTCAATGTCAAAAGTTATCCCATTATAGATTTCTCCAGTCATTCACAGCCACAACAGGGCTTAGTGTGTATCATACGATACACAAATACTTCACATTTACAACCACGTCGGGCACAGGGTTACGTGATTTTCCCTAAAGGGACATCACATTAGATGAACTAAACACAAAATCTGTCGGGGAGTTTACTTGTCTTGGCTGGAAAAGGTTAGCAGGCATTGTGGTGATTGGAGGTGTTTACCCAAACAATTACAGAAGCGGCTTCCACCCAAACAAAGCCACGAGCAATACTACAGAAATTAGGTCCCGCTAAACAGTTAGTCAACCCTGTGTTGCAGAAACGTAGAAACGTAACCCGGGGAATCGAGACTCAACGGCGGAACATCCGACTTTCTTTCGTGCTTTACTTTCCTCACATCGAGAAGGGCACTAACCCCTGGGCGGTTTCGCACAGGTCCAGAGCGGAGCCGATAAGAGAATGTGAGATATGCTTTTAGGGTTCTGGTAAAAATGTCCTCAAGCGAGCAAACACAAATATTCTCTCTGAGTCTGTTGTTAACATCGCCGAGCCCGAAGGGACGTATTGAAGACTGGGGAAAGTTTTATATCAGTATCCTGATCATTTCACATCAAACACTTCGTAATTAAACCTCCCTACCCGGGGCGGTGTGTAGATAATCTAGCTGTGAATAGACCTCGTCATATCAAACTTGACACCCACGTTACCCTCACAAGAGGGATGGCAGATTTGCGAAAACGTCGGATTATTCCCCAACATCTTTCGGCTGGCGAGCCGACGTAATGTATCTTCTGTATGCGCGGTTCGGCGCTAGGCGAGTAAATATGCACAGAACATTAGCGATAACAACCAACAACATGCACGCGTTTGCGGAATTATTCTCAGAAACCCGATAGAGAAATTTTCTCTCAAATTAGAAAAAAATGCTTCTCAGATAATTGTAGAGAAATTCTTTTTTCTTTCTTTCTCCGCTCCCCCCCCCCCCCCTTTAACATTTTTCAATTACGACAAGATTGCTCATGGTTTTAATATGTGATCAATACCAATACCAATATTGAGTTTTGATAAATAATATAAAAAGAAAAATACAACTATATTCTTAATTTTTGTTATACAGCGATTATACAGCGATTGACAATGCAAACATTACTTGGTGGTTTCAGTAATACGCTAGCAAGGGGTATACATTTGTTTCACATTTTTCTTTACATTTAGGGTAACGTGAGTTAAACATATAAGTCATACTGTTGAACTATTTTCCGTCAATAATTACTTTTAGTTTTTGGCTTAGGTTTTACTTTACGATATTTGGCACATTTATGGATAAAGAAGAAAAAGAAAACCTACCTCGTGCTTAGCTATTTAAGAAAATAAGAGACCCTGTCTACTAAAACCAATTATGGCCTTATGTCTACTAAAACCCAATATGGCCTTATGTCTACTAAAACCCAATATGGCCTTATGTCTACTAAAACCAAATATGTCCTTATGTCTACTAAAACCCAATGTGTCCTTGTCTACTAAAACCCAATATGTCCTTATGTCAACTAAAATCCAATATGTCCTGATGTCAACTAAAACCCAATATGTCCTGATGTCTACTAAAACCCAATATGTCCTAATGTCTACTAAAACCCAATATGTCCTGATGTCTGCTAAAACCCAATATGTCCTGATGTCTACTAAAACCCAATATTTCTTGATGTCAACTAAAACACAACATGTCCTGATGTCTGCTAAAACCCAATATGTCCTGATGTCTGCTAAAACCCAATATGTCCTGATGTCTACTAAAACCCAATATGTCTTGATGTCTACTAAAACCCAATATGTCCTGATGTCAACTAAAACCCAATATGTCTTGATGTCAACTAAAATCCAATATGTCCTGATGTCTACTAAAACCCAATATGTCCTGATGTCTGCTAAAACCCAATATGTCACCGTTCCAACCAGGACCCAATTTGTCTTCATTCCAGGCATATCGACGGCTGTAGGAAACATTCGCTAGTAACAATAAATTCCCAAAAGGAATTTTAAATACCTTTATTATTGTAGGTATTTAGGCGTGGGTCGTTAAACCAACCCAATGCACATTTAAATTGTTAATGTAAGTGCATCCGGTAAATTCAAGGTACCACGATCTGATAAAATGTTCAATCCTTTTACTTCAGTTTTTCGTTTTAATATTGACAACTCGTTAAGAATTTCAAAACCTCATTTACTACAATGTATACTATAACACACTTTAAAACAGTTTATTAGTCTATATACCAATATTTACGTATATACCAATAAACTATATAGATTTAGCTTCAGACCACTGATATCAAGTGATATAAAAGCCGTGACAAGAGGTCACATTACAGAACGCCTGGTTTTATCATTGAGACGTTCTTTCATCAGCTTACTCCGGGTGTTCACGTTACAGACAGCCCCACCTGTTCACGTACACACCAGTCTCCAGTATACTGGATCACGCCAAATGCCAGCTTACATATAATGGCCAGTTTTAAAATGGAATTTAAGAGGTGGACGGCTCACCATGGAGCAATAAGATTCAATCGTCCGCTCCGATAGATCTCTCAATTGTAGAGTCCGGAGACGTAATCTACAGGATTTAGTTGGATTTTGAAAACATTGATTTTACTGGCTAGCCAAATGAATACACAATAGACGGACAAAACGCCAACTGTAAATGACCACGAGGCGAAGAATGAAAAACCCGCCTATTTGTATTACTAACCTGTTCATAATAGAAAGCTTTTGTGAAAGACTATCATTTTACATAGATTTTATTAAAATTGATCTTACATTTTCCATAATGTTCCAGGTGTTGTCATAATACGTTTATAACCACGTTGATTATTCGCACTTTACTGTGGCAGATGTATTTAGTCATTTAAAGCAAAACGTCTTCCGAAACATGTACATGTAAAACATTGAACTTATAGTCCATATCTCGTGTTAATGTTTACTTTAATGCAAATGTTTGGGGAAAAAACATAACAATAAAAATAACAGTATCACAAAAATTGATCAAACTTAATAGCCACAATACTTATTTATTACTACCAAACAAGGGAGAATTCAACAAATCGTTCTTTTCTTGAGGTCAAAGCAATAAATGAAATGTCTTTGTGAAAAGGAACCTTGGTTTGCTTACTGACTGAAATATATTGTCTGTATTAATTCTGTCAGTTATCCCCGTCCCAAATTTTATAACAAATACTTAATAAGCAAATAAATAAATGAAAACAATATTTAAAAATGCATACTATAGTAATAAATGTGTATTTAAAAGTTAGAATGAATAATCCTTGTTCTCGAGATACGTGCATGTACAGTTTGTGTTTGGCATCAAATTAATGTTCAAATCTTACAAACAGCCATTTAACCAGAATCACGCCGGATTTGCAAACATTGATCATATAAGCATATAACTCTAAATCTGAACAATAAAACCGTATTCCATTGTCAAAATCGTATCTCTGCATATGGCAGAGTCGAAATGATGTTAGATAAAGACGTGCTTGCTTCCGTGATTCACTACCAGGTGCTCGTCCTTAGGAGGACCGCCATTCCCCTAGGAGATCGGTAAGTAAAGTGAAATTAAGCGGCAAAATGATGAAAGAGTCGAACATAGTTTACATTGCCTAGTAACTAATCCAGTGTCTTTGACAAACGAGCTGTTATGAATCTTAGTTTTATGAATGCCAGTTTTAGACCTTCGTTAATTATCACCAAAAGGCTAATATTATATACACAAATAAAAATGCAATCACCAGACATGAGGAATATTAGCAACAGCTGGAAAAGAACCATATTTCGTTACATGAATGTGTAGGAGTTAACTAGGTTTTGAACTCAACAATGGAAATACATTTCTGAAAGACGATAAAAAAAGATGGCTTCTGGGGAAGCATATTATTACATCTAGTTAATGAATCTGGCTTCACGCGATGTGTTGCATGTGCCTGGTAATAACTTTATGTCTCGCTTACGTAAGCAAGAATAAATGGGTAAAGAAAAGGGCTTACATTGTCATGAAAATAGAGAAAAAATGACATGAGGTTGTTCACTAATTTTCTGAAAGTATTCTAATTAAATCAACAGGTCAACTGGCTGACTTACCACCAAACCAGTAAGCCAATTTGGTGATCGCTGTTAGCAACCTGACAACTTGATAATAATTTCATGAAATATGGCTTACAGAGATAGTAAGAAACTTTTTTTTTCAAAATAAAAATGCTGCTACGAAGCCTGCGTTGAAATAAATTTCAGGATCACCAAACCTTTACCGTCTTCAACAAAATCATCTGATCTTTCCACCATTGAACATGTATGGGATGTTTTGGGATGCCAATCAGGTATGTTGCGTTGCAGTGCAACATATGATGGGCATAAAACGTTAACTGACAATGAAAGGTTTTTAAATAAAAAAAAAATTAATTTGAAATAAATCCATCTTCTAAAAAAGTAAAAAAATCTGAGTTCCTTAAATCTTTAACATAAAAGGGAAAATATTTATAAATAGAGGGGAAAAACTACAATACGAAAATAACGAATTAATCTTATTGTCTGCGTCGATGGGGGGACAAAATGTCATTCAAGGTCACGTAACGGTGAACTCAAACAGACAAAAACCAGTATGACAAACAGCCTCTACCTAAGACTATATAAGTACCAGTCTACTCGCGACCAGACGTAACCGGTCCGGTCTGGACACGAGGTGACTGATCGCCCAGGCAGTTCAACACCCAAACACCATACAGCTGACACCAGACTAAACCGATTTGTGTTAGTCGGCGATAATCCACATGGGTGGAGGGCAGTTTAAGAAATTCTCCACGTACAGCCAGTTGTCTACCTAACAGTATCCCCACTAATAACCCACAACACCAGACTGTCTTGGCGGCTGATCCAGAACAAGCTCAATAGAGTCCATTGTTGAACCTTTCCAAATAGTATTACCTATGTCGGTTTTCAGCGGCTAAGTCTCCTTCAGACTGTGGGGACAAATAGTTGCGAGGATTGCCGACGCAGTGAGGGACAGACGAGAGAAGTTTAAAACTTCCGTAAATCCGTAATCTCTCACTTGTGGTACTCGCCCGGTACTCCGTGTTCTCCGCGTGACCCGCTCAGATCAGACGGTGACCAAATGACGACTGAATGTCAGTACACTGACGATTTACTGTTACCATTCCATTATACTGACATTTTACCATTGCCATTCCATTATACTGACATTTTACTGTTACCATTCCATTATATTGACATTTTACTGTTACCATTCCATTATACTGACATTTTACTGTTACCATTCCATTATACTGACATTTTACTGTTACCATTCCATTATACTGACATTTTACTGTTACCATTCCATTATATTGACATTTTACCATTACCATTCCATTATACTGACATTTTTTTACTGTTACCATTCCATTTTACTGACATTTTACTGTTACCATTCCACTGTACTGACATTTTACTGTTACCATTGCATTGTACTGACATTGTACTGTTACCATTCCACTGTACTGACATTTTACTGTTACCATTGCATTGTACTGACATTTTACTGTTACCATTGCATTGTACTGACATTTTACTGGTACCGTCCCATTGTACTGACATTTTACTGTTACCATCCCACTGTACTGACATTTTACTGTTACCGTCCCATTGTACTGACATTTTACTGTTACCATTCCATTATACTGATATTTTACTGTTACCGTCCCATTGTACTGACATTTTACTGTTACCATTCCATTATACTGACATTGTACTGTTACCGTCCCATTGTACTGACATTTTACTGTTACCATTCCATTGTACTGACATTTTACTGTTACCATTCCATTCTACTGACATTTTACTGTTACCATTCCATTCTACTGACATTTTACTGTTACAATTCCATTATACTGACATTTTACTGTTACCATTCCATTATACTGACATTTTACTGTTACCATTCCATAGATGGCTACCATTACATTTTACTGTTACAATTCCATTATACTGACATTTTACTGTTACCATTCCATTATACTGACATTTTACCATTCCATAGATAGCTACCATTACATTTTACTGTTACCATTCCAGTTACCAGTCCATTTCATTTTACTGTTATCATTACCATTCCATTATACTGACATTTTACCATTCCATAGATAGCTACCATTACATTTTACTGTTACCATTCCAGTTACCAGTCCATTCCATTTTACTGTTATCATTACCATTCCATTATACTGACATTTTACTGTTACCATTCCATTCTACTGACATTTTACTGTTACAATTCCATTATACTGACATTTTACTGTTACCATTCCATTATACTGACATTTTACTGTTACCATTCCATTATACTGACATTTTACCATTCCATAGATAGCTACCATTACATTTTACTGTTACCATTCCAGTTACCAGTCCATTCCATTTTACTGTTATCATTACCATTCCATTATACTGACATTTTACCATTCCATAGATAGCTACCATTACATTTTACTGTTACCATTCCAGTTACCAGTCCATTCCATTTTACTGTTATCATTACCATTCCATTGTACTGACATTTTACTGTTACCATTCCATTATACTGACATTTTACTGTTACAATTCCATTATACTGACATTTTACTGTTACCATTCCATTATACTGACATTTTACTGTTACCATTCCATAGATGGCTACCATTACATTTTACTGTTACAATTCCATTATACTGACATTTTACTGTTACCATTCCATTATACTGACATTTTACCATTCCATAGATAGCTACCATTACATTTTACTGTTACCATTCCAGTTACCAGTCCATTCCATTTTACTGTTACCATTACCATTCCATTATACTGACATTTTACTGTTACCATTCCATATATAGCTACCATTACATTTCACTGTTACCATTCCAGTTACCAGTCCATTTCATTTTACTGTTATCATTACCATTCCATTATACTGACATTTTACTGTTACCATTCCATAGATAACTACCATTCCATTTTTACTGTTACCATTACCATTCCATTATACTGACATTTTACTGTTACCATTCCATTATACTGACATTTTACCATTCCATAGATAGCTGCCATTACATTTTACTGTTACCATTCCAGTTACCAGTCCATTTCATTTTACTGTTATCATTACCATTCCATTATACTGACATTTTACTGTTACCATTCCATAGATAACTACCATTCCATTTTTACTGTTACCATTACCATTCCATTATACTGACATTTTACTGTTACCATTCCATAGATAGATACCATTCCATTTTACTGTTACCATTCTATAGTTACAATTCCATTCCATTTTACTGTTACCATTACCATTCCATTATACTGACATTTTTGACGAGCCAGCGTTTGCTGTGTGTTGTTGTCGTAATGTTAACCACCATATTTATCACAATATACGCAATGACATATCTTGTGTATTATGACAATAAATATAATTACAAAGAATCTATTACTATGGTAAGCAATGACAGATTGTAAACGTTATTAATATCAATTACTCTATACTGTACATGTTATTAACAGGTCTCAATAACCGTTGGTTTGTTACATAATGTACTAAATCTGAACGACAAAACAGTTGTCTCGATCAAAATCGCATCGCTGCACAAAACAAAGTCAAAGAGATATTTAATAAGACGTGATGACTATCACGAATCACTGTCATGTGCTAAACTTGGAATTATTACGTCATAATCAACTGTAGCAATTTCCACCAATGAAACTTGGATTTGCTAGATCATAATCAACAATAGCAGTTTCCACCAATGAAATCTGAACTTAGTACATCATAATCAACGATATCAATATCCACTAATAACAATGATATTTACCAAACATGTATAACCATCATATCTAACGACGTCCTGTGAACTCTCACTTTAATTACTCGTTTTTTTCGCTATGTCCTTGGTATATATTTTTGGGTGTAGTTTTTTTCGCACCTTTAACCAGGGGCGCTGTTCTAATCTCTGTGAAAACCTGTCGACCAAATAAAACTTAATACGTTACACCCACTGGCATTATTGCAGTTAATAACTCGTTGCTTTTGAATATTTCATATTGATGTATTGTTGCCGTTTGTTTTGTATCATATGAACATGAAGTGATGTATTCGCCTACATTATAATATAAATGAATGAGTGTTGAACAACACCCATACACACACAATATTCCGGCTGTTGGATGTGAAATGAATTTATAAACAAGATGAGTATAAAACTTATAAAATTAAATTAAAAACACAGTCTAAAGTGCTGTGCAAAAAGATAAGTATCATAGGTAAGTATATTAATATTAGTTTCTAATAATGCCGCCAATTGCTTTTACAAATCTCCACAAGATGAAGGAAATGTTTTATTTAACGACGCACTCAACACATTTTCTTTACGGTTATATGGCGTCGGACCACATATATATTGAGAGAGGAAACCCGCTGTCGCCACTTCATGGGCTACTCTTTTCGATTAGCAGCAAGGGATCTTTTATATGCACTATCCCACAGACAGGATAACACATACCACGGCCTTTAATATACCAGTCGTGGTGCACTGGCTGGAACGAGAAATAGCCCAAATAGGCCCACCGACGGAGATCGATCCCAGATCGACCGCGTATCAAGCGAACACTTTACCACTGGGCTACGTTTCGCCCTCTGCACAAGATACGACTTTGGATACTACAAAATGAATAGGTGTACGGGCTCCTATTTGTATAGTGGGTACGCTCATTTTTGCACGTTTAAAAGAAAATGCCCGAATCTGTATAAAAAAACAAACATTTATCCATTTTAGTATTACTACCAAACGGATATATAGGGTTGCACATTTTTACATGGATTACAGCTAATATTGTGGTTAGAATGATTAAAAAACATGATGAAAAGATTTGAGGCAAGCTCATTTTGCACGAATATCTCTATCGTTTTTGCCCCCGTCTCGTACGCTTATGACAAAACTTAATGGTATCTGATTAAAAATACATATTGACGAGTTGGACGAGTCAGTGGAAATACTCATCCAGGCTTTTCACAGTTTAACACAACGCCTCACTGATTATACGTGCAGATACATACATACATACATACATACATACACACACGCAGACACGCAGACACGCAGACACGCATACATACACGCATACATACACGCATACACGCATACACGCACACACACACATACACATACACACACGCACATACACACACACACATACACACACGCAGACACGCAGACACGCATACACGCATACATACACGCATACATACACGCATACACGCATACACGCACACACACATACACACATACTTACATACATACATATATACATACTTACATACATACATACATACACACACACATACATACATACATACATACATACATACATACATACATACATACATACATACATACATACACACTTACATACATACATACATACTTACATACATACATACATACTTGCATACATACATACATACATACATACTTGCATACATACAATACAATCGATAGCTCAGAGCGTATCGTGGTTAGTCTTGCAATTTGCGGGCGAATCGGTGCCATAGGTTCGAGTCCCAGCAACGGCATGGGACAATTTTTGAGGCCAGAAAGGATTTAATTATCCCCTGCGCCAGTGCGTTAATATCTATGTATGTAATAGTCAACCTCGACATACATACAATATATAGATATTCATACATCAATACATACATACATACATACATACATACATACATACATACATACATACTTGCATACATACATACATACATACTTGCATGAAAACAAAACTATATCTCGATTCAATATAATTATTGGCATTTTTAAAAATGATATATTAATTACGTTTTTAAAATTGAATATCAGATGATACAATCGTTTTTTTTTATCATTCAGCCAAACATATCCGTTAGAATTTCCAATCTAAGCAAAGATCAATGTTTATTATCACGTTTGTTTTTATTTCGAACATATATCATTTAATGAATAACGAAGTTCACTAAAACTAATGTTATAAACTTGCATGACATGATAACAATGGATCTTACAGTAACAGTCTAATGTGAACGGGACGATGAAGAGCAAACGCTAGAGGACATTTTACAAATCTGCACAGAGATGGATAAAAACCTCCAGAGAGTCTAGATCCAGTACACCTCCTTAACAATACTCTAGGGATAAAACAACGCAATACCTTGTGGATTGCTTATGTAACACGGCCGTCACATTTAGAAGAAGAAGGAAGAAAAAGGAGAAAAAGAAGTGAAGAAATAGACAAAGATGAAACGTATAAGAAAAATAATAAGAAAAAAGAATAAAAAACGAATTGACGAAAATGAAGAGAAAACAAGAAGAAGAAGAGGAAGAAGAGAAAAGAGGAAGAAAAGGAAGATCTGAACGGCTTTATGTTGTGCAGTTGTTTCTCATTCACAAGTATCTAGAGATACCAATCAGCGAGTACAATTTCACAGCGCCAGTGGGCAGCCCAGCTTTCTGGCGGGCTGTATGTTTTAGTGATAACAATGTCATCAGTAAGCAAGTCTACAAGTTCAGTAAACCTTTGTGTTCACTGTCAGTGTTCACATGTTCGAATTTGCAGAATCTCGCCTGAACCAAAAGGCAAATTGTCGTTTATAACACACATGAATTCATGTGACCTATGACCTAATATTGTAGTAGGATATGATTGTTGAGATTTATCAAGAGATGCAAGCAACAGCAACAACAAAATAATCAAAATAATACACAATTTTATTAGTAGTAGCACTTTTGTGTAGCTTTTTCCTTGTGAGACGAGGCGGGTTGTGGTGGTGGTAAAATTTAAGTTATTTTAATTTGAACAAATGTCCCTGTATTAGAACATTGAGTTGTCACAGACGCACACAGAGAACCGAGTTACCCGGGAGCTACACGTCGAACCTTCAGGCAGTATTATTGGACGTTTCGCCCATTGATGGCACTGATTCGAGTCTGCGCACACGCGCCGTCTGCACGTGCTAATTCTCTATATCATCGTATATCACGCACAACGAAATCCGATCTAGGTTTTATCATTATTACCAGCAGTTAAAGCAGAAAAATGTAAAGTAATAATTTGCCATTACTCCGATACGTTAACAGATTTGCAGATCAAAGTAATCATGTCGCCTCAGCTTTCTTTCCCATCCTATTGTTGTGTTTGAAAACATGGCTGTTGAAAAAACCCTCCGAGCACCCCGTAGCGACGTTCCCAATATGTCTTTTTAACCCAACTTCTCGGCGAAACTAAATTCAGCCATGTTCTTTTGTGAGGTTTTGAGGATGATTCTAAAAGTTTGATTAACTGCGAAACACGGCGATGTGACTCACGCTTTAAGACGCGACCCACGACCCCGCGCCTCCTTTAAGAGAGTAATACCCCGCCACTGCATTGTGCAGGCTCTAATCCCGCCTAAGCGAGCTCTGCGCCCGGACAAATCGGTTCTTCCACCTGACTGCAGTCATTATGGCTGAGACGGCGGCCATTCCTTGAACCGGGTCCTTCTGTCACGCTCAGTTGGCGGGTTGGTAAACAATGCGGCTGTTGTTTAGAACAAGAGAGGAGGGAACAGACTTGTAATAAAAACTAATAAAAACAGTGTAATAACACCAAATATATCGTTGTTTTATTATTATTATGGAAAACTGCAAATTAAGGGAACTGACTTTCAAGAGTGGTGGGATGTTCAGGTGTAAAAATAGTAGAAATGAAACTCACGGAATATAATGAATATTATAAAATATCACTATAAAAATCACTGGAAACATGATCATGAAAATCACTGGAAACATGATCACGAAAATCATTGGAAACATAATCACGAAAATCACTGGAAACATGATCACGAAAATCACTGGAAACATGGTCACGAAAATCATTGGAAACATGGTCATGAAAATCACTGGAAACATGATCATGAAAATCATTGGAAACATGATGAAATCACTGAAAACATCATGAAAATCATTGGAAAAATGATGAAATCACTGAAAACATCATGAAAATTACTAAAAGCTTAAACACCAGTCCGCTCTTAACAGAAAACCCCCAAAACTATTCAAAGCAGGATCTCTGTATAAAACTAAGTCAAAGGTATTATTTTTTGTAACATTTGGATAACAGAACAACAATAGTATGTCCCCTCCACGCCGACCGCCCTCGATCTCGATTCCTACGGATCCGTTTTATCTTCATCATATTATTTGGTTAAACACTTAATTGAAATGATCTGCAGAAATACTTAAATCTGTATCCGGAGATAACAAGCTATTTGGAATTGATCATATTGGTAGCGAGCTGGTGAGGTAATAATCCGTGTAAGAAGATAGGTATTTAAAAACAAAAAATAGGCGAAAGCCCCCTCCGCCCACCACCCAGACCCCACACGCACTCTAGTAGCACCAGTACCACCACCAACGCCCAAAACAATAACCATCAACTCGCTGTCTTTTGTTAACTTCTAATACAAACACTTTTTATATTTAACCCCGTGACCTTTTTGTTTTCTTTGCGCAACGATATGTTTTCATTTGGAGTTAGACCATTTTAATTTCCTCAGACTCGCTGTTTGTGTAAAATATTAACAATGTTTGAATCAGATTTCCCAGAGCTTTATTTCTATTGTTGTGAGTAAATTAAAACAATCGGAAAAATCAACAGAAGCACGTGCCCGTCTCGCTTGCACGCGCTAACTTGTTTGTATTGTTCTTTGTAAACAGACGGTATTAACTTGTCAAAATCACATGGCATATCGGTGGATACCTGTTTGGTGATTGAATCTAATTATAAATAAGATAGTATGTCGCCTTTGCAGATTAAAAGCTATAATGGAATAAATCCCAGAAAATTAAGGAAAATCCTTTGCTGAGGTTTTTCAACAGAAGCGAGAACACATCACGATGAAGTATGGTTCCAAGAGGAAAGAAGAGAGAGAGAGAGAGAGAGAGAGAGAGAGAGAGAGAGAGAGAGAGAGAGAGAGAGAGAGAGAGGAAATAAAATATATACTATTCAGCTTTCGTTAGGGATATACCACATATATGTCATGATAAACAATTTTAGTAATACATGACAATATTATATACATGTATGTCATCCATCAAACACAGTAACTGTAGTTGCTTTACTAGACATATGATTTTCCAAATATCCCTAAGGAAAGCTGCTTAGTATATATTGTTTAGTTGATTAGTATATATTTGTACGATTATCTCAACATGGATGTACTGACTGCATAATATACTCGACAAAATTAATATAAGTCAAGTAGACGTTTTGGTCCGTTTTTGCTATTGTTGTATTATATTATGTTAGCAATTAGTTTTTATCACAAATGATTTCTAAACACTGTTTGAGTAAATTTTGGCCTGGGATGCATTAAGAAATTCTCAGAATTTATAAAACATCTACAAGTGAAAATGAAAGCGATGAAAAGTTATGGATTGAGTATTAGTTCACGTTTTTAATTTTATTATGTTGTTCACTTGAATTAGGTCCACCAAACTGACAAGCACCCGACGTCTACTCACATTAAAATGTACTATCTTTGTAATGGTGGGCGGGGTTGTTCTTGCTTTTATGAAAAATGACCTCTAAGTAGTTGTAACTAGACCAGTTATAGGGTCGTTCATTGTAATAATGCAAATGTATTCTTCTTCTTTGTCATGGATTCAAAAGTTAGAGAGTGACGCCTGGATATTGACCGCAAAACCTTCCGGGTCCAGTCTATAACCATGACGTCCAGTCTATAACCATGACGTCCAGTCTTCAACCCATGGTTCGTTGTTAGGACCCCGAATGAAGAATGAAGAATCGACAGGTTTTTTTCGACCCCTGTCTGTCTATTGATCAACCTAAGATGTCACGGATCTAGCCAAATCGAAATCAATGACAGAATGTCCTTTCGGCAGTACTAACATTAAAATGAAATTATGTGGAGAAAGAGAACCATGTTCTACATAATTCCAGATGCCAGTGTATAACAAAAGGGATAAGAGTACATACATGTCAAACATTGTACACTGTTGACAGCAGTCGCATGCTTTGGGCGAAAAAAAATGAAATCACTTCAAATTGCTTTACTTGAGCGACAACTTCCGAAGTGAATGAAATAATTGTAAAATAAAGTTTTGTTTAACACTATCACTAGAGCACATTTAATTTATTAATCATCGGCTATTGGATGTCTAACATTTGGTAATTGTGACATAGTCTTAGAGCAAAAACCCGCTACATGTTTTCATTAGTAGCAAGGGATCTTTTACTTGCATCATTCCAAAGACAGGATGGCACATACCACGGCCTTTGATATGCAAATAATTGTAACATTAAAATAGTACAGATGACAAGAGAACATAGTAAAACAAAATTTAATTTTAACTATCAGTGGTAGAGCTGGTGACGCACCACAAATCGTAGGACATTAATTAATAAATGTTTAATAGCTGGATAATCGAAACAGACTGCATTACATTCCTCTATCTTTTGAAGTAATAGTTTCAAAGACAGACTGTTTGGGATGCAAAGCGAGTTCGTATATTATTGCAGCCATGGCTGGACCCGGTCTGTCTGGGACAGGCATCACGACGTTGGTTATTACTCGCTGACAGAAACCATTCCGTCGCCATCGCCGAACCTAGGAGTTCCGCCATCAAAGCCTTCGCCTGGAGGAGATTGCGGAACACGCTGGAATATCAAATATGAAATTCTCCTTTGCTTCCAAATATTACTTTTACTCAGAGGTATTACGGTCGCGTACCAATCGATCTGCCGGGGCTAATTATCGTGGGCGACCCTTCGAAAACCGCGGATCATCACTCCGGTATTGCTGCGTTTTCTCTCATTTGTATATGCCTTTAGAGTTGTTTCCCTTGGGGCACGTTTCCGCCACATGTACATACGGGGTACTGACTGTTCCCTTGGGCGTAAGAATATCACCAATATGCGACTTCAAAGAGAAACCTGTCTTAACTCTACAGATTTAGCATAAATCATTACGAATTATTTTAGTTCATTTTAAATTTAGACATCCTCATTATTACTGCAAGCTTCTTAAAGGCCAATGTTAATAATAAAACGCCAGTTTCGTCATTTAAAAGGCCTACATTTCACTTGAAGAAGTACATTTTACCAGAAGTAACAACCGATATAACAATGTATTCCAGGACGGTTTTAACCGTGTGTAATCTAATTATATATTTGATGACGAATTAGGACGCTTCGATTGTACTGTACATTCCAGCTTGTTTCCCTGTTTCTTGGGGCTGTTTTTTGTCTCACGATTTCTCGTTATTCTTTGACCTTACGTAACCTTGAGACACTTCTCGCGCTTTTCTCTAACTGCTTTGATGAAAAAGAATTTTCCTTCCAAAATCTAATTTCTCTAAATCAGTGGAACTGGCAAGACATAACGATTGTAATTATTTCATCTGTTTTATTAATATTCCGCATTACCCGCCAAGATTATTTCACGATACACTGAGTTCTGAGATTATTCCAAACCAATGGATCCAACTTTGTATTTTGAAAAATTATGCCATTGTCTTTATGGAATTTACCGTGTTTCCGCTCGGATTGCTCGATGCAAATACTTTTGGTGGAACTCTTTTAAATGTAAATGTTTCGCAATAAGTATAATGTTTTACTAATTTGTTGTTGTTTATACTTATTTTCGTGCTTATATCCAGTTACAGTTCAGGCACCCTATCTGGGCCTTATGTCGAATCCAATACCTACGAACATTATGTCCGATGGATTAACAAAATATGATTTGTTTTAGAAACTCAGATTTAAAATTTGTCGAGTAAAAGCACCATAGATCATATCTAATAAATTATTAACTGTTTAAATATATTTCTGTTGTCCCTGTAAATGATTTTCAGTATTTAAATCAAAATACATTTTTAAAGTTACAAATAGCAAATAGTTTATATGTAAATTTGTGAAGGAAAAAGAATACCCCAAAGCAATGTTTATTCCGAGCTAGGCTGGGTAAACAAGTAAAAGATACCCCCCCCCCCCCCCGCCCTTCCCTACTTCAAATAACTGTCGCACGCGATTAGTGTTCGGTGTTCAGTTAGCATGCAGTGTTCACAATATAGAAGATTACATTTAAACCGCGTCCATCAAGTGAGGACCATATTGGGTGACTTAACTCAATCATTGACGAAGCCCTTGTTATCTCGACTGACCAAGTCAAAAGACGAGATATACGTCTTGATATAGCAGAAGTTAATATATTACTATTAGTAGCAGTTACATAAGTATAAGTTAATATATTACTATTAGTAGCACTTACATAAGTATAAGTTAATATATTACTATTAGTAGCAGTTACATAAGTATAAGTTAATATATTACTATTAGTAGCAGTTACATAAGTATAAGTTAATATATTACTATTAGTAGCAGTTACATAAGTATAAGTTAATATATTACTATTAGTAGCAGTTACATAAGTATAAGTAGTAGATTACTAGCAGCATTAATATGATATATATATAAAAAATTCTTTGTAGTTTATATCATAACATTATTTTTAGATTCATGTAATAAAATGTTTTAGCTGTCCAGTAAGCCTATTTAGGCTAGGTGGTAATACATTTTATGTCTGTATTATATAATATTATGTATATTGTCATTTGACACTTTAATCAACAATTAAATCGAATCAATCAATCATCGTATTACTTTTCTAACGGCCGTGTCCATGAAATGTGTCTTATAGCTGCGGTTATGTATGGTCATTTCTACGCAGGGTTTATTTTTGTTTTTGTGTTTTCAGTTTGTTTTGTTATACACATGTATAATGCTTTATAATGTTTGTAGTAAAGGGAAAAATAATTGGGGAAGCCAGATGGAAAATATGTTATGTCGTAATAGATTTGGCTATGTCTGGATTTTTCAGGAAGTAGGCGACGTTAAAGCTATTTTAACAACTTCAAAATTAATACTTACAGATGTATATTTACAAGAATGGTCAACAGACACAAATCGTAGTGATAGATATGAATTGTTTAGATAATTTAAGTGAACTTTACTTGTTGAAACACATTTTGATTGGAAAGTATATAATCTTAGAAATGCATTCAGAAGATTGAGACTCGGTTATATTGACATTAATGTCCATAAAAATAGATATAGACATAACCTGTCCAAATAGTGTCCTTTTTGTCTTGATACAGTTAATTTAAGAATCAAATATCTGCAAAAATACAGATGTAAATCTAACATACTTAAATTATAATATTTCTGAATGCAAAACATAACAGTTGAACTCTATTAGTAAATAGCTAAATTTGGAAATAAACAGAAAATTCTAGAACTTGTTAACATTTTACTGGATTTTACTGATTTTTGATCCTATTGATGCACTGGTAAATATTTGGAACAAGGGGCAGTAAACTTCTTGCCGCCCTAATAATATTTGTTTGGCTACTCTGTCTACAAAAGGTAAATACCTATCGATAATGACCGCATGTACATGCATACATATTGATAATTTGATTTTTATGTTATGTTATATTTTATTTTATTATATGTTATATTTTATGTTATATACATGTAACGCACCAATCATTGTTATAGGGTTGTCAGGGTTTTTATTTTTGTTTGTTTTTTTAAAGAGGACGAAGAAGTAGATTAATGATGAATTTTACATTGCCGATTATTTCCTTATTCAATGGACTAGTGTATGGAAGGCGAGTCATTAATTCCATCGAAAATAATCACAACATTTGTATTGATTTAGAAAAGTAATTAACAAACAAAACCTGTACTCACAGCAAACTAGTATCGTGGTTTTGTCGTGGAAGGAATACAGCTCGAAGATACTATTTAAATAATCAAATTCAGAGACTTGTGTCAATGTCTATAAGGGTAAGTACACAGCCCTCTTGATGCGTGGACTTGTATACAGGTCATTATTTGAACTGAGAAAATAAACTGTGGAAACTAACATTAGTCTTAGTTACGTAGACTACAGCGGAGCTGCTGTTTATTGTTTGAACAATGAATCTGCCAGCCAAAACCTGACATCTGAACCATGAGCCATCAAAGTGGTCTTTACCACACAATTGTTAGAAAAGAATAATTTCCTGTTATATTTACTTTAATTTATCTGTAATAACAATAAAATAAAGCGGTTAGTTTATTTAGTAGTATAAAGAGCGCCATGTTTCAAAATAGGCTAACCAGTAACAACCACTACGGCGACTTCTCTGTCACTAACCAGACAGGAAACATGTCTGTGACGGACAGGATGGAAAACCGAGGTGTTAGACTACAATGAAGAAATTCCAATTGCTAAACGTCTTGCTTGGTGGTATGGGCATTATCGAAGTTGAAACAATATTTTATGAAAAACATACCTGCTTCACAAAACACCGTTTGGAATTTTTAGTATATACACATTTAATCTTACTTTCTTACACACCAGTTTGTGAGAACACTATGCGTTATTTATGATAACACATACACTGTTTACACACATACGTGTGTTAACAATTTCAAGACATACGACTGGCTTCTCCTAGGTGATGACCAGGTCACCAATGCCATATAACCAATGAAAGATAACACGATGGAAATCTATTACACTTTGACGTATAGTCATGTGTCTGTGACGCGTAAGTCAGTTCCAAGTACAAAGGGTTGTAAATATCTTTTAGTCGAAAAATATGTTTAAATTTGCTTAAAACCTGGGGGTTTTAGGTATGTAAGAAAGGGAATAATACATTCGTGTCCGTTAGATACCTTTTATCTTACAACTCGTTTAAAATGTATCAAACTCACTTTCGCTCGTTAAATACATTTTAAAACAACTCGGTGAGATAAATGGTATCTAACGGCCACTCATGTATTTTCTCTATATAATAATAAAGACAATTCTGACCGTGCAATAAAACATATTTTATTGAACATATGTGTGATATAAAATCTCACATACATAGTACGTGATCATCCGAATGACATCATTGTCCCTAATGTCCCGTCAATTCCATAAAATAGAACCAACTTTCCAGACGAAGTAAACTGTGTTATTTAATTAAACATTTGTTAATCATAAAAGGTGGTATGTAATAAATACAGAACCACATACCAGTTGTTTTGCCATGTTATTTATTGCATTAGTTTATAGTGCGCAAGATTTATACCACTCGACCGTTACATGGCAAAACAACTGGTATGTGATTCTGTCTATATAATAATGTTCACAGCTTATCAAATGTTTCATCTGAATTGATTTGAACATTATACGATATACCTTTACGTACGTACAGCAGACATACGGACGCCACGACTGGTTTCTTCATGGGTGTAGATACATCTCAGCTCTATCACACATCATAAATTGAATATCGTGACCGCTATAAATTCGGCATGTATGATTTACAGTTAGAGCTTTCTGTGTACAAGTGATTAGAAAACCTGCCCGAAGCTGTAATAAAAAAATATCACTGATTAAAGTCCTTCTCGAGGAAAATCAATGTCATGTTGCGAATGATTAAAGAATATTTGTGACGAATTGTGAACGAATTAAACCCACCGGTCGAGACTTGTTGTTTTAGTCTTTGTAGAATAACACTTGTCAAACGAGAACACACTTAAACAGTGCGTAATTTCCACACTAATGGAGGTTCCAGCTAACCTTTTGACAACACCCCCTGGTTAGTTCTTTTTTCAGCCCGTATCTTGTCTGGCCTAGATTTAAAATTGGGCTTTTGTTCTTTGAAGCATCCTTGTCGTTTATGATTACAAGGCTGTCTGGTCAAACAGAGTGAGGCAAGAACGTCATCATAAAAAAATGTCCAGAAGGCGACCAACTGAATGGATGCTAAATTTTAAAGGTTAGACATCCAGCCCAGTGTTACAGTTAAGAAAACGACATACAATTTCCGTGTGTAAACTGGTGTATACATACACGACAAAAGGTAGTCATAGGGTAATGGAGACAATGTGTAAGTTCATGTTTAGCATGCACCTAAAACATATAACGTTTGTTCATACATTATTCTTACCGTAAATACGTCTACGACAATATGCAGTACTCTGATTAGAGCCTGCGTGTATTCATTTGTTTGTTTTTTCTGTGTGGGCAATCGGCCAAAATACAACCGTTTACAGAATAGTTTACAATATGCATGCACGTAATCTCAATATATAAATACATATACAAAGAGCAGGAAGGGGGTCTATATCTAAGTGCTAGTTTAACATACTGTATTACTAAAGTTTATAATATTTGTCACATCCTGATACTTAGAATTGTATTGCGCAAGTCTGAATAAGCTGAACAAACAATAAAATTCAACTCTTCTTCAATACAATTATTACTACAGATATCGCCAGTTATTTTGCGCTAGGTACGGCCCTGTAGCTGGAATCAAGTTACTTTCACAATATTAATTTAAGAAATACATGTATTTAGTCTCGTGCTCTACAGCTGGGCACCATTTGTGGAAGATCTCCGCTGTCTGTATGTCTTGGAGGTAGACACGAACTCGATCACGCGGAAATCTGTGGACGGAACCACGCAGGAACCCGATAACGCGTGGATCTTATGTGACTCTAGATAGGAGAGTTCTACACAGGTAAAGTCGCCGGAAGCAGGATGAGTTCAAGTTGAACTTTCGAATGTATAAACAAATCATAGATAAACTTTCTGGCTGTTTATCTTCTTTTGTGTTGTTTTATTTGGCTCGTAGTGCGCGAATTTGCACAGTAGTAGCTAATATATAATACTTTTCTTCTTTAAAAAAAAAAGTTTTTCAAAATGTATGCACAATATTAATCGATAAAATCTGAACTACAATTTGGTTCAAATGTATTCGTGGTTTTGATTCGGGGCCGATAACTCTATTGAAAATGCCTAGAGGAAATTATAAAATGTTATTTGTACCAGGCAAGGATGTGACTTAGACTTATAGTTACATTTTAAATAGGATACATTCGCCGCGTTTCCGTGCCCCAGGGTCAATGTTCAACAAATACGTTTAGATATTTTTTCAGCGTCTCCGGGCTAGGCAGGATAAAACGAGTAATTTACTTCATTGAGAAACAAAACACAAATCAAGTAAATACACTCAACATATAACAGCCGAATGAGGAATGTAAATTTGTTTTCAGTAGTAATGATGTTAGGTAGAATATCATTTTGTTTCCCTCTCATAACATCAGTGATGGTGCGTGTAGGGTACTGGGTGCTGGGTAAAACTGATGGTGCTGGTCTAACCATTTGAAACCATAAAATCAGTGATGGTGCGTGTAGGGTACTGGGTGCTGGTCTAACCATTACACACCAACTGAAACCATAAAATCAGTGATGGTGCGTGTAGGGTACTGGGTGCTGGTCTAACCATTACATACCAACTGAAACCATAAAATCAGTGATGGTGCGTGTAGGGTACTGGGTGCTGGTCTAACCATTACATACCAACTGAAACCATAAAATCAGTGATGGTGCGTGTAGGGTACTGGGTGCTGGTCTAACCATTACATACCAACTGAAACCACAAAATCAGTGATGGTGCGTGTAGGGTACTGGGTGCTGGTCTAACCATTACATACCAACTGAAACCACAAAATCAGTGATGGTGCGTGTAGGGTACTGGGTGCTGGTCTAACCATTACATACCAACTGAAACCACAAAATCAGTGATGGTGCGTGTAGGGTACTGGGTGCTGGTCCAACCATTACATACCAACTGAAACCGAACGCTGAGAATTTAGAACATGCACGTTATGTAATAATAACGATATCGGAGACGAATTTTATTATTTATTCACACGCAAATTTTTTTTTCGCAAACTCGTAAATCATTGTTGAAGCCATATTATTATATTAAACTCAGTATGCTGAAATTGTAAGCAGTTACTGACAAATAACAAATTAAGTATCCTAAAAATATGCAAATTATTTAATAAACTTTATTAAATTTTTACTTTTAATGGGATGTACTATATCATTATTTGTATCTGATTTATTACAAATAAAATACATCATCAGTGGAAAGTAATTGGACAAGCGTAGACGGAAAATAACTGCATATATGTTTAAACGTATATGCTTAGGTGGGTAATAAATAAAATACCACACACATGTTCGTTAAATATACTTTTTACGAAACACGCGAACTTTCCTTGTAGCTAACTGAACGATAGTGACGTGAAATACGAGAAAGGTTTTGTATAATGATGTACGACGAACACAAAGATGGTACGTTCTGAATCTGAACGACAAAATCGCCATTCATGATCAATATCGTACCCTATACAATACAGAGTCGAATTGACCGTTGGTAAACTAGTGGTTGATTCCATGAATCTATGACTATAGGAGGACAGCCATTCCCAGGGAGATCCTTTACTGGACAATACACCCTTTTGACCGCCACAAAGAGGACTGCCACTTCTAGACATTTTACATGTTGACTATGGTATACAGTGGATCAAGTGTCCAATGAAAATCAAACATTAATAATAAACAACAGCAAATCAAAGACACAGAAAATATTATTTAATATAACAGGTTTTCACGTTAAAATTAATCTGAATAATAAACTGTAAAAATCGGCTTGAAATGCCCACATGACATTAAAAATTTAATACAAAAATAAATTAATTTGATTCAAGAACAAAAATTAGCATTCGTGTTTCTCGCTTCTGATACTTAGGATAAACCATATTATCATTATATTATTCTACAGTATCTTATTATCACCTGTGAAGCCTGTCTGGTCACTGTAAAATACTGTCATTACATGTTCCTCATATGCCGTTCTGTAATGGCCTGAGTTGTAATAATAAAGTTCTGTTCTGCGGATTTATTACTCAGGTGGCTAACATAAACGTTTGTTGTAAAACATCGCATACAACACAGGTGTCGTACCACAAGTATCGTAAAGAAGTTGTTAATTTCACATCAACATAATCTAGACAAACCAACTGCGTTTTGTACTTGCACTGGCGGGGGGGGGGGGGGGGGGGGGGGGGGGGGGGGGGTATCGGGGGGGGGGGGCGGGGGATAATATGTCTGGAACCCTCCACTTTCAAAACAATTTTTTTAACGTCCACTAAAGTTCTATGTTTATATTAGATTCTAATGATTTTGTGTCTTTTATGTACCAATCATGTCGTTGGAACAATGAATGAATGAATGAATGTTAGCGACACCCCAGCATACAATTTCACATCGGCTATTGTGTCAAATAAAGGTATGGATAGGATTAAATTAAAACTAAAAGGCTTGTATAATTATGTAAAAGTACCAAAAGAAAACAGTGTAAAGACCTGTCTAAAAGCTCAAAACAATACTAATATCAAAGTTAGTATACTTTAAAGGTAGTACTAAACCAAATAACTTCCGGCTGGGTCAAAGTTCGAGGTGCACCCAACTTTTGATAGAGAAGTGAACACCACAAGTCCTGTGATTGGTTATAAATGTAAGTGTTTTGGTTGTAAAAAATAATAGTTTCATCTTGGTAAAAAAAAAAAGTGCAATTTTATTTCATCTAGTACCAATGTGTCAAGTAGCCTTGTGCTTGAAACATGTATGGGGTACCTGTAAAAAAAAGTACTCGAATTGTGTGCGAAACTAGGGTAGTCATAGACGCTACCCGTTATCTCAGAAACGAGCAGCTTGACCCCCATTTTTTTCTGATTCACTTTAAGGGGTGGTAGTATTTATATCCGTGGCGTTTATGTCGGTTGATACGTTGCAGGTAGGAGTTTTAGCCACATATGTTACTATTGTCGTCTATGGGATTTGATTTGGTAGTATACACCCTATAGCACATATTCAGTGCATAATAACAAATATTATGATTTTGTCATTTTATTTAATTAAACTATACTGGTTGATTAATTAGCCATCACTCGATCATGCAAGTTCACAATGACCTTGACCTTGACAATAATCTCTGTACATGGCTCTGAATGGAGTTTGAATCAAAGTTAGCACTGAAGAAAAGTTGGTTTTGGCCTATAATTCATACTGTAAAGATTTCAATAATTTCTTTTTACATGGTATTTGACTTGCCATATACAACTGCTCTTAAATATGGTATTATATATAGGCAACCTGAAGTAAGATTTTAATAGCAATTTATTTTTATATTAAAAATAGCATGTGCCAATAGTGGGTTAATGTCTTTAGTTTCCATTAACATTGTTAATTTTTTATGTATGAAATTCTGAAAACTCAAATTTGTAAAGAAGTTGATTTTTATTGTCATTTTGACATATTTATAGGGTGCTAAGTTATATTTTAGACAAATTTGTAGTTTTATGCAAAATTTAAAGTACATTTGAAGAAAAACTTTACCAAAAACATAATTAAATTTGTTGTCACTATTGTGCCTTCTGTTCTTATTTGTACATAACAATAAGGTTGTTAAATATATACTTAGATCTCCAGATCATTTTTTTTTCTTAATAATCACTTAGTTAGCTCTCATGAAAAGCATTTTGAGTTTAAACTAGATTCAGAACCAATTTTTTTCAGATTTGATTATCTGCCTTGGATTAAGTTGATAATTTATTTTATTGTTAAAGCTGTATTACGTAATGTTACTAGGTAAATAAAATGCTGGATTACAGATTGTAGGAATACATCTAATGTACATACTGTATTCATCCGGATTAGAAAATAATGCAAGAAAATAGATGTTCGGGTAATTTTGTTATTTAAAAATAGTTTTTTTCAGTAATTAATCAAATATAAACGTGTTAAAGCTGCATGATTATTCCAGATATCACAACTATTAAAACCTCCAACTACAGTAGGCTATAAATAAAATATAGTCAGGAATATTGGTGGCTGCCAATAGTTTTGATGGTTCATTATGAAAATCAGCATGGCCGATGGATTTGAAATTCCCACACCTGGTAACTTAAAGACACCCACACCCATCATACAGGATTTCCTCCCAACACTAATGTTCAGGACATTAAGTCATTACTTCATACAGGTACAGTCATGTTTGTGTTTCCTTCCTCAGACGGTGTATTTTTTTAATACTGATATTTCTTTGATGTGCCTGTTACGGTCTTCATAATCTAGGGGTCAATCAAGTGCATGTGTTTTAATGGAATTCTTTAAAGGGGTAGAGGTACTCTGACTATCTTTGTTGTCTCTACATATATACCTGAGTACACACACCCAACTGAAAGTAAATATCTTCAGGAGTTTTATTTTAAAACATTTTGTTGTTTAATATGACATATTGCATTTGTACAAAACTATATGCAATATATATGCTTTTTGAGGTGTACATTATATTAGGTTGCACTGTAGAAACAACATTTTCAGTGAGGTTGTCAGTTTATGTCAGAATACACCAGATCCTGGTTGTCATAAAGACACATAGCTGGACACTTTTTGAAAAATGTATGTTATCAGTATAGGTAGTACTAAGCCAAATAACTTCCGGCTGGGTCAAAGTTCGAGGTGCACCCAACTTTTGATAGAGAAGTGAACACCACAAGTCCTGTGATTGGTTATAAATGTGAGTGTGTTGGTTGTAAAAAATAATAGTTTCATCTGGGTAAAAAAAAAGTGTCAAGTAGCCTTGTGCTTGAAACATGTATGGGGTACCTGTAAAAAAAAGTCCTCGAATTTTGTGCGAAACTAGGGTAGTCATAGACGCTACCCGTTATCTCAGAAACGAGCAGCTTGACCCCCATTTTTTTCTGATTCACTTTAAGTGTGAGGAGTGGTGGTAGTATTTATATCCGTGGCGTTTATGTCGGTTGATACGTTGCAGGTAGGAATTTTAGCCACATATGTTACTATTGTCGTCTATGGGATTTGATTTGGTAGTATACACCCTATAGACGGACAAGACCTTTTTCGAACTTTCATGCACGCAACTAAATATTAAAGACGTGATAAATTAAGCATTATTATTACTGTACATATATTACACTGAGAAATAAGGGCTACAGCATAATATTTAAATTTTTTAAATATCTTGTAAATTTATATTTTTAATTGCCTGCTTTGTTCCTACATGCATACTGAATATAATATACTAGTACTACTTGTTTTGGTCATGAAACAGTTATGAGAATAAATTAAATTAATACAAATATGAATAAAAGTAATGCAATCTATGTGTGCACATATAGTAGATAAATGACAAAAATATTAACACGTGTCTAACAAATATATCAGTATGATTATAACTTTGTGGAGCGTTGTCGTGCATTAAATCAGTGTTTATTTGTCCAAGTACAAATATACTATTTTCTATTCCCGCACAGTTTTCACGCTCGCGGAAAAAATGTCGACGAAATTAATAATTCACACTTTTATTATTATTTGAATTATAAATTGACTAATCATCAATAGAACTGACTCTGGGTTAAACTAACTGTGCATAGAGCAGAGGCATCGTACACCATTGCCATTAATCTCAAATACTTATCTCCCTAGTTTAAGTTTGTTTTGTTTAAACTACAGCAAATTGATTTATTAATCGTTGGCTGTTGGATATTAAACATTTGGTAATTTTTGACATATCAGTCTTAGAAAGGAAACCCGCTACACTTTTCTATTAGTAGCAAGGGATCTTTTTTATGAACCATTCCATAGACAAAATAGCACATATCACGGCTTTTGATATACCAATCGTGGTGCACTGGTTGGAACGAGAAATAGCCCAATGAGCCCACTGACTCCCAAAGCGTAACTTATGTAACGACAGATAGAAACGATATTATATTATTAACAAAGCACATAAATAAAATAAAATAAAATAAAATAAAATAATAAACTTTATTAAAACAATTTTTAATGGGATTTACTCTAACATTATTTTTTATCTGATTTGTTACAAACAAAATACATTATCAGTGTTTAAACGTATATGCTTAAGTGGATAATAAATAAAATACCACAATCATGTTCGTTTTTTTTTTTACAAAACACGCGAACTTCCTTGTGTCTGGTGGAATGAACATGGTCGAACGAACATAGTCAGAAACCAGAAAAGTTAGCTCGTTTTGTAATAATGATATACTCGTATGACGATAATAGGTGGTACGTTCTGAACCTGAACAACAAAACCGCCATCCGTGATCAAGACCGTATCTCTGCACAATGCAGAGTCAAATGGATATTTGGCAAAGTCTTGGTTGATTCCATGAAGCTCTATCCAGAGCCTTGTCTATAGGACAGCCACTCCTATACAGCTGACCAAGTATCGAGTGAATATCAAACATTAATAACAACAACACCAAATCAAAGACACACAAAACCACCATGGAGCCCCCGCCCCATCAAATCCCGAGAGACCACGTGGTTTATAGAGACGGCCCTGAGTGGGCTCCCATTGTTAAGATGTTTTCAACAAAGACTGTTTAAAGGCAGATATAATTTTACTACTAGGATGCAGGAAATTGAATTTCAGGACATCTAGTTTTCAAAATTTTACGGGGGAGCACATCTCCTAACCCCCTAGAAACTTTGCTTTGCGCCCTCGATGTCAGTCACCCCCTCCCCCCAATGTCTACTCGCTTCCGCCGTGCCTGCATTGTAAGTGTTTTCACCTAACAGTGCATTTTAAATAAGTTTTAAAAGTTCTTAATAAATTAATTTTCTGGTTTGAAATGTCAGTATCTGCATATACAGTGTGTTTTATGTTATCCTCATGATTGTAGTACCCCAAACCGTATTGTACCTCCAAATAGTATGTTATCCTCATGACTGTAGTACTCCAAACCATATTGTACCTGCAAATAGTATGTTATCCTCATGATTGTAGTACCCCAAACCGTATTGTACCTCCAAATAGTATGTTATCCTCATGACTGTAGTACCCCAAACCGTATGGTACCTCCAAATAATAATACTAAACGTATGTTAGGATGTAACATCAAAGTTAAACTACTACAAACATTAGGGCGACTAGAAACACATTCGATACACATAAGCTGATGTTCTAAACATTACACTGTATTCGAGAAGGGACTTTAACTGTTAAAAGCGGTTTATCATTTGGAAATATCCTACAATGGTTGCAATGTCAGGATAATCCCTTTAATGACCAACTCTACATATTAAATACATGTGCTTGTTTAGATTATCTACTCAAAGTCTGTATACTCGAGGTGTTACTTATCATCCTAATGTTGGTTGTTGCTCAAATTTCAATCTATTTCCCTTTTTCTTCGTACATACAAAATACATAGGAGGTAAAACGATTAAAAACACATTCAATATACAGACACAAAGTTTGTTTTGTTTTATTTAACGACGCCATTATAGTACATTACAGATACATTTAAAAACAAAATGTTGTTAGTGTGTTTTCCGCTGCTAACAGTTAAATTATTTTTTAATAAATAAATAAATAAATACTATACTGATACTATGTCTTGTTTTTTGGAGCATGCTTTTCTGTTTATTTTAATTTACTTTTAAAATAAAAGATTTTACTAATAAAAGCATGGTAAGAAAATCTGATTTCATAGGTTACAGAGTCTATGCGTTCATCAGTAAACCTAACAAAATGAGAAGAAGGAAATGTCTATGCGATCATCAGTAAACCGAACACAATGAGAAGAAGGAAATGTCTATGCGATCATCAGTAAACCGAACACAATGAGAAGAAGGAAATGTCTATGCGATCATCAGTAAACCGAACAAAATGAGAAGAAGGAAATGTCTATGCGATCATCAGTAAACCGAACACAATGAGAAGAAGGAAATGTCTATGCGATCATCAGTAAACCGAACAAAATGAGAAGAAGGAAATGTCTATGCGTTCATCAGTAAACCGAACAAAATGTTTTTCCTTCTTCTCATTTTGTTCGGTTTACTGTTAAACGCATAGACTCTGTAACCTATGAAATCAAATTTTCCGAACAAAATGAATGCACTGGTATGACGGACGCTAACGGCTAATTTTAAAACTATCCTTGATGACCGGTCCGAACACTGGCTGTGGTCCAACTGTGACACTGTGTTTGTGATTATTCTTCAAGTCCTACTCTTCACCACACTTACGGCAGTTACGACGACGCTTGTGTTCAAAGTCCGACCACCCATCCCCCGACCACCCATCCCCCCGCCATATTGCCATGTTAATCTGGAGAGAAATCTTAAACACATAGCCATGGAACTCTTCACCGCATCGTGGTGCACTGCGCAGCCGCGGGCTTGGTCTAGCGACAGTATCCAAAGTGACTTTGAAAAACTATACTTGTCTCCTTTTCCCTTGGATCTCACACAACGATACAAGAACTTTGTTTTGAAAATAAATTCACTTTACCGTTTTAGAAGTTTAGTGGTTACTTCGCCACTGAGTTAGACACGATTTATGGCGTCAATGGCGGAGGAATTTGGAACTCTTCAAAGGGAGGTAGTAGACGTCCTCATAGACTGGAGACTGGGAAGGAAGACCTCGGGAAGAATAAACAATCGACATGCAAATTAATAACCACTTACCCCAAGGACAACACGCTACACGGAGGTGATTCTCCATCAAAACCAGTCAACTCAACAACAACTTTTCTTCTTTTCTCCAGAACCCCCGGTCATTTTGGTTTGAAGAGATAAAGAAGAAAGAAAAGAACACTATATGACGAGTGTAGGAACGCTATGACAGTCTTGTTGAACTCACATCATACAAGACTATTTCACGGATGTTTAAACTGTTCATACACTTGTTATTACAAGACTGTCTTTATTAGAAATCGAATAGAACTATACAAAGACAAAAGGTTTAGCATTGTACTTTACAATTACATCTCAATCAGAATGACGTGACAGTTACATGTTTCATTTTGTACTGAAACTCGTCTGTTACTTACACTGACAAATAATGCATCAATTAAACCAAGTGTCTTTTTAAAGCACATTTACCAAGTTTCTAAACGTTTTGGTTTTAGTATATATAGCCATAGGCAGGGTTTTTTTAATTCGTTATTTTAATGCTATCTAAAATATGTACATAAATGAAAATAACAAAATCAACGTTTATCACGGTACAAGAAAGTCCAAGATATATTTCTGTCAAATTTGAAACAACTGTCGAAACCTCCAATGTTGAAATATTAATGTACCCGTTTGTCATAGCCAATCGAGAAACATTTAGGTCGGATGTCATGCTTACAGGAAACTTCACAAATAGACATTTGTTAAGTGTTTGGAATTTGATAATGTATGATACATTTTATTTTAAAAATACTATAAAAGCCGAACGTGGCTATATTTATAAATCAGATAGAATATATTATAATAAAGTAATAAATATAAACTATTCTAAATATCATACGGACAAATTATTGTATTAACATTGGAATCTTCATAGTTATGGAAGTACACAATATTAAAAATCATACTATTTTTTTTACTTCACTTTCATAAACAAGTAATGGTATATTAATGAAATGCAAACTGAGCATGTCCTCATTTGATGGATTGCTAGATAAACTTCAAAGAGAAGGTGCGCCTGGGGAAGAAAATAGCAATAAAACTATGGATAACCTACTAGTATATTCCACACGTCTTCGCTCGTTAGTTACATACTACGACGTCACTTAGCTCGAAGATAAAATACACTTTAAGACGAAATATTACAATTACAGGACAACTAAGTTGTCTGATGGAGGGAATCTCAGAAGTTACGGTAGCTTTGTGTATTAACTATGTATAAATACTATCGAGGGATAAGGTCACATGTTCAAAAACGTTAACGTTAAAGTTTGTTTTGTTTAAAGACACCACAAGAGCACATTGATTAATTAATCATCGGCTACTGGATGTCAGACATTTGGTAATTATGACTCGTAGTCATCAGAAGAAACCCGCTGTAGTTTTCCATTAGCATCAAGGGATCTTTTATATGCACTTTCCCACAGACAGAAAAACACATACCACGGCCTTTAACCAGTTGTGATGCACTGATTGGAACGAGAAAAGAAAACAATCAGCTGAATGGATCTACTGAGGTGGTTCGATCCTGCAACGCAAGCACCGGGGGCGAGCACTCAACCGACTCAGCTAAATCCCGCCCCCACAGACTGATAAATTGTAAAAATCAAGAAAAGCTCATTATTAATTTACAGATGCCGTTTGAAGCAATATTTGGAAGTGTATGAAAGTTGATTATTACATAGGAAAATGTTAGCAAGTCTTAGAGAGGGAGGAAGCAGTTATATATTATTTCATACTTTAATTGGAGATTGTATATTAGTAACCTTTAGAATTGGTGGAGGGGCAATGAACCCTCCCTCCTGCCGTTTCCAACACGTTTGTATTAAAACACTGATCGTTCAGTACAACTGCGTATCATATAAACTGCACACACGTTCGCTGAATCACCGTCATAAAAACGAAAGGCAAAGATAAGAGGATGGCGCATGCTTGATTGGACGTGTCACCTTCAGCGTTGCGCGCGCAGTCCCTTGATCACCGAGATAAACCGCAAGGTGCCCGTAGCTAGGTTTTTAATTGGCATATTGTCCGCTCGCCACTTGTTTCACCTGGATCAATGATGAAAAACCTACCCATCTTGACACCGCCGAGTAGCCATGCGGAAATTATTATTCACGAAAACCAATCATGATGGGGAGATAATGGCAGTAGACGGAATAGGTTGGGTCGGACCATTTTAACAAAAGGACGGGTAACCAGCATCAGGTTTTATGATCAGTTGAGATAATAGTGTCTTTGTTTTAAATGACTCCCATGTGGTTCATTTTTACTTTTCGTTTTTTTTGCCATCTCATTAGTTGAAAGCACTACCCGGGATGAGGCGATAAACGGAATAACCTTGTTTGGTATTAGTGTTCGCCGTTCACCGATATGGAACAAAACCTCAGACATATTCCTGATACAGTATACATAAATGTCATATTACGTCACATTTGATGTTATTTTTATTATGCAACATCTTATGGTTATCATTTCACACTTCGATATCATACTATCACAATAATCAAACCTACGTTAATGGGGACTACACAAAAGCAGTCCAGCGGTTTAAATAAAAATTAATATTGTTACTTCATTGAGAATATAGTTGTTGACTGCTAAATTAAGCACCTACACGTACATACAACTTTGGTGTTGAGGATCCCAGTGGTATTAGTATATCCGCTGATACTGTACATGAAATGTGTTATTTAGCAAGATAATGTTTTTTGTTAGTGACGCTTCTTTTTATATCGGAAACGAGACACATAACCTCCTATTCAGTTCGAATAAATTGATTAAACTATTTATGATTAATGTTACACAATATAGAACAGATTACACGGTAAAACGAAGTGTATATGTTTGTAAGTATTATTATATAATAATGTATACTTCACATATGTTATTGGCGTACAATGCAATATGCCATATATGTTTACCATCCCCGTCTGTGAACATTATTAATATTATAGTCTGAAAATAATATGTGAATGTTTTTATTTTATAAATTGTATGTTTTTGGTAAATAAATATAATTCTGAAGACGAGGTCTCTCTGTGATTATGGAAAAGATGACCAAACACTTCCTGCAGTTCTGTCCACTCTAAAACAGAGAGAGGCAACAGATCTGGCCTGTGAGTTCTACGATGGATGCCAAGCTGTGGGGCTCTGCAAAAGAGTATGTATGCCCACATAAGACTGTCAGATCAAATGTCGGAATATCAAATTAATGTTCAAACACGCTCACTGGGGGCACAGACTCTGACTTCCGCCAGAAAATGTGTTTCAAATGAGAAAAGAGGGTAGGGGTAAAAGAAAGCAACTGAAATTTGGAAAAACAAATTATTAATGGATACATATTTTGTAAAATTAATAGCCAAAAACTAAATTTGTTTGCGTATATCCAAATGTTTTATTTTTATTTGTTTAAATTTAAAAATATTTTAATCGGACTATTAAGACAAATTTTGAACCAGATCTAAAATTAGTTCGAGTTTAGAACCTTTTAATTGCCCAATGGCGGGTTTATACAAAATGAAAATTTATAATTAATAATAATTAATCATCAAGGTTTATTAAGGTATATGGAAGGAGCGGGACGTAAGGCAAGGTCCACTTAGGTTTTCATTCTCATTAATGTATGGACCAGCCCCACTCCGCACCCCAACATAGACCTACAAAACATTATTTACTAAAATTTTCTGCAAAAGATCTACGCCTGACAGCCCTTTTTGCGACTCTCACGGGACAAAGGATATAATATAAGCAATCGAACGCTGAAGAAGACGAGGTCTTGTATTATGTATATCTAAATATTCACTGAAAAGTAGCATCTACGTGAAATGTGTTGCGATGTCGGTGTATGGGAGTTGACTATGAGGCATGCACCTCTGAGTGGTACCCGACTCCCCTCAGCTTGGTAACTGTTTACTGACCACCACACCACCTGTCGGTACGCCTATATCAGATAGATTACACCAGCAGATACTTACATGTTTCTCTTCAGATTTAAAGTATAATGTACGTAACTTGTTGAGGACAAAAAGCAAATGGATATGTCTGTATTAGCCCGCGTACCTTAACAGTAAAATATTTGAAATCATCAAACAACTAGAAATTTATTTTGGTAAAGTATAAATAAATAAATAAATAAATAAATGAAATATTAATAATTTAAATAATAATAATAATAATAATAATAATAATAATAAAGTAAAGTAAAGTAAAGTTTGTTTTATTTAACAACGTCACTAGAGCACATTGATTTTTTATCTTATCATCGGCTATTGGACGTCAAACATATGGTCATTCTGACACTGTTTTTTAGAGGAAACCCGCTGTCGCCACATATACTACTCTTTTACGACAGGCAGCAAGGGATCTTTTATTTGCGCTTCCCACATACAGGATAGCACAAACCATGGCCTTTGTTGAACCAGTTATGGATCACTGGTCGGTGCAAGTGGTTTACACCTACCCACTGAGCCTTGCGGAGAACTCACTCAGGTTTTGGAGTCGGTATCTGAATTAAAAATCCCATGCCTCGACTGGGATCCGAACCCGGTACCTACCAGACTGTAGACTGATGGCCTAACCACGACGCCACCGAGGACGGTAAAAAAATAATAACAACGATAATTAAAAAATATATATGAATGATAAATTTACAAAAAAAGAAGAGAAAACCCCCAAATATTTTTGTCCTTGTATCAAATTTAAGAAATCTGACGCCTGATTTATATACGGCTGTGATTCGCTTAGTTAATAACTATCTCATTCAATTTATTTTCATGCTTATCGTCAGTTAAGATTCAAGTTCGCCGTCACGGTCTCACATAACACTTTCTGAGATACTTTTCTGGAGACAGGTTAACGAATCGTGAATAGTGGTTATTGACACTAATCTGTGCATAAACACAGGGTGGGAGCTGGTATCGTTTAGTGAACAACAACAAAACAACAACAACAACAACAACAACAAACCCGCGAATAATAATTAAATTTTCTGTAATTTTAGAAAAAAAACGTACAAATGAATCGTTACGATGTTTAAGGCTTGTTTTGTTTAAGGACACCACTAGAGCACGTTGATGTAATAATCATTGGCTAATTATAATTCTGACATATAATCTCAGAGAAACCCACTACATTTCGTCATTATTAGCAAGGGATCTTTCATACGCGCTTTCCTACAGACAGGAAAGCACGCACCACGGCCTCCGATATGTTAGTCCTGGGAAACTGGTTGGGACGGCAAAAATATTCAGAGTATGGGTCCATCAAGGGGGTTCGAACCCACAACCAAAACACCCACAAGAGAGCGGTCTGTCGACTAAAGTAGAAGAGTCCTCCCCCCCCCTCCGTGTGTCTCTCTGTGTGTGTGTGTCTCTCTCTCTCTCTCTCTCTCTCTCTCTCTCTCTCTCTCTCTCTCTCTCTCTCTCTCTCTCTCTCTCTCTCACTCTCTCTCTCTCTCTCCCCACCGCCAGGATGTTTGAACTTAAGTAATGACTTGTCTTCAGATATGATTCGAAAAGTTACCATATCAAAAATAAATTTTTACTAAACAAGATTTAAAAAAGCCTTACTGTTTCAAATAATCACTAAATTTTACCATTGTTCGCCTATCTTAAACTAGGACAGTGTAAAAACAGGGACATGTCGCCCATATGTACTGTTCGGGACTGCGAAACCTACATTCCGCTTCGAATAGGGACGGAAACAAAACACGAATAAAACCTCGCGAGAGGCGCGGACTAATACCCACATCCGATCATAAACTAAATGTCTAATGTACAGGTATATAGTAGTGACAACAGCACAGGTAAAGTGTAAGCATTGTTGGCGTGTTACTAATAACACCCCCGCACACAGTACAAGGCACGGACAAGTAGACTGCGCGACATATTTTAATAATTGAGACAAATGCCAATACTTAATGTAGTCCCGACAGTGGAAGGGTTTAGAAAATAAAGAATCACAGATACCATCTCTATTTATTCACTTTAAAAAGGGCTTTAACAAACTGATCGTTTGTGAATGATCACGACAGTCTCTCAAATGTGAGCGTGCTCTTCTAAAGTACCTGTATACACACGCAAATTATTTACAAACTGTTTTACTACAAAACGCCACATCCGGGTTGGTACACCAAAATACGATGGTTTAAATTGAATAATACATATAAAAACACAATAATATTCTTAAAAAATATTATTTTTTATCTACCTCATACATGAAAGATACAATTTCACAAAACTTTACGTAAAATGTTTGCCTTGGTAACATATGAGCGCTAAACAGCGTGGAAATAAAACATTGACAAAAGTAATATATTTATTATTCAAATTTTGTTTTCTGCAAAATGAATACACTATTTTAAGGCTTTAGTACATTTTAATTAATTTTTACCTCATCCTACTATATTTAAATTTAAATACATGATGTTTTTGTGTAACGATGAGTACTTAGTATAGAATAAAACAAACACTTTAATAAATTACCACGTAACAGCGCAGACTCAGTTTTCATGTTATACCGCACACCCTTCTCAACTTTAGGTTGAAACTAAAGCGGTAACTTTCTCTTTATAAGCTTTCTTACTCGATAGTTCTTCTGTATTAAAACAAGTAATGTAGCATATACCTACCCCACCCTGCGATCATTACAATAATAAACCAAAGTTTACCAAACTACAGCTTTGTCGATACTAAAGTACTTTGTACCCGTGTGTTGTGTCTGAAACTGAGACAGATATGTAAGTCCTAGTTAAATAATATATGAAATATTTATATCTTGACCGATTGATAATTATATACCTAGTGGACTAAATAAACGCCAGTGCTGTTCCCCGCCCCTACTAAAACGCTTATTCTTGTTTTCTCTTTTTTCTTTTTTCTAGCAGTCTTTTCTCTCCGTCTCCGTCTCTCGATCTCCGTGTCTTACTCTCCTCTCCTTCCTCCCCCTCTTTCTCTCCTTGTTTATTCCTCCCCGTCTCTCTCTCTCTCTCTCTCTCTCTCTCTCTCTCTCTCTCTCTCTCTCTCTCTATGAACCCCTCTCTCTTTCTTTCTTTCTCTCTGTAGCTGTCTTTTTCAGCCTTTTTATACTTTAACACAAATCTAGTCAGAAAGTCCCCTCCCCTTATATTCCCTCCAAGTTACGTCAGTGATGAGTTCACGGTAGATGAAAATGGAGGGGGCGAACCTGTACACTCTGGGCTATGCTTGTATTATTTTAGCGCGTGCTAAAATTAATTAAATCTTAACGTAACTCCCGAACAAGGCGACTCATTTTAAAACGGCTTCGGGGTGGAAGTCGCCATTTTCTTTTAAAATATTAACTGTCGTTAATCTTCTAACAGAGTTAACGTGCTTGATTACTCTTGTAAGTGACTTTAACCAGCAAAACACCACATCCCCAACGATTAGCTGTATACAGCGGTGCGTTTACTAAACTGCGCACAGAGACTACATTATCTCGACCAAACTTACCATCTGTCAGCCCATACCGCACTGCCTTCAGGGGGCGCGGTGATGCGCTCGCCAGTAACCAACAAGAGAGCGACCTGCTGGTTAACCCCGCCCTCTCTGGCTGATGATATTGATTTTTGTTCCATTTCACAAAGCTGAGCGTTCAAGACGTCCCGCCTCGTGCTTTTATTAAACAACCGCGACTCTGCTTGTGCGGCAATTCCAAACAAAAACTTTTTGTGCGTTAAACTTTTTAGTTAATTATATAAAACTAAGGAGTTATTTTAAATTGTAATAATAATAATAATAATAATAATAACGATGAATATAATAATAATGCAATAAGATACTAGGATAACGATATTAATATTAATAATGTTAATGATACTATAAATATGAATAATATGAATAATAATATATATCAAATTAATGATAACAATATTAATATTAATAATATTTCTGATAACAATATTATATTATTATTAATAATAATAACATTATTCCAATTTCAGAAAGGTTTCTTATTGTCGGAGAATAGTTTGCAATCTAATAGATGTGATTTTAATTAAAAACAGCAATAGGCCCCTACTAGTATAATTTAATAAAGTTTGTAAAGTTAATTCATTTAGTACAAGACTTAATTTTCACCCGTAAAGTATTTATTAACGTATGAAATTATTAAAATATAGTATTATTTTCTTTCAGCATCTATGCATGTATTTTTAAAATAAAATTTATTATTTTTAGTTAAAATCAAACATCTATTTCAACAACTGAAGACCAACTACTGCAACAGATAACAACACGTTCCTGTCTATGTCCGCTGAGTTGAGAGACCTCGTCTCGGACCCCAGTTGCCAGGCGAACGATTATTGTAAAGACCCCGTTTAGATATCCTTCCGTGAAGGAACTACCGTACATATCGTAATATTGGGAAGTTAATAACGTACATCTTGAATAATATTTTGTTTAAGTATTTATTTTTTTAGTACAGGCGTTTTTAATGCCTTATGTATCTGTATTGTATATCTGTTTAAACCCTGGCTACTACTAATAATAAATAACGAAGATGAAGCAGAGGAAGACATGTGCCTCACATGTGCTTGTTGTAGTTATAAAAAAAAATGGAATAATATATTTAAAGCTGTATTTAGCACGTGTATGTTACTATTTGATTTTGTAACTGTCAGTAATACATCACATACAAGAAGAACGCCTTACATCAAAGTTAAAAACTCTCAGCGGACTAAACGATCGTTAAATCTGTGATTTCAGTTCGTGACCCTGTGTCAAAATCAATAATTAATTAAGATCGATGACGTGAGAGCGATCGATCAATGTCAGATTAACGAACATGTAATCGTTCTTCAGACGCACGCAGCTGCAGGTCGCTAACCACGTTAATCAAAAACTAATGCTAGATCAAACTACCAAATACCAGCACAAAGTTAGCCAACTTTCTGCTCTTACGATTTCTACGACTGTCCATTTGCTAGTCTGGGCGCTCTTACAACTCGATTCTCGTATAACACATTAGTTGTTAATCTGGCGCACCCGTCGTAAGTCGGGAACTGGAGAAATCACAACGCAACCGTCCAATTGGCCAACTTCGTCGTGGCAGCTGACAGTCTTACCCTAGCATTACACTTAGGTCGTTCTGATTGAACACGGCTGCAATATCTGGGATCGAGGGCGCAAAGCAAAGTTTCTAGGAGGTTCGGGGATATGCTCCCCTGTACAATTTTGAAAACTAGATGTCCTGAAATGCAGTTTCATGCAATCTACAAGTAAAATACCACCAATAATATTTTTTATTCAAAATTATTGGGGGTGGGGGGCTAGAGCCACGTTCACACTAAACAACACGTTTATGTTTATATCAATGGCGAGTATTAGTGTGTATGCATGGGAGGAGGAGGGGGGGGGGGGGGGTGTAGCCCTGTAATAAAGCGCTCGCTTGATGCGCGGTCGGTCTATTGGGCTATTTCTCGTTCCAGCCAGTGCATCACAATTGACATACAAAAGATCCCTTGCTACTAATGGAAAAATGCAGCGTGTTTCCTCTCTAAGACTATATGTAAAAATTACCAAATGTTTGACATCCAATAGTCGATGATTAATAAATCAATGTGCTCTAGTGGTGTCGTTAAAGAAAACAAACTTTAAACTTTGTATTGACGAGTGGCATGTGAACAGTCTACCTCTGTACTGGGGTACGAACATGGAACAGAACACACTATTCACTCTGGCCGTTCAGCAACGGCATAATATGAGTAAAATACAAACATTGTACTAGTAATACGAAGGTGACAAGCTGGTTTACAGAAGGGACTGGGATGTAGGCTACATACAAACGCTGTACTAGTAATACGAAGGTGACAAGCTGGTTTACAGAAGGCACTGGGATGTAGGCTATATACAAACGCTGTACTAGTAATACGAAGGTGACAAGCTGGTTTACAGAAGGGACTGGGATGTAGGCTATATACAAACACTGTACTAGTAATACGAAGGTGACAAGCTGATTTACAGAAGGGACTGGGGTGTAGGCTATATACAAACACTGTACTAGTAATACGAAGGTGACAAGCTGGTTTACAGAAGGGACTGGGGTGTAGGCTATATACAAACGCTGTACTAGTAATACGAAGGTGACAAGCTGGTTTACAGAAGGCACTGGGATGTAGGCTATATACAAACGCTGTGCTAGTAATACGAAGGTGACAAGCTGGTTTACAGAAGGGACTGGGATGTAGGCTATATACAAACACTGTACTAGTAATACGAAGGTGACAAGCTGGTTTACAGAAGGGACTGGGGTGTAGGCTATATACAAACACTGTACTAGTAATACGAAGGTGACAAGCTGATTTACAGAAGGGACTGGGGTGTAGGCTATATACAAACGCTGTACTAGTAATACGAAGGTGACAAGCTGATTTACAGAAGGGACTGGGGTGTAGGCTATATACAAACGCTGTACTAGTAATACGAAGGTGACAAGCTGATTTACAGAAGGGACTGGGGTGTAGGCTATATACAAACACTGTACTAGTAATACGAAGGTGACAAGCTGATTTACAGAAGGGACTGGGGTGTAGGCTATATACAAACACTGTACTAGTAATACGAAGGTGACAAGCTGATTTACAGAAGGGACTGGGGTGTAGGCTATATACAAACACTGTACTAGTAATACGAAGGTGACAAGCTGTACTTTACAGAAGGGTTTACAGAAGGGACTGGGGTGTAGGCTATATACAAACACTGTACTAGTAATACGAAGGTGACAAGCTGATTTACAGAAGGGACTGGGGTGTAGGCTATATACAAACGCTGTACTAGTAATACGAAGGTGACAAGCTGGTTTACAGAAGGGACTGGGGTGTAGGCTATATACAAACACTGTACTAGTAATACGAAGGTGACAAGCTGATTTACAGAAGGGACTGGGGTGTAGGCTATATACAAACACTGTACTAGTAATACGAAGGTGACAAGCTGATTTACAGAAGGGACTGGGGTGTAGGCTATATACAAACACTGTACTAGTAATACGAAGGTGACAAGCTGATTTACAGAAGGGACTGGGGTGTAGGCTATATACAAACACTGTACTAGTAATACGAAGGTGACAAGCTGATTTACAGAAGGGACTGGGGTGTAGGCTATATACAAACACTGTACTAGTAATACGAAGGTGACAAGCTGATTTACAGAAGGGACTGGGGTGTAGCTATATACAAACACTGTACTAGTAATACGAAGGTAGCTGATTTACAAACACTGTACTAGTAATACGAAGGTGGTGACAAGGGACTGGGGTGTAGGCTATATACAAACACTGTACTAGTAATACGAAGGTGACAAGCTGATTTACAGAAGGGACTGGGGTGTAGGCTATATACAAACGCTGTACTAGTAATACGAAGGTGACAAGCTGGTTTACAGAAGGGACTGGGGTGTAGGCTATATACAAACACTGTACTAGTAATACGAAGGTGACAAGCTGATTTACAGAAGGGACTGGGGTGTAGGCTATATACAAACGCTGTACTAGTAATACGAAGGTGACAAGCTGGTTTACAGAAGGGACTGGGGTGTAGGCTATATACAAACACTGTACTAGTAATACGAAGGTGACAAGCTGACAGAAGACTGGGGTGTAGGGTAGTAATTACAAGCTGAAGAAGGGACTGGGGTGTAGGCTATATACAAACACTGTACTAGTAATACGAAGGTGACAAGTGATTTACAACTGGGGTGTAGGCTATATTGTACAGAAGGTGACAAGCTGACAGAAGGGACTGGGGTGTAGGCTATATACAAACACTGTACTAGTAATACGAAGGTGACAAGCTGATTTACAGAAGGGACTGGGGTGTAGGCTATATACAAACACTGTACTAGTAATACGAAGGTGACAAGCTGATTTACAGAAGGGACTGGGGTGTAGGCTATATACAAACACTGTACTAGTAATACGAAGGTGACAAGCTGGTTTACAGAAGGGACTGGGGTGTAGGCTATATACAAACACTGTACTAGTAATACGAAGGTGACAAGCTGGTTTACAGAAGGGACTGGGGTGTAGGCTATATACAAACACTGTACTAGTAATACGAAGGTGACAAGCTGGTTTACAGAAGGGACTGGGGTGTAGGCTATATACAAACACTGTACTAGTAATACGAAGGTGACAAGCTGGTTTACAGAAGGGACTGGGGTGTAGGCTATATACAAAACTGTACTAGTAATACGAAGGTGACAAGCTGGTTTACAGAAGGGACTGGGGTGTAGGCTATATACAAACACTGTACTAGTAATACGAAGGTGACAAGCTGATTTACAGAAGGGACTGGGGTGTAGGCTATATACAAACACTGTACTAGTAATACGAAGGTGACAAGCTGATTTACAGAAGGGACTGGGGTGTAGGCTATATACAAACACTGTACTAGTAATACGAAGGTGACAAGCTGGTTTACAGAAGGGACTGGGGTGTAGGCTATATACAAACACTGTACTAGTAATACGAAGGTGACAAGCTGATTTACAGAAGGGACTAGGTTGTAAATAAGTAAGTATAAAAGATCATACCCGTGTAAAGTGTGTAGTGAACAGTATACGGTATACTGGACAACACAAGACACGCGAATATTTGTTTTCAGAAAATAAAATTAATTCTACAAAGAGACGGCCAAATGGGCCTAAGATGTTAATAAGACATTGATATTTAATAAACAAAAACAAATCCAACACAACAACAAACAAATAATCACCCCCCGTCCCCTCCCCCCCCCCCCCCCCCCCCCCCCCACTCAGTATAGGTAGTACTAAACCAAATAACTTCCGGCTGGGTTAAAGTTCGAGGTGCACTCACCTTTTGATAGACAAGTTAACACCATAAGTCCTGTGATTGGTGATAAATATCAGTGTGTTGGTTGTAAAACAAAATAGTTTCATTGGGGCAAACACATGTATTCAATTTTATTTCATCTAGTACGACTGGCACTGCGTCTAGTAGCTTTGTGCTTGAAACATGAATGGGGTACCTGTAAAAAAAAGTACTCAAATGTTTTGCGGAACTAGGGTAGTCATAGACGCTACCCGTTATCTCTGAAGTGAGCAGCTTGACACCCAATTTTTTTCTGGTTGACTTTAAGGGTGAGGGGTGGTAGTATTTATATCCGTCGACTGATACGCTGCAGGTAGGAGTTTTAGCCACATATGTTACTATTGTCGTCTATGGGATTTGATTTATTAGTATACACCCTATACATGGTTTACGTTGGGTTTGTCACGAAGTCATTAATAGCAAATTTGTATTTTGCATGTATATATGTATACTATACTGTTATGTTCATATGCGGTTTGTTCCGTATGCAATGGCGTTAACTGGAAACCTAAATATTAATCAGCACGTTTAGTTTCAGTGGGCAGTATTAGTGCATAATGAATTTGACAGGACAAATTTAGCCAGGAGTATGTTTAGTTTGCCAAACAATCAAATATGCATACAAAACGGATAGAAAAACAACTTTAATAAACGCACTATTGAGGCATGATTTTTATATCTTCTAGTCTAACACACATAATGATCATGACCTTTATCACTTCAAAGGATGTAACTAAGTATCTGGCGTTACTATCAAAGTATTCATTTGTTGCTTTTCCAGACATTCATTAATAAGCAGATATGACCTTTATTGCAAACAGTTTAATGCAAATTGTTTATCTATACAAATTCAAATATATATAGTATAAAGATTTATTATGTTGACATTTTGTCTCTGTTTAGCGCAGTAGAACTCGTCAGTAAATGCCTCCAAGGAACCTAATTCGATGTAACATTTGTGAAATGGTTCGCTTCATATACGAGTGTGGAAAAAACTGAACGAAAATTCTGCGTAGCGACTTCTCAACACGCTAGACTTTATTAATAAATTATTGTTTAACGACATCTTAAACTTATGCTAAACTAAACGAAAATAGTTTAGTTTACCATGTGCTAAGATGTCGTCAAACAGTATTTTATTCGAGTCTCACATGTTAGGATGTCGCTAAGACATTTACTGACGAATCATAGGCAGAACTCGGTAATGTTAATTTCAGTGGACACTTTGGGTTTCACGGTTAACTTATCATCGGATGTCTTTAAATCTATCCTCAACATGAGTTGGATATCACAGTGTGATATCATACACTGTATATTCTCAAGTGGATGTCAGTGATCCTTAATAAAACGGACACGCAGTGTCGTAAGTCTGAAGAATTGGGCAATATTCCGCAGTTATTAGGACAATCATTAGGACAGTCATTAAGACAATCGTCTACGGCGTACTATGAATATGATTAGGGAAACAAACATTTGTTAGCTCGAAATATGTTGTTATGATGTGTAAGTTAACTATGCTTATAGATCGTATATAACATTTAGTTTAAAAATTGCTTTAAATTTCTTTTAAATCTGGTGTTGTTGTGGGCGATTTTTTTTTTTATTATTTTTTTTTTTTTAGGATGTGAAAGAAATAGAATACTGCACTTTTTTAATCATCTATTACTATTATTAAAGGTACTAACCTGAGTTTGTAGTAATTAAAACATAGTGAATTTATATACTCACATCACATGTATATCTATACCAGCCCGTCTCACCCTCCTACGAAAGTGCTTTTATTATTATTTGTTTTATTTGTTTTATAATTTCAGTTTGCTTTGTCGTAAGAAGAAAAGTAAAAGTATTTTGGAAATAACAACAAAATACAATTTTTTATGCAATTTAGAAAACAATCGGATCAGAAAGAACTAACTTGTAGCAAATTCCATAGTATAAAAAGGTGTTACTTGACTGATTAAAAGTATACATGTATAACGCATTAATTAAGTGACAGACTCTTGTTTGTCTGAAATAACGGTTATTAATACGAACTCTGGTCTATTTATATAAGGTTATTTCCCCTTTTCAACGTGACAGACTCTAGTTTGTCTGAAATAACGGTTATTAATACTAACTCTGGTCTATTTATATAAGGTTATTTCCCCTTTTCAACGTGACAGACTCTTGTTTGTCTGAAATAACGGTTATTAATACTAACTCTGGTCTATTTATATAAGGTTATTTCCCCTTTTCAACGTGACAGACTCTTGTTTGTCTGAAATAACGGTTATTAATACGAACTCTGGTCTATTTATATAAGGTTATTTCCCCTTTTCAACGTGACAGACTCTTGTTTGTCTGAAATAACGGTTATTAATACTAACTCTGGTCTATTTATATAAGGTTATTTCCCCTTTTCAACGTGACAGACTCTTGTTTGTCTGAAATAACGGTTATTAATACTAACTCTGGTCTATTTATATAAGGTTATTTCCCCTTTTCAACGTGACAGACTCTAGTTTGTCTGAAATAACGGTTATTAATACTAACTCTGGTCTATTTATATAAGGTTATTTCCCCTTTTCAACGTGACAGACTCTTGTTTGTCTGAAATAACGGTTATTAATACTAACTCTGGTCTATTTATATAAGGTTATTTCCCCTTTTCAACGTGACAGACTCTTGTTTGTCTGAAATAACGGTTATTAATACTAACTCTGGTCTATTTATATATGGTTATTTCCCCTTTTCAACGTGACAGACTCTAGTTTGTCTGAAATAACGGTTATTAATACTAACTCTGGTCTATTTATATAAGGTTATTTCCCCTTTTCAACGTGAGACTCTTGTTTGTCTGAAATAACGGTTATTAATACGAGCTCTGGTCTATTTATATAAGGTTATTTCCCCTTTTCAACGTGACAGACTCTTGTTTCACTATGTTGTAACTTTATCCAAATGTGTTACAGGTCTGTAGATTAACCAAACGTAGTGTCCATTTGTCCGTTTGAAACTAGGGTCTGCTGCTTTCCGAATCCTGTTTGACCCAATTATTTCAAAAATATTTGAAGGTTGGAAAAAAACCTAATCTTTCTTATTATATAGCATTTAGTGAAATATCTTAAAATATCAGTGAAATAAAAGTGTTATCAGTCACTCAGTGACAATAACACATTTTAGAGTGAAAATTTCACTATTTCACTCTAAAATGTGTTATCGTCACTGTAGAAAGTGTTATCTTCACTATAAGAAAGCTGGAACTATTTTGCTGCCGGCATTTTAAAAATAAAGGTAAATTGCCAAAGGTTATATAATAAATAGAAAATTTCATGTTTTCTGTCAAATATGATTTATATCTTGTGAAGTTTGCAATCATATCACACTCGTCGCGCAAGCGCGACTCGTGAGATATGATTGCAAACTTCACTCGATGAGATAAAAATCATACTTATTATCCAATTTCTGCGATTTCCTTCGGTCTTTCAAGGCATTTTTACTGCCCTTTTATAAAGGATTTTCAAGATTTTTTCTGTGACCTTCAACATATTCGAAACAATGTAATACTTTGACGTAAATTATTATCTTCTAGTGTTATTTTAATCATCAATATGTGTTCATTTTCTATGATTTCCTTGATCCAGCTCATAATTTGATGACTTTCAAGTCCTGAAAAATGACATTTACAACCATGACTGTACATGATTTCCATGACCTTGAGAAATGCCTTGAATACACTTATATTCATGTTCTAAAGGGAGAGAAAAAAAGGAAGGAAATATGTTTGTTTCTTTTTTTAAGTAGGAAAGGCCGTATTGGTCTAAAACATGTTATAAGGACCACATACGGAGGGTAGTCCCTTCGAAACTACCAAACACCTTGTGCGTTCTAATTGGTTAGTTCCGTTTACAACTATTTGCCATTGTTAATTAATGATAAACTATTTACTAGGCCTGACAGATGCTAGTACTGCCGCTGTCATGTGATAGGTGAGAGAGACAACAGCCGCGAGCGGCCAGGTAATGAGTGGAATACAGGTAATATTTCACATCATATTTATAGAAGTCTTTTTTAAACAGCCTGGGTCACAGTGAAGTTGTCAACACCCGGGTTTCACGCACTCGTGTATCAATGCGCCGTTTCAAGCGGGCGGTATTATGTTACGCTCATTTCTTCTGCTAACGAGTTCCACTGGGGTAAAATGTTCACCGTGGGGACAACAAAAGAAAGCCGTGTTCGCAGTGATCCAATCACATGCCTCAACACTCAGGGTGTATCTGACCAGACAAAACCAACACGACACTCCCGCAGACTTCGTATTGGTCGCCAAATGTAGAGAAGCTTCGTTTGGCTTGCATATTCAACCATTAACAGCATGGACAATGTCATGTTTTGTGTTCACACTTCATTTTCCCGTGAAGTCGGCCACGCGTAAGAAAAACATTTTACTTTTCAAACAACGTTTAAAACAGTGTGAAATTCTCTTATGATGTAGGTGCACGTGAGCACGTGAGCGCAGCTCCGCGGTAAATGCAACCAGTCAACCAAACTAACTGACATTGTCCGCGCGATGGAAATTGATCCCATGAAAACCATGTTGAAATAACTAACCCATTAAATTTCCAAGCTGGATTTCTTGGTCAGAAAGAGACAAGGGGGTAAACGATGGGTGATGATGATGAGAATGTTTTATATAAAAAAATGTTTTCAAGTGTTCATGAGTTCTTTAAATATTCTTCTACTGGCGTTGACTGACAGGTAAGGGCGGGGGCTTCCTACCTGATAAGTAACAGCCGGCTTTGACCGTAACGTCATCAGACCAACATACGTTTTCACACCCGAGGCGGGGCACGCAGCTATACGCTGACAACAAATGGCCATTATGCTGCTATGTGTGTAATTATGATATTAATTAATAATACTTTAGCCGCGAGCTCGTCTGGGTACTTTCGACCAAAGCTTATTGCATTGATTTCCCTATTTAATATGCCTATGTGATAACACTAAAAACTTTTTTTTTTTGTAACCCCTAACATGCACGGCAGTGACCGAGACCAAATTAACGGTTTCAGAGCACAGATAATCCAGTATAGTTGTGTGTGTGCTGGTTTAAAATACTGGCGGGGAATTGGGCCACACCGAGGTGAATCGGGTATTCTGTTTTACATTTCAGTACGACAAGCACGAGGAAACACAAGCAATGTTCGTAACGACACCTCAGCACATTGTGGACCACGGCCATCTGCTCATTATATGTGTTTAAAACCAAACCGCCGTAGTTTAAAATATTACCGTGATTGTCTACCTAGGTAATTTGGACATGATCGAGAGAGATGAAACATGCCGAAACATAGGTACTAAGGTAGTTCTTCGAATGCAGGAATAATTGTATTGGCGTCTCAAGATATGAGTAACTCGATGGCCCTGTAATTGCATTTATTCTCCATCGTTCGGGGTGGGTATTATGTTCCGAGTTAGTAGGGGGTCATGCCCGTGCTTCCGGCGGACAGACAAGACAGACAGACAAACAAATTGTTTATTAAAGTCTCACCTCAGTTTTAAAAAACATACATCAATAAAACAAAAATATATAAAATAGCACCGAGTCTATGCTCCTATCCGCACGGACATACCACGCACTATCTTTAATATATCATATTTTGTGTGGCACTGTTTGAGACTGGACAAACTGGAAGGCTTCAAGAAGATTCGATCTTGCGACCCATCACACCTGAAGCGGGTGCTCTACCACTGAGCTAAAATAAACTGACCTGTGTTTTCGCCGACATAACATTTTCCCGACTAAGCGGCGCAAATTTCATTTGTCCGCAATCTGTATATACTTTATCTGTGAAAATTAACTTTTTAGGCAAATATGCTGAGTACGTTTATTCGTCTTCGTATGTGTTAGTGTATTCGATCACTTAACGAATAACAGTGATAGGAGGTTTACCCCATGACAGTGGCACAGGCGGATTGGAAACCCCATGACAGTGGCACAGGCGGATTGGAAATCCCATGATAGTGGGACAGGCGGATTGGAAACCACATGACAGTGGAACAGGCGGATTGGAAACCCCATGACAGTGGCACAGGGGGATTAGAAACCCCATGACAGTGGCACAGGGGGATTGGAAACCCCATGACAGTGGGACAGGCGGATTGGAAACCCCACGACAGTGGGACAGGGGGATTGGAAATCCCACGGCAGTGGAACAGGCGGATTGGAAACCCCATGACAGTGGCACAGGGGGATTGGAAACCCCATGACAGTGGGACAGGCGGATTGGAAAACCCCATGACAGTGGCACAGGGGGATTGGAAACCCCATGACAGTGGGACAGGCGGATTGGAAAACCCCATGGCAGTGGGACAGGGGGATTGGAAACCCCATGGCAGTGGGACAGGCGGGTTGGGGGAAAAAGCCGAATTTTAAAACTGATTTACATGTATTCGCTTATCATCTAACAATGTTAGTTATTGAAACAAAATTTCATAAGCATTGACGTAAACTCTTTGGATAGGCCTCTTTGTAGGATTGCGTTCCCAGAAACACTTATTTGGGATCCGAACCATACGCATGGCGAATTACGTATAGGTATACGTATTGCGAATTACGTATAGGTATACGCATTGCGAATTACGTATAGGTATATACATACGTATTACGCATAGGTATACATGTAGCAGGTGGGATGTGTGTTGAATTAACACAAACTGCAGGTTTTGTTCGTGTACGCTGTGAATAAAATACAACAATCAACAGAACGTGCAGTTTATGTTAATTCAACACAAAACCCTCCTGCTACATACACCTACGGATTACGGACAAATGAAATTTGCGCAGAACAGAGCCTTTTTTTCCCACAATTAACGGTACACATTGACTATCGTTTTTTTCTTTTCTTTATAATATCAGTGTCTATATGCACTCCGTGTTTCTGGTCATTTGTTGTAGGACAAATAGAGAATAATACACGAGTGGCTGTTAGATACCATTTATCTCACGAGTTGTTTTAAAATGTATCTAACGAGCGAACGCGAGTATGATATGTTTTTAAACAACTAGTTGTGAGATAAATGGTTTCTAACGAAGACGAATATATTATTTTATTTCTTACATATCCTACCCCCCCCCCCCCCCCCCCCCCCCAGGTTTTAAGAACATTTTAACATCTCTTTCGACTAAAAGTTATTTATAGCCATTGTAATTGTAGCTGACTTACGCGTCACAGACACATGAATGTCAGGTTAACTATACGTCACAATCTAATAGATTTCCATCGTGTAGTTTTTCATTGGATGTATGGCACTGGTGACCTGGTCATCATCTAGGAGCAGCCAGCCGTATGTCTTGAAATTGTTAACACACGTACGTGTATTAACAACCATGTGTAACCAAAAATAACGCATGGTGTTCTCACCAACGGGTGTGTAAGAAAATGGATTTTACGTACAAAACAATATTATATTAAATTAGGAAATTTTAACATCAGGGCCTTCAGAAACACATATCATGCAACCATAATACTTGCGACCAAATAATACCTATCTGATAATTCGTCAGTCTGATAATACCAACCCACTGTCATGCGCAGAATTAATTTCCTAATGACCTGATAGCACATAGCAAAGCCAAAGTTACCATGCCAGCAACGTAGGTTGCTCTTTTTTCCGAAAATGCAATTTCAGCAATAAATGTTAACTGCATAAAAAAATATATATACACTGCTATTGTAAAAAAAAAAAAAAAAAAAAAAAAAAAAAAAATTAAATGGACTATTTTGAGTTTGTAGCTATTTAAAAAGGTTTTCGGCAAATAAAATAATTTTATATGATTAAAATTACAACATACCTATATTTTCTTTCTTAGAATATGAATAGCTCTATAACCAGTGCTTTTCTAGACATCGTAATGTTTTGAAATATCCCAATACTAGTAGTTTTGTCTAAACTAATTTTATACGTACGAATTTGTAATTTCTTCCAACAGCCAAATATATTGTTTTTGTTCAGAATACTAATATTTGTATATTCAATGTGTTGTTGATGTCTAAATATTTGTGTGTAACCCAAACTGGATTTGTTCTCCAAATAATTCGTACGAACAAATATATATTATGAAATAAAATGAAGTTTGACCTACTACAAACACTAGAACGATCAAAAACACATTTAATACGCAGCCATTAATATATATATATATATATATATATATATACAAAAAATATATTTAATGTAATTTCTGTCGTTAAAGCGTCTCTGTTAGTGGACATCTTAACAATGGCATCATAAAAAGCCGAATAGAAAAGGATATATTTGACAACAGAAATGTTTTAAATTCCAACCGGAATTAATTTTGAATTAAGTTTTTAAAACACGATTTCTATAGTTTTAAAATACTATATTTGTATGTTATACTTTTTTCTACAGCTGTTTACGCTATTGTTTTACTCAATTATATAAATATTATTCTTAATATAAATAATATTTTCATATACTTATCTTGTGCGACACCAAATAGCCGACGTGTATTTTTGTGCTGGGGTGTCGTTAAACATTAATTTATTCATCCATTCTTAACAATGGCAGCGAACTCACGACAGTCTCTTTAACATACATGTTACGTATCAGGCCGCGAGTGAATACCGGTAGCAACAAGCGTATTGTGAAGTCATATAGCCGACATTAAACCGACCAATAACATCACCCCAAAACATTGTTTAATTGTTATCAGGTATATTAATGTGACTACTGCGTTCTGTCCCAAACAATTTCACAACATTAGTTTGTATGAGTAGCATTTTGACGTTAACGGGTTCTCACAATGTGGATTATGTATTACTGTTACAGAGTTTGACATTTGATTACTAAATATTTTCTGGTTTTCAATATTCCACAAACAATGGTCTGAAGCTGAACTTCACCCCTCTAAAGTATTCACGCATGGAGTATCCAGTTACAAATTGCGCATCCACCACCCACCTCAAGTCGTATATTAAAGAACATAACATCCACGGTTTCTGCACTGAAAAAAGTGCGCTTAAATAATAGCCCGTCACATTTAAGCGTTTTATTAATTAACTATACGATTATACGTGTTGATATTAAGCAATAATGTGCATTATATATCGATGAATATGCATACCAGGCCAAATACTTAGTACCTTAATTGTCCCCTCGTTTAAAGGGACATTCCTGAGTTTGCTGCTTTGTAAGATGTTTCCAACTAATAAAATATTTCTACGATTAAACTTACCAATTAAATATATTTTCTTATTTAGAATATCAGTGCCTGTATATTCAATGTGTTTCAGGTATTTTTTAAATATTTTTTTTTTAGGAATTAAAATGAAATTTAACGTAGTACAAATATTAGAATGGCCAGAAACGTTTAATATACAGCCACTAATATTTTATGAAGAAAAATATATTTGATATGTAATTACAATCTTTAAAAGTCTCTGTTAGTCGATAACATCTTAAAAATTGCAGCAAACTCAGGAATGTCCCTTTAATAGCAGCCAATGTAAAATCACCGTGTTTCTGATCTCACATACATAACCATGTGTTACGTTTACCATACTGGTCACTATTACTGGACATTGAGTAGTTCCTCATAGGTGGGTGTTGAAGTAGCTTACCAGAACAGAAATTGTCAGTTACTCAGCACTTTAAGGCTTTTTGTATCAATCGCTTCAGTTACCCGGTACCTGAATAGTTGTATGAATTTTATTAATATTACACTGACGATAAAATTGCTATGCAGTTAATAGTGGCTTTGAATGAAAACTAAGGGAAGAAACGTTTCTGTTCCAGTAAGAAATGGCAGTTAGCTGAATGTTTCATATTGATAGAAGCCCATTTAAAACATAACACACAATGACCGGAAAAATAAAGCTACAAAAGTTTTAAAATATAAACCTGTTCCTGCCACAAAATCTACACTTACCAACAAACAACACACTTTAGTGCATGCACTTTCACATAGACAGAAGAGTACATACCACAAACCTTGAATATATGCAGGACACACCCTGTCCATTGCAAAATTAGCCAACTGTTAATTTTTTTAAAATACAAATTGGCTACATTTTCTTTAAATCAGCCACTTTTAAAATAATTTTCATGGAAATACTACTAGATCTAACAAGAGTATCGGTGAGATACATGATACGCCCATCAGGAGTTTGATGGAAAACCATATCTATATTAATGAATATGTTACGGGTATGAATCAATTCTAATATATGAAATTTTTGCAATGAGATTGATGAACAGTTTGTTTTGGACCAACCACCATCCCAAGTTGTTCCTACATGTGAGGTTTGATGGTCCTGTATACATCTGTATGCAAGATATGATCCAGACAAGGATTTTCTGTTATGTGCAGGAGACCGTGAAAAGTAGGTCACAATGACTTAGTAATAGAACACAACACACTGCAGTCCCAAGTTGTTCCTACATATGAGGTTTGAAGTTACTATATGCATCTGTATGCAAGATATGGTCTGGACAAGGATTTACTGTTATGTGCAGTAGACCATGAAAAGTAGGTCACAGTGACCTACTAATAGTACCTGACACACCAACATCCGAAGTTGTTCCTACATGTGAGGTTTGATGCTCCTGTATACAAGATATGGTCCGGACAAGAAAAAGTTAACAAACGGATGGACGGACCACGCCATACCATACCCGACCCATAGATGGGCATATAAAAACTGGCTAAATCAAAAACGTTTCAAATCTGAGCCCTGTATGTCATATGGTACTGATTGGAATGGTACCCCCCCCCCCCCCCCCCCCCCCCCCCCCCCCACAACTCATTTTAAAATGGTGAAATGTTCTCCCACTGAGACAAGTCCCACCCATTACATTGCAGAATGTGCCATAAAAGATTATTTAATACTGCAATTCCAGGCCAACACTACTACATGAGATAGTCGTTCTGATTTACAGAGTATCTTTTATGTGCACTTTCCCACAGATAGGGCATCACACACCACAACCATCGATATACCAGTTGTGGAGCACTGGTTGGAACATGAAATGGGTCTACTGAGGGATATCAGTGCCATGACCTATGATCTCAATGCAAGTATTTCACTAGTAAGTTACATAATGATCCCACTTTTACAAAAGCACTGCCAAATGGTTGTGTACTTGTAAGAGAAACAATCCCATACATATAATAAATAAAAATTAACATACAGTAAAGTACACTTGAAACGAACATTCTTAGAACAAATTACTGCATAGAACAAACTGGTCGTAAGGTCCTGTTTTATCTCCCTATATATTAATAACCAACTTATGCAAATGTGTACAAGCTACTGCTATAACGAACTATCCTGGTCCCTTCCAGTTCGTTATAAGAGTACTTTACTGTATCATGTGTGTGCACTTGTCATTGAAATAGTCCCTAAATATTAGAACACATCATAAAGAGTTATGAAGTTAAGACATTTATTACCATGGTTTCACAAGTAAGGAAGTTTCAGACATTACTAATAAACTCTGATGTCATCCAGCAAACATGGTTACCCACACAATAGTATAGTCAAATGAGAAAATATTATAGTCACTCTCAGCATGTGTAACAATCAAAATATCACCCACTGAGAATACCGATATCTTCCAGATCCATTTAGAAATAAGATGTTGTATACTACCTTAATATTACAACACACAAGAAGATATCACCCACTGAGAACTTCTATTAAAACTAAGATTTGTTAATTTGTTATGTCTGTTAGCATCCAACTAGCACATTGAGGGTTACACTACTCGACTCAGAGTGAGTATCATGACGCATAATACTCTAGATATTCTTTACTCTTGGGTTTGAGCACCACCTTATCTTTCAGGTTGACAACCCAGCCAGGGGCCAAGCCATAAAATATCTGTCGCGGGTCTTTCCTCATCATCAACATCTCTCTGTGTGGGTCCGCAATGATGTCTGGCAACGTGTAGCCGTATTTCTGGGAGAGTTCGAACCTCGCTTTCTCCACTTGTTCTGGGTTGGCGAGATAGCCACGTGATTTCGGGTCTGTGTAGAACTGAATGGCATCTGCCGGAGGGAACTTGCAGCGTGGGATTGGAACACCTTTCTGGAAGAACTGCAGGGGGTTCATGACAGCAAACAGGGATGCGGGGTCGAAGTAGCGTGTCGTGATGACGCCCCCGTTGCGCTCCACAGCGGCTATCACGGCTTCACTCGCCCACTGAACTTCAAGGTTGACTTTAGCCGAAAACAGGTCAACACCCTGAAAGCGAAAAACAGATTGCAATAATTCTAATCCTACCCTGCTGAATGTTACCAGACCTGTCAACCCTCCGGGTTCCGCGGGAGTCTCCCGGTATTTGATCAAATCTCCTTTCACCTGTGCGGGAGACAGTTTCTTCTGTTAAATGACATTTTTGTAAGCATAAAAAAAAATCGATCCTCTTTTGTCAAAATAACAGAAGGGAAGTAACTCTGCCTTTTTTTCTCATTCAGAAAATGTCGACTACTTTCGGCTTCTGAGAATGTAACAGGCCGAATTGTCCCGACTGTTTAACCTTTGCCGAAGTGAGAATTGTGGGATAGCCTATTTATATTGTTAAAAAAGCACATGGGGTTTATAAAATGACGTGTTATTATAATGTTTGTTGTCATCGTAATGGCTACGAAGCGTGTTGCCGCTAATTCAACAGGCTATGTATTGACATTCAGTGTTGCCATATAAAAAAATAAAACTATCCAATTTAGTTCTAATAACACCTCTGAATTGTAAAATGTCTTCCCACTGGATTACATAATGCAACTATGACGAATCTGAACTGCCAGACTCCGAGTTGACAGCGATACACACGATGCATGTTAAAATCACATGTCACAGCAAGACAACGAAAAGACCAATTAGCTGTATAAACATACTTGTGTCAGTTAATTTGGTATGTTTGTGCAGTAAAATGTTGGTTATAAGGGTACACTTCAAGAAATTATTTTTGTACAATTAAAAAATGTTGTGTTTGACATTGACATAAAGTTACTCACGGAAATGGGTATAATTTCAGTATATTTCACACGATGTCCGTAATGAGGTTTTACTTATGATTAATGAAAATACAATGTTTACTGCATCATTATAATGATTTTAAATAAGTATCACGCCACCGTTCCTCATTATAGTAAAAACTGAATATTAATTTATAAGATTTATATAAATTTGTCTTTGGTACTTAGGTACACTAACCACAAATGATAATGTAACGCAACCTGTAAGGCTGTAAGTGTAATACCGTAAATGTACTAATTAAATTTTTTATTTCTTGTTCATGTTCTTAACATTTTTGGATAAATCATAATAATATTTAAACTTAAAAAAAAAAAAAAAATTATATATATATATATATATATATTTTTTAATGCCAAGATCTAAGGTTAAGAAGTATATATGACATTATATAGTATTCATATAACTTATTGTAATAATGTTTTTTTTTAAATCTTGCGATTTTGGGTTAAATTGTGTGAATTTAAAATATCTCCTGCTTTTTGACAAAATCTCCTGCTTTTTCAACACACACCTCCTGCTTTCTCTTGACTAAAGGTTGGCAGGTCTGTGTTACTGGTACCACCTTATTTTAAAACAGCTGTCAGATTGTGGTAAAACACACCAAATTTATTACTGCTAATTTCATAAACAGTACATATAACATTGGATAAGTATGATTTTGTTTGGTACTCAGTAGGATGAACAGAGTGACTTCCCTTGGTAATCTAACCACTATTTAAAATGGGGTGGTGATAAATCTACCTTTTTTCGGGTACAGGCCAACATTGTGCATTTGGTCTCAAAAACATAGGAAAAAGATATTAAAGTGAAATTCATCACGATGCAGCCGGAATATTTCAGATTTATTTGGGAAGAGCAGAGGGCCACCCAGCTTTAAATCTGCCAGATCCTTGTTTTTTGTCCGTTCTATGTTAAAATTCTCGGTCTGCTTTGTATTCAACCTTTCTTTTGAGAGATTCTTCTGCTTACTGTTCCACTGAAGCCGCATTGCAGTCATTTCCTTGGCTGCCTTCTTATATTTCTTATACTCATCAGCTGGCACTGGCAGTTTTTCAACTAAGTCATAATCTTGAATGTCAAGTCGTAATAATGCCATCATAATTTTAATAACTTTTTTTTCCTATTGGCAGAAAACCTGGTGGGTATGAGAAGTCCATTATAGCCACATAGTGTATTTTTCGTACAAGAAGAAGTTTGGTTTATTTAACGACACCACTAGAGCACACTGATTAATTAATCATCGGCTATTGGATGTCAAACATTTCGTAATTCTGACTCGTAGTCAACAAAGGAAACCCGCTACATTTTTTCTTAATGCAGCAAGGGATCTTTTATATGCACTTTCCCACAGACAGGAAAGCACATACCACGGCCTTTGTCCAGTTGTGGTGCACTGATTGAAACAAGAAAAACCCCAATCAGTTGAACGGATTCACTGAGGTAATATTTTTTCTTCATATTCAGACAATGAATGTGACATCGCTATTTTGGCCATTTTCAGACACCTTTTTAAGGGTTCACTTACCCCACATTCACAAAGGTAATGTTTTTTCTTCATATTCAGAATATGAATGTGACATCGCTATTTTGGCCATTTTCAGACACCTTTTTAGGGGTTCACTTACCCCACATTCACAAAGGTAATGTTTGTTCTTCATATTCAGACAATGAATGTGATATCGCTATTTAGGCCATTTTCAGACACCTTTTTAGGGGTTCACTTACTCCACATTCACAAAGGTAATGTTTTTTCTTCATATTCAGACAATGAATGTGACATCGCTATTTTGGCCATTTTCAGACACCTTTTTAGGGGTTCACTTACCCCACATTCACAAAGGTAATGTTTGTTCTTCATATTCAGACAATGAATGTGATATCGCTATTTAGGCCATTTTCAGACACCTTTTTAGGGGTTCACTTACCCCACATTCACAAAGGTAATGTTTTTTCTTCATATTTAGGCACTGAATGTGACATCGCTATTTAGGCCATTTTCAGACACCTTTTTAGGGGTTCACTTACCCCACATTCACAAAGGTAATGTTTTTTCTTCATATTCAGACAATGAATGTGACATCGCTATTTTGGCCATTTTCAGACACCTTTTTAGGGGTTCACTTACCCCACATTCACAAAGGTAATGTTTGTTCTTCATATTCAGACAATGAATGTGATATCGCTATTTAGGCCATTTTCAGACACCTTTTTAGGGGTTCACTTACCCCACATTCACAAAGGTAATGTTTTTTCTTCATATTTAGGCACTGAATGTGACATCGCTATTTAGGCCATTTTCAGACACCTTTTTAGGGGTTCACTTACCCCACATTCACAAAGGTAATGTTTGTTCTTCATATTCAGACAATGAATGTGATATCGCTATTTTGGCCATTTTCAGACACCTTTTTAGGGGTTCACTTACCCCACATTCACAAAGGTAATGTTTTTTCTTCATATTCAGACAATGAATGTGACATCGCTATTTAGGCCATTTTCAGACACCTTTTTAGGGGTTCACTTACTCCACATTCACAAAGGTAATGTTTTTTCTTCATATTCAGACAATGAATGTGACATCGCTATTTTGGCCATTTTCAGACACCTTTTTAGGGGTTCACTTACCCCACATTCACAAAGGTAATGTTTGTTCTTCATATTCAGACAATGAATGTGATATCGCTATTTTGGCCATTTTCAGACACCTTTTTAGGGGTTCACTTACCCCACATTCACAAAGGTAATGTTTGTTCTTCATATTCAGACAATGAATGTGACATCGCTATTTAGGCCATTTTCAGACACCTTTTTAGGGGTTCACTTACTCCACATTCACAAAGGTAATGTTTTTTCTTCATATTCAGACAATGAATGTGACATCGCTATTTTGGCCATTTTCAGACACCTTTTTAGGGGTTCACTTACCCCACATTCACAAAGGTAATGTTTGTTCTTCATATTCAGACAATGAATGTGATATCGCTATTTAGGCCATTTTCAGACACCTTTTTAGGGGTTCACTTACCCCACATTCACAAAGGTAATGTTTTTTCTTCATATTTAGGCACTGAATGTGACATCGCTATTTAGGCCATTTTCAGACACCTTTTTAGGGGTTCACTTACCCCACATTCACAAAGGTAATGTTTTTTCTTCATATTCAGAATATGAATGTGACATCGCTATTTTGGCCATTTTCAGACACCTTTTTAGGGGTTCACTTACCCCACATTCACAAAGGTAATGTTTGTTCTTCATATTCAGACAATGAATGTGATATCGCTATTTAGGCCATTTTCAGACACCTTTTTAGGGGTTCACTTACTCCACATTCACAAAGGTAATGTTTTTTCTTCATATTCAGACAATGAATGTGACATCGCTATTTTGGCCATTTTCAGACACCTTTTTAGGGGTTCACTTACCCCACATTCACAAAGGTAATGTTTGTTCTTCATATTCAGACAATGAATGTGATATCGCTATTTAGGCCATTTTCAGACACCTTTTTAGGGGTTCACTTACCCCACATTCACAAAGGTAATGTTTTTTTCTTCATATTTAGGCACTGAATGTGACATCGCTATTTAGGCCATTTTCAGACACCTTTTTAGGGGTTCACTTACCCCACATTCACAAAGGTAATGTTTTTTCTTCATATTCAGACAATGAATGTGACATCGCTATTTTGGCCATTTTCAGACACCTTTTTAGGGGTTCACTTACCCCACATTCACAAAGGTAATGTTTGTTCTTCATATTCAGACAATGAATGTGATATCGCTATTTAGGCCATTTTCAGACACCTTTTTAGGGGTTCACTTACCCCACATTCACAAAGGTAATGTTTTTTCTTCATATTTAGGCAACTGAATGTGACATCGCTATTTAGGCCATTTTCAGACACCTTTTTAGGGGTTCACTTACCCCACATTCACAAAGGTAATGTTTGTTCTTCATATTCAGACAATGAATGTGATATCGCTATTTTGGCCATTTTCAGACACCTTTTTAGGGGTTCACTTACCCCACATTCACAAAGGTAATGTTTTTTCTTCATATTCAGACAATGAATGTGACATCGCTATTTAGGCCATTTTCAGACACCTTTTTAGGGGTTCACTTACCCCACATTCACAAAGGTAATGTTTTTTCTTCATATTCAGACATGTGACATCGCTATTTTGGCCATTTTCAGACACCTTTTTAGGGGTGATGTTTGTTCTTCATATTCGCTATATTATTTTGGCCATTTTCAGACACCTTTTTAGGGGTTCACTTACCCCACATTCACAAAGGTAATGTTTGTTCTTCATATTCAGACAATGAATGTGACATCGCTATTTAGGCCATTTTCAGACACCTTTTTAGGGGTTCACTTACTCCACATTCACAAAGGTAATGTTTTTTCTTCATATTCAGACAATGAATGTGACATCGCTATTTTGGCCATTTTCAGACACCTTTTTAGGGGTTCACTTCATCTTACCCCACATTCACAAAGGTAATGTTTGTTCTTCATATTCAGACAATGAATGTGATATCGCTATTTTGGCCATTTTCAGACACCTTTTTAGGGGTTCACTTACCCCACATTCACAAAGGTAATGTTTTTTCTTCATATTTAGACAATGAATGTGACATCGCTATTTAGGCCATTTTCAGACACCTTTTTAGGGGTTCACTTACCCCACATTCACAAAGGTAATGTTTGTTCTTCATATTCAGACAATGAATGTGACATCGCTATTTAGGCCATTTTCAGACACCTTTTTAGGGGTTCACTTACCCCACATTCACAAAGGTAATGTTTGTTCTTCATATTCAGACAATGAATGTGACATCGCTATTTAGGCCATTTTCAGACACCTTTTTAGGGGTTCACTTACCCCACATTCACAAAGGTAATGTTTGTTCTTCATATTCAGACAATGAATGTGACATCGCTATTTTGGCCATTTTCAGACACCTTTTTAGGGGTTCACTTACCCCACATTCACAAAGGTAATGTTTGTTCTTCATATTCAGACAATGAATGTGACATCGCTATTTAGGCCATTTTCAGACACCTTTTTAGGGGTTCACTTTACCCACATTCACAAAGGTAATGTTTTTTCTTCATATTCAGACAATGAATGTGACATCGCTATTTTGGCCATTTTCAGACACCTTTTTAGGGGTTCACTTACCCCACATTCACAAAAGTAATGTTTGTTCTTCATATTCAGACAATGAATGTGATATCGCTATTTAGGCCATTTTCAGACACCTTTTTAGGGGTTCACTTACCCCACATTCACAAAGGTAATGTTTGTTCTTCATATTCAGACAATGAATGTGATATCGCTATTTAGGCCATTTTCAGACACCTTTTTAGGGGTTCACTTACCCCACATTCACAAAGGTAATGTTTGTTCTTCATATTCAGACAATGAATGTGACATCGCTATTTAGGCCATTTTCAGACACCTTTTTAGGGGTTCACTTACCCCACATTCACAAAGTTAATGTTTGTTCTTCATATTCAGACAATGAATGTGATATCGCTATTTAGGCCATTTTCAGACACCTTTTTAGGGGTTCACTTACCCCACATTCACAAAGGTAATGTTTGTTCTTCATATTCAGACAATGAATGTGACATCGCTATTTAGGCCATTTTCAGACACCTTTTTAGGGGTTCACTTACCCCACATTCACAAAGGTAATGTTTGTTCTTCATATTCAGACAATGAATGTGATATCGCTATTTAGGCTATTTTCAGACACCTTTTTAGGGGTTCACTTACCCCACATTCACAAAGGTAATGTTTGTTCTTCATATTCAGACAATGAATGTGATATCGCTATTTAGGCCATTTTCAGACACCTTTTTAGGGGTTCACTTACCCCACATTCACAAAGGTAATGTTTGTTCTTCATATTCAGACAATGAATGTGACATCGCTATTTAGGCCATTTTCAGACACCTTTTTAGGGGTTCACTTACCCCACATTCACAAAGGTAATGTTTGTTCTTCATATTTAGGCACTGAATGTGATATCTAGATGGTTAGATATTATCTTCTTTTCTTTTTTTTGGCTATTTTGGTATAAATGGTCAATTTAAGCCTATTTATTGCTATTTTGGCTAGGGGTTCAGGGGGGTTGAATTTCACTTTTATAATTCTTTCCTATTTTTGAGACCAAATGCACAAATTGGGCCTGTACCCAGTACCCAGAAAGGTTTGGGGGAAAAAAGCAATTTACCACCCCCTCTATTTAAAAGGAATTTTACTGTCTGTGACACACAATAAACATTTGAAGGTGAATAAATACATGGTATCTTTGATAGAGACAACATATCTAGTGTTTTTCTAGCTTGTTTTAGCATGGTGCAGCACCATGCCTCAATAGTCTAGCACCATCTTGCCTTAATCAGCGCCATGCTGCCCTGAGATTAAACAAGCCTTTTTCAGTAATTAATTCTAAAATTGCCTTTATAAAACACCAAAAAAGGTATTATTAATTAATAAAATATGCCTTTTATATCTTTTGCCATTAATTTATTAAAGCAAGCACATAAATTACATTAATGTTTATTTCAATTAATTTTTGTTTATTTTTTAATGAAATAAAAGTGCCCCGAAAATGGTGAAAATGCCCCAAAAGTGTTTGGTCTACCATGCCTTGCCTAATTTCTAGGGAAATCACTAATATCTAAAATTAAAAGTCAATTCATTTGTTATCAAAGTTAAAAAGAATCGAAACTAATAAAATAATTTTCCTTAAAATCTTTCTAAAGAGTCTTAGTAGGGGGGCTTAGCTGAAAAATCGTTCACTTTATTGCAAATCTTTGAGCTTTTGATCATAGCTGGATATCACCTAGACATTTCATAATCTGCCGGCAGACAAGCTCAATAATGCCCCTGGCGGCCATTTTGGGAAAATCCAAGATGGCCACCACCCGGAAGACTGAATTCCGTAACTGTTAAACTAAACATCATAGATTAATGAGTAATACATCCACTTTAGGGTTTTCAAGGACGAGGAACATGATTATGACATTATTTTTACGATTCAAGGTTAATGTCAAGGTCAAATCACCAATAGCATCAAGTTTTTGCTTAATCAGCAATATTGTCCACAAAACATCTTAAAATGTATTTTTATTGTTAAAATTGTTTATGAATTATTGAAGTCAGAGTGGCAATATAAATATAAAAAATATAAAACAGTCAAATTTATACTTTTTATTTTTTTCCAAAACTCGAAAAACAGGTCGGAGGATTCGTCAAAAAAGAAAACAAAATGTTGCCTAATATACACTGCTTTAAAGTGGAACACATTTATTTGAACAAAATAAAATGCAATCTTTGCCATGTATAACAAAGTAGTACATATAGCAACAGGGAAAAAATCAATCTATGCCATGTTTAGCAAACTGGTAGATATCACGAGAACAAAAATAAAATTCAGTCTATGACATGTTTAACAAACTGGTCAACTTAGAACAGTCACTTGCAATTAATCATTAATCTGCATTGTCATTATTGACACAGCCTCCTTCACACTTGCACAGACGTACATCGCACGCCGGCTTTGCTGCACTTGCAGTGTCCACGGCATGCCTTCTGACAACCACATTGGAGAAGAAGAGCACATGCTTTACTGGCATCAGGTAATGCTGTCCAGAACGGCACCCACTGCTTTGATCTCTCGTCGAGCTCCCATCCCCACGTGCTGAAGTTAGGGATTTCCTGGTGACACTTTGCAGCCTGCCTCCAAATGAAACATGCCTGTAGAATTGACCACTTCAAATGTTCAAACAACGCAGCCTGGGATGGAGGTATAGCTTCAAGGGAGAGTAGGCCATGTGAGAATAGTTGTTGTCTTGCTTGGTTCACTGTTGCGGCACTGCAACTCTTGCTGTACATGACTACGTGGAATCGCTCAAGCCGCTGCATATGGATGGAGTCCATTGTGAACGAGTTCGGGTCGTCAGTAAGTTCCAGGAATGTCTGCGTCATCTCAGGCATGCTCTCCCATGCAGACCAAGCTGTCTTTTTCCCACACCCAAGGAGCTGAGACGTCGTGTCACACCCACTAAGGGCATGAAATAGTGGAAGAGCTCGAGACTTGGATGCACCCAGCCTTGCGTGTATGTCATGAACTGGTATATCTTGGTAGTTCTTCCCAGTTCCAAATCCAATCCAGAGTTTGGAAAGATGTAGCTGATCGTAAAAAGCAATGGCAAGAACTACCACATCACTGTCCACAGTGCGGACATATGCTCGCTCATGTCCCTGTCTCGAGGCATGTGCCAGATGGAGAATGATGCACGAATCGGCTTCAGTGTGGTTGCATGGTTGTAGATCCGATATCTCAGTCGATGGTTTGTTGGACAAAACAGTTTTCAACTTTGTTGTAAGAAGGAGAACGTCGTCTAAGTTGGTTTCTGAGAGTTTCTAACTGCAGAAGGAGAAAAGCTCTTTCTTGTTCTCGGTGTTGGTGAGATATTTCTGCCAGTCTCTTTTTGGGATGGGTGTGCTGCCATTTTGAACACCTCTGCTGTAGTCATCGCCCACTCCCATCCTGACCCACTGATGAACTTCCCAAGCATAAGTTGTGCTTTGTCCTCGATGTGCAGTGCACCCATCACTAAGACATACTTGTCTTCGCCAAGGATCGTGGGAACCTGCCAACTGTAGCTGCTTGGCTATTGCATACAGGGGCTGATCCACACCAAGGACAGGAGTCTGGCCAGGGTTGAGGAATGCTATGGATTTCTTGACAATGAGCATGGCATGTTTAATTATGCCAGGGTCAGTAGATTTGTCAGGGAACAGGGGTAAGATGCCAATCTCGGCAGGGGGTTTCACTGAGCTTGCTTCCTGTTGCTTGAACTGAAAGCCTGACCACGTCACCACTTCACCTTTCTCCAGCTCCTCCTGTGACAGTTAGCCACCAACATGGGCAATCCATGCCTCATCTTTTATTCTGGAGCCCGGTATCCTATCATGAGATGGTCTCACCACACCATCCTGTTCACTTTTTGGTATGAACAAATCGTCATGTCAGAGATCTACAGGAGGAACGATGACATAATGGTCGGGGAGTTTCGGTTTGGATGTATCGACATTGTCAATTTTGATTGGTTCACGAGTATCTCCCACATTGTCAGTTGATAGGTGATTGGTTAGAGTAATTGCCATGCCATGGAACTCGTCGTTCGATAGGTTGCTAGTCTTTTTGTGGTCTAGGTTGTCCATATCCCCAGACGTGAAAACACCAGACCGCATGTTGGTAGGAAAGACAACACCATCTTCTTCGATCCGTTTACACACACTTCGAGCAACAGCCACTTTCACCTCACGGACGCGGTCATAGGAAAGACCTAAATTGTGAAAAGTCTCAACAAGATGCTTGAGGTGTGTATTACTGTGCAGCTTTATACCAATGTACAGTGGAAGAGGGGTCTCATAATCCTTGTTGTGGCGGATGTTGGTGGTGGTGTCAGAAATAGGGGCATGCTTGACAGTGTTATACATGATAAGCTGGCAGAGAACACTCGCCACCGTAGATCTTTGGTGCACACTAGCATCGGTATCATGGGACCTGCCGGAACCTTCAATGTTTGTCTGTGGACCCTGGATTAGCGTCAACATGAAGGACAAGAGTGTTTTAGGGACAGGACCTGTCAAGCAGTCAGATGGAAATGAACCTGTAAAACGATCCTGCTTCATGAGAATATGTCTCCGCAAGACTGCAGTTGCTTTCATCACAAGCAGTGATTTCTGACTGTTTGAGACTCTGGGAGAGCGCCTCACCAACTGTGCTTGAGTGACTGAGGTACACATCCCTACCCTTGGCGAAGCTATACCAACCAGCGGGAAGATTAGACAGAAGATGATCCTTGAACCTAGTGGGGTTTATATCACGACACGGGTAGCCTAGCTCCTCCAACTTCTGCTTGTACAGTGACTCGAGGTGTGTCTGCTTAAACACCTTGCCTGACTCCGACATATACAGAACTAATTGGGCTGTGACCATAGGGTCGAATACTGGAGATGCGTGACCATGAGACGTTGATTCTGCAGAACGCTTTACTTTGGATGCAGCATATCGAAGTTCTGTGTAACAGTCGGTGTGATAAAATATATCAACTGCATGGGCATCAGATGCGGTAGTGATAAGACGCGCATGAAGAAATTTTTCGTCTGTACCGCCCAATTTTTCAGGTGTATGCCTGCATCCATGGAGCGAACCTCATGTAATTCCCCCCTATCATCATTACACACAATACACATGCATTTAGCTTGTATGGAAGAAGAGGCGGATCGCAATTTTTTGGGACTGCAACCTGTTATTTCGGCAGCATCACCACCACCTTTCTGCTCATATTTGTCCCTTGCACATTTCACGTGTATGCTATTACAAACACTCCTGCACATTTTATGATACACTGACTTGTGCGTAACGAGAGTAGAAGCAATGCCTGTTCCATCATCAAGGCGAGGTAGGTTAATTCCGAAGGGGAGAGCCCCGAACTGCTCTAAGTCTTTCAGATCCCTTTCAAGCGTAATGATCCCTTTTTCTGTTGCATTTTGCAGTGGTTGTGCCTTTTTTGACTGGCAAAGACAGCGCAATGTCCAATCTATAGCCTTCAGTGTATCAAGGGAGGAAAAGAACAAAGAAATATAATGTTAAATTGGTCAAGATTCATTATATATACAAGCAGTCAATAGGCAGCCTGTTACAGACTGCATAGTGACTGCTTTGAATACTGATATGTTAAATCTCGTGAATCTAGAATTTAGATTCAAGCATAGTAACCTATCAGATTTCATCATTTTCATTTAAATATGATATGGGCTAATAATGAAACCACTGTGATTAATTTTACCACAGTGTGTAGAATATGTCGTGTTTTTACCAATTTTTACCGTGAAATGGTGATTTGACCGTGACATTAACCGTGAATCGTAAAAATAATGTCATAATCGAGTTCCTCGACCTTGAAAACCCCAATGTGGATGTATTACACATTATTCTATGATGTTTAGTTTAACAGTTATGGAATTCCGCCTTACGAGTGGTGGCCATCTTGGATTTGCCCAAAATGGCCGCCAGGGGCATTATTGAGCTTGTCTGCCGGCAGATTATGAAATGTCTAGGTCATATCCATCTCTGGTCAAAGTCTCATAGATTTGCAATAAAGTGAACGATTCGGGTCAAATATACTTTTCTTTCTTTTTCAATACAATAGAACAGAAACTGTCACAAAAAGGTCAGGATGGAGCAAGCAAATATTGTGTACAGATGGTTATATAGATTAAAAGTGTGTCTACCTCTTCAGTGAGGTTGTTTAAAGATGACTTTATACATTGTAAATACAAGTGTGTCTACCTCTTCAGTGAGGTTGTTTACAGCTGACTTTATACATTGTAAATACAAGTGTGTCTACCTCTTCAGTGAGGTTGTTTACAGCTAACTTTATACATTGTAAATACAAGTGTGTCTACCTCTTCAGTGAGGTTGTTTAAAGATGACTTTATACATTGTAAATACAAGTGTGTCTACCTCTTCAGTGAGGTTGTTTAAAGATGACTTTATACATTGTAAATACAGTCAAATCCACTTAATTGGATGTCGGATTATTGAATATTTCGGATATTTGAATATGTTTGTCCTGCACGGAACCATTTGCCATTATGACAATACAAAATCCAACGGTTAATTGGATGTGTTTTTTAACGTGTTTTCGGATATTTGAATATAAAATTATCCTTGCCGAATGGCAATTGCACGTAAAACATAGGAAAGTTTGTGTTACTTGATGTGTTTTTTTTTAATTTATGATCGTACGTAATACCATACTATCGTACATGCAAAAATGAATACTTTTAATTTTATTTAATTTCATTGTTTAAAAAAAGGAAAAAGACTTACAACAAACTTGTTTTCTTGTTTCTTAAATTATTTCGGATGACTCGTTATTAATCAATACATTTCCTAATTACATCGTAATTAATCCATGAACTCTGAGATTCATCTCAAATGTGACCCAATGGCCGAGACAATGCAGGACAATCAAGGATCAAAGTCGGTCATTCCCACCTTGTTGGCGGCCATGTGCGTTTCGTAAGCAGGCATCCCTTAATCTCATGTCGGCCACTTTTGAAGCAGTGTATGTTTAATCCATAAATAAACACTTGTCAGATATTTTTCTCTATGAATTGTCGGTGACAGTAACAAACAAAAGCCGTTTGCTACTAGTGTTATTTTTAGCGGGATCTTTTGATCACGTGATTTTTCCTCTGCAGCTCACAATGTGAGGCCCCATTTGGGGTGACCGATTATGGTGATTATTGTTTAAATTGTTAAATGCCGACAAAAGGTAAGTTGTAGGAGATTTTCTTAGCAAGTTGGATTAATCATCTTTTGGCTATAAATATTGACAAGAACTCTTTTTTTTTTCACAATGTCAACATGGCAAATAAACGGAAAGGAAACGATTTATCTTTGGCTCAGAAATACGACGAGATATGTGCCCAGTATCTAGCCAATGCTAACCCAGAACGAAAAAGACAGAGAACAGGAAAAGCAGCCAATGTGGAGAAGGCCTTATCAGAATGGTTTTCCGTCGCCAGACAAAAAGACATTCCAATATCGGGCCCAATATTAGCGTTTGTGTTTGTGTTTTTCCTTCTGTTACATTGAATAACGGCCTTTCACTTATTTGACTTTGGCCAGTCTAGTTTACCTGTCAAATCAGTTACAAATGCACACAGATAATAGTCAGATAGACGTCCTGGTAAAATACAGAACATGGAAATGACTACTTATTCAAGATTATATTGGGTGGTTGGGGTGGGGTCTTGTTGCACTTGATTTACAAATGTACAAAGAAGTTAATAATGGCCATTTAATTATCAAGAAGTTAATAACGGCCTTTTAATTATTTGACTGTGGCCAGTCTAATTGAGCTTCAGGTGGTTTTATCTGGGTCATTAGATGTTTAGTCACTTCTGCTTCTAGGCGTACAAACGGCATTAACTGTTGTCTCTTGTATTTATCAAGTTTATAGACAAACTTGATAATGGCAACAGAGTCACAATATGGAACTTGGAATCGGTATTTTATTAACACAAAATACTTACCGGTTTTTGACGAAAATTCCACATGTCATGAGGCCCAAATTGGGAGAATCGTAATTAGGGTTTGCATAAATCAACGAGGTCTTAATTGGGTATATCGTATGTCGAAACTGTACCTTCGGTTTATTGAATATGCCGCTTATTTGAATATATTTTTGTTGCACGAGGCACATCCAAATAAGCGGATTTGACTGTACAAGTGTGTCTACATCTTCGGTGAGGTTGTTTACAGCTGACTTTATACATTGTAAATACAAGTGTGTCTACCTCTTCGGTGAAGTTGTTTAAAGATGACTTTATACATTGTAAATAAAAGTGTCTACCTCTTCAGTGAGGTTGTTTACAGCTGACTTTATACATTGTAAATACAAGTGTGTCTACCTCTTCAGTGAGGTTGTTTACAGCTGACTTTATACATTGTAAATACAAGTGTGTCTACCTCTTCAGTGAGGTTGACTCCGAATTGTCTCTTGAGGACATCGATCTTGTAGAGTCTCGAGTTGCAGATAGCACTCAGGTCAATGGGTTCATCTGCGTCGAGGCGGCCAAGGTCAATCATTCGCTGAAGCTGCAGCATGGACAAGGGAGGGTACTCTCGCCGCAAACTGTAAATATTACAACCATACCATCAAAATGACTTAAACATGACAATCATACCATCAACATGATGCAATCATGACAATCATACCATCAACATGATGCACAACCTGTCAATGTTCAGATTAGTTATAACTATAACCTAAACTGAATGAAATCATTTACATATATACCAACTAAACCAACTATATAATTATGTATACATATGAAAATTGCAAATTTTAAGTTCACAAATTAGCTAAATAACAAGAGTACCGGTGAGGTATGTAAATGAATATGGTACAGGTATTATTCAAATCTAATTATGTGAAATTTTTGCAATGGGATGGATGAACAGTTTGTTTTGGACCAACCACCATCCCAAGTTGTTGCTACATGTGGTTTGACGGTCCTGTATGCATCTGTATGCAAGATATAGTCCGGTTAAGGATTTATTGTTATGTGCAGTAGACCATGAAAAGTAGGTCACAGTGACCTAATAATAGTATGCGACACACTGCCATCCCAAGTTGTTCCTACATGTGAGGTTTGATCATACTGTATGCATCTATGTGCAATATATGGTCCGGATAAGGATTTACTGTTATGTGCAGTAATCCATGAAAAGTAGGTCACAGTGACCTAGTAATAGTACAAAACACACTGTCATCCCAAGTTGTTCCTACATGTGAGATTTGATGGTCCTGTATGCATCTGTAAGCAAGATATGGTCCGGAAAAGAAAAAGTTAACAGACGGACGTATGGACGAATAACGCCATACCATAACAGGTCATCGGATTTCATGGTAACAATCGTTACCGGTAACGTGTCGGCAAAACCACGGAACCGAAATTTCATTAATTAAAATATTTATCTATACATATATACATGTATATGTATTATACAAATAATAATGTTTCTCATATAAAACTACTGGAGATAGTTTTCAACACAATCACGACACCCGATTCGGATTTTAGTGTTCGCCATACTTCTCAATGTTCGAGTAAACCCGAATCAGAGTTCGACACTGCGCTCAAATCAAACCCAACAAAAAAAATTAATATTGACATCATGGCATCTGCTCCAAAGAAGAAAAAGTCTGAATCTGTTTCTTTGAAAACGTTTTTAAAATGGCCATTTAGTGGCGATTTTGAAGTCGAAGTCAATGCAGTCGATAACGATCTGATATCTGTTAGATGTAAAGTTTGCAGTGACCATTACAAGTGAGATGCTTATGAAATTGCCCAATTTTTTTTTTTTTAAGGGGCCATTCGTTTAGTACGATACAAAAAAAGTTGTGATTTTCGACATCCTTCTTCCTATTGTACATGTACAATCGAATAAGCTCCACAATTTCCTATCTTTTCATTAAGGGCAGAAATGACGTAAACTGTTATATTTATGTAGCTGTCAGTCAGAACAGCATGCGTATGTAATGTGGAGGGGAGGGGAGGGGAAGAGGCGCGACTGTGTTTAAAATATTGAGTTTGAAAAGGTGTCTTTTTCAACAGGTTTGTGCGTTGGATAATTGGTAGCTTGGGACATTATTTTTTATGTATTATGTATGTATGATAATCTGTACTGTTCAAACTCTCTACAAGAGGAATAAAGAATATATATACATGTATATACACATACATCACCGCAGCAGGTGGAATTAAAGGTGCATCATAATCTTCATATAACATTACACTAATCTGACAGAAAAGTCAGTGATAGAGATCGAACAGTTATAAATATATTGAAAAATAAAGATTACTGCTGGCTTAAAAAAAAAAAAACCAAAACCCCCATATATATATATATATTAAAAATATTTGATGTAAAAAAAACCCCAGTCAGTTGGCTAATATGGTATAAGAAATGGGTTCCCATAACTTGTTTTCATGGAACCTAAATTAAACAGCTTCCGATGGGTTCCCATGATCTCAGGGCACAGAACCCAAAAAGTGTTTCCCATGAAATTTGAAATCCTATGGCTTGTATATAATACGACCCATCATAGATGGGTGTATAAAAAGTCCCTCAGTGCAAGCCCTAATTACAACTGTCTACTTAATGTTATCAAGAATTTTAATAAGATGTCGCTCAGAGCTGTGTATATCGGTATCATGTCAATACCAATTTACCGTACCGAGCAAATTTCAAATACCGAAATTTCAGAATTGAAAAATGTTTCCCGCCAACTTAGTAAAGCACTAACAATACATCTCATGATCGCAAAATAGGTTGAGTATAAATTAGACAAGAGCCTTGTGTATAGAAGTTAATTTTATTTAGATGAAATTAGCGGGTGAGCCTTAACTCAGGCATGCATTCAAAGCCGAGTATACCGCAAATATCGCAGGGCTAGCTTTGCCAATCGCCAAATTCACCAATTGTGAATTTTAGGAATAATTGGCAAATTTTATTTTAATTTGGCAAAAATATTTTAATTAATAATTGATGTTTTGTTGGAAAATAACTGGGTTTTGCAAAATGTTTTGCATCACTCCACATCGGTATTGGGTCAATACCGAATACTGTACCAATACCAAGGTAAATCACCCCAAAAATACCAATATCAATGCTGAACCTCAAATTTCACTACCGCCCAGCTCTAGTAGTGCAGTCAATATCCTAAAGTTTGAGCAAGTGGTTCCAGTTTCCTGTTTTAAGATTGAAGGGAGATAACTTGTGGATTATTTTAACTGAAATGGGGTAGTCAAATCTTGTAATTACCAAGTGAAGGGGACAACTATTCAAAGTAAATAGAAGTCAGTTCACTTCATTTAAAAAGAAAAGTTCACCTAGGTAACCAATTGTTTCGTTGCATGAATTATAATAATTTTCATAACCAACCAGTTGTAATATAGTCCTAACACACTTGTACTCTGATTCTGAACTACAATGACATTCAAAATGTATTTGAACAATCTGATTTTACCATTTATGAGATAATGTTACATGTTTAGAATACGTTATTAAAATTTGGGTGATCCTAAGTTGTTAACTTTTCCTTTTTCAATATACAGTGAAACCTCTCAAAACGGGACCCTCTGTAAACCGGAATTCCCTCAAAACCAGACGTTTTACAGTCTCTTTTTAAAAACCAGTACAGAACGTAACCTCTCTAAACTGGATCCCTCTTAATACCAGACATTTTTATTGGTACCAAGGGTGTCCGGTTTAGAGGGGTTTCATTGTATAACACTTCACCATGTAACCCACTGCCGGTTTGTCTGAATTTAAAGTTGTGTAACCCACACACAAACAGAACAACGGTTTGCATGATGTGGACAAATATTACAGGTCTCATGTATACCTTTCCAGTTAAAATGACTACCTTTATTCTTTTGCAGTTAGGCGAACAAAAAATGCAAGAAGCCCCAGGGATCAAATTAGTAACTATTTAGTCCAAAATGTGACCATAATTTGACATTTGTACCTAAATAAATATACTCTTCAAAAAAAGAAATGCAAAAGGGTACAAATGGGTTATAACTCCGATTTTATGTTTCCTACCGGTTCATGCTTTGTGAATATAAGGTCATTGCATGTCCCAAACACATTCCCACGGTTACATTCGATAAAACGCAGCTACTGTAAAATAAAGTATCAAAATGTGAATATTCGCAAAAACGCAGCCACGTGCAAACCATGTCACCACTGCACGTGCGTTGTCTGCACGTGCAACATGAACACCGACAGTATAAAAGTGCAGGGTGTTCGCTTGCCTGGCCTCTGTATCTGGCCGACAGTTGACAATCCAGGACATGCCACGTCTCAGTGAACCGCAGAGAAACAATGCCATCGGCCGACTAGACGCAGGCGAATCCAGAACGGCCGTTGCCAGGGTATTCCATGTGTCCCCAAGCACCATCTCCAGACTATGGGACTGTTAGCAGCAACATGGATCAACACGTGACCTCCCTAGATCCGGTCGACCACGGGTCACTACCCCCGGGCAGGACCGCTACATCCGGGTACGCCACCTTCGGGAACGATTGACTACTGCCACCTCCACAGCCGCAGCAATACCAGGTTTGCGCAGGATATCCGACCAGACCGTACGGAACCGCCTATGTGAGGTAGGAATTCGTGCCAGACGTCCAGTTCGAGGTGTCATCTTAACACCACAACACCGTCGACTCCGACTGCAGTGGTGCCAGATTCATCGACAATGGCCTCAACTGCGATGGAGACAGGTGTGGTTCAGTGACGAGTCCCGATTTCTGCTCCGACGTCATGATGGAAGATGTCGCGTGTATAGGCATCGTGGTGAACGTTATGCGGCAAACTGCATGCAGGAAGTGGACAGATTCGGCGGGGGTAGGGTCATGGTGTGGGCAGCCATCTCACACACTGGCAGAACTGACCTGGTCCACGTGCAGGGCAACCTGAATGCAAAGGGCTACATTGACCAGATCCTCCGGCCACACATTGTTCCAGTTATGGCCAACGCCAACGCAGTGTTCCAACATGACAACGCCAGGCCTCACACAGCACGTCTCACAACGGCTTTCCTACAGAACAACAACATTAATGTCCTTCCTTGGCCATCGATATCACCGGATTTGAACCCAATTGAGCATCTATGGGACGAGTTGGACCGACGCCTCCGACAGCGACAACCACAGCCCCAGACCCTGCCCGAGCTGGCAGCAGCCTTGCAGGCCGAGTGGGCCACCATCCCCCGGGACGTCATCCGTACTCTGGTTGCTTCAATGGGCAGGCGGTGCCAGGCAGTTGTCAACACACGCAGAGGCCACACCTGGTATTGACTCCAGATGACCTTGACCTTGGTGGTGTGTCCTATCACTTACTCACAATGGACTAGAGTGAATTGTGAACAATCCTGCAACATTTGGTAATTATCGGACTCACCATTCAATAATTAAATCAATTCTCCAAATGTTACGACAATGTGGTTTTGCGTTTCTTCTTTTGAAGAGTATAGTTTAAGTCGCATTGTGTGAAGTGATCTTTGACTATTATTCTAGATTGTGATTTATTCAGTTACATCTACCAATTACACAGCCAAAATCATTTACTTGTAACAAGTAACACAGGTACATTGCATTTTAATTTACTCATAGTACTGTCCCTCTCTTCAGTATTACTCCACAAAACCTACTTGTAATCTTGTTTATTAAAACTGATGAAGTTCGGTTGATTTCAGTATGTAAAGAATGTTTACACTTTGCACATTATATATTTCAAAATACTGGTCATCTGCATTCAATTGCACACATCAAAAACATGATAACTGGCTTCTAAACAGTGCAATATACGCATGCAACAGTACTGCATAACTTTAAAATACTTTGAAAAATAAAACATTGAAACAGTTGCTAACAATTTTAAAGGTTCATTTGAGTGTAATAAATTACTCTTATTTTTACATTTTTATTAATAAAAATTTTGCTCCTAAAATAAAATAAATTTGCTCCCATTTTATTTTCTTAGTTTAGGTGCACTGTGTGCCTAGCTAAAAATGTTACCTTCGAACTCCAAGGTGAAAATACTTTTAAAAAAACAGGAAGCTGAAAAGCACCACGGTTTCAGATAGAATACTTGACACTGAATTTTCTTAGCACTATTTATCAGCAAAAAGTCTTAAACAAACACCTATTTATGCCCACAGAACATTACAACTGCAATATAGCAGTGTTCATTTTGTAAACATTATAAGTGAGATCCATTCAGGTGTGATTATTGATCAGAAACAAGTATATATACTGCAACATTATGATAATGGATGTTTAATGTGTCATCATAATTCACTTCCTTTTCATTCATTTAGTCAAAGCTTGTTATACCACCCACTTTGGGACCCAACCGATTCTGGCATTTTAATGAGTTTGGCATTTTTACGAGTTTTATTATATCCACTCAGGTAAGTACCGGCCCCAAAGTAGCCTAGTTGTGTTACAGAATGACAAAAATATGCTATATTACAGCCCTCTTTATTTTGACTGATATGCTTGCAAATACTGATGAACGGGGGTAAAACGGGGTAAATTTATATCAATTTAAATACATTTTTTAGGAGATATGCGGAGAGGGCGGTATACCGATGTTTAACTGTACATATACTTATTTTCAATTCAGGTACAAGCATGCTGTCATGGGCTCACACCACAGCTATCTGGGCTGTCTCTCCAGGACAGTGGGTTAATGGTTAGTTGTTAGTAGTTAGTGAGAGAGAAGTCGGTGTAGTGGTCTTACACCTACCCAGTGAGTCATTACACTTGCTCTGGGTGGGAGCCAGTACCAGGCTACAAGCCCAGTACCCACCAGGCTACAAGCCCAGTACCCACCAGGCTACAAGCCCAGTACCCACCAGGCTACAAGCCCAGTACCCACCAGGCTACAAGCCCAGTACCCACCAGGCTACAAGCCCAGTACCCACCAGGCTACAAGCCCAGTACCCACCAGCCCTATGCCCGACGGCTGAACCACTACACCACTAAGACTAGTACTGATTTTCTTAGTACTATACACCAACATTAACACTCAAGATCATAACTTACTGGTGTCCTCTGTAATACGGCTCCTTGGGTATGATGAGGTAGAACGGTGTCTGTCCGCCCTCAAACCCGAGTCTTGGCATTGTGTTCCTTTGACCCTGACCCTTGTGACCTCGACCATGAGTGCGACCTTTCTTAAAGGATCGTCGTCTATCTTTCTGCAATGAAACATGACATCACTAGACACTATCATCTACCTGTATGTTTAATGTCAGGGGTGAATTTCGAAAATGATCAAACTAAAGGTAACAACAAGCAAGCAAGGGTCACAACTCTAAATGTAATTGTTAATTTCGATTTTAAATTTAAGTGTACCTGTTATGACATTAAGCACTTTTACTGCTTGGTCCACACAGGGAAACCAGTAATTTTAATGAGGTAGAATAAATAGCATTCACAATCCTGTAAGTTTAGTATTATAACAAAATACCGGGTAGATAAATTAAGAAAATACTGCATAAAAATATAGGTAATCTATTTTATACCCCTGCGCGTGCTGTGCTGTAACCTCACTGTGGTGCAGGGGTGTAACATTCTCTTTGAGAATGGCCAATACAGCACAAAATTTAAATTTTGCGTAAAAGTCAGTATCTATCTGTGATGTTTGTATTTTTGCACAGTTCTTTACAATGTTTTTATTTGAATCTTGAATTCTTATATATTGATGTTGATCATCACTTTATTTGTTTTCATTACCATAGTTTGACACCCAATAGCCGATGTATTTTTCATGCTGGGGTGTCGTTAAACATTCATTCATTCTACTTTATACAAATAATCAAACAAGATCACAGTTTATATATTTTGTAAAAGCATACAGTGTTTATGATGCCATAACCAGTCTACTGGTCTCTCGAGAACTGAACAAAGGGACACAACTCTCACCAGATTTATTGCAAACAACAGAACTATTGTACGTGACATCACAATTCAAACACCCAAAGCACTACCAAAACAGTCATTTACTGTGAAGTAATTTGAAAGACATTTTTTTCCTCCACTGAGTGCATTATAATTGTTGAATAGCTATTTCTCATTGCTTTTCTCGTAAGACTCGAAGGCACTCAAATCATGTAGTGTCGCCTTTAGTAATATGGACATATATGATGACACACTGTCATTAAGTAATTCTAATTCTGCACATTTATTTTGTCCCAGCATACATTTTTTTAAGTCATTAAAAATAGACAAAATATGGGTAATATGTATCTAGATGAATAAGGGAATTTGCAGGGGACAATATTTCGAAATCTGAGGTAACCGGAAGTCGGTTCACATGGTTTTTACCTAGGTAACCAATTGTTCAGTTATGTGAACTATATTTGCGTAACCTGTGGATTACCTGATCGGTTACCTCAAAATTACGTTGAAATTATATTTTAAATACATAATTTTTTAGCTCAAACATAAAGTTAAAACAAAATACAAAACAAAACGTTTTATAAAACAGTTTCTTTAATGCTTGCAAATCGAAAGAAGTGACTTGTAGATGTTTCTTTTATTTTCGTACAATCGTAGCGTTGTAGATTTTTTTTTTTTTTTTATTATTTTTTTTTTTTAAAGATTTATTGCCCCCAGAACATAGACAGTGAACAGATTGGGGAGCCGTGGTCACTGCCTTACAAAGTACATATTTAAACAATAGTATCTAAACAAAATATGCTATTTAAATATGTTAATGCCTTCTGTGGTATTTATAAGACGGAAAGGGAGAGAGAGAGAGAGAGAGAGAGAGAGAGAGAGAGAGAGAGAGAGAGAGAGAGAGAGAGAGAGAGAGAGAGAGAGAGAGAGACACACACACACACACGGTGCAACAGTAGTAGATAAGTATGAAGAAGTTATGGGGATATTGAGAGAGTATTAGAGAATGACATTTTAATTAGTACTCTATTTCCAAGTGAACTTTCAAAGCATTATTTTTAATTAAACATTCTTTCAAAGAGTGTTTTATAGGGTGTCCATTGCTTATGAAATGCTTCATAGTTGCAATTTTTGTAATAAATATATTTTTCTATAAATATAATATTTTATGTTGATAGTCAGCCAATTTACAAAATCACCTTTTTCGTTGTTGATCATGCCTAACATAACTATGTCTCTGCTTAGAGTGATATTAATTCCAGTTTCATTTCTTATCCATTCTTCTATTGCTTTCCACAGAGAATGTACTAAACTACATTCAAATAGAAGGTGTTGTATGGTTTCAGGTGATTTGTTGCAAAAACTACAGGCATTGGAATCAATATAATTAATCATATTTAGAAATTTGTTAGTTGTAAGAATTCGGTGTATGATTTTATACTGAAACCAAGATAATGTTGTGCTTTTGACAGATCTAAAGGGTAGAATGTAATATTTTTCCCAATCATATATATCATAGATATATCCTTCCTTAGAATATTTTATTTGTGATTTTGGAATGGTGGTTTGAGTGTTCAGTAAATCATATATATGTTTGCAACCTTTCTGTAGATTTATTATTATTATTATTATTATTATTCACCACTTGCCATCGGGATCGTAAAAAGTAATTTTTAGTTGCCCGAATCTAAAAACCACTGTCCTCGGGCATCGGGCCACCGTATGCTAGAACCTAGCAGCTTGCGGACGTTAATACTATTGTAAAAGGACTAAAAATGCCCATTCCCTGGTGCATGATTAGACTAATAATTTTCTTTCATAAGTAACAAATAAAGGCTACCATTTGTCACTGATATGTAAAATTTAGTGTGCAGCATACTAAAACCCAAACAACAAATGTCCAGTTCCTCTGAACTATAAAGCAGGCTACTCATTGGTGCATGATTAGATTAATAAAAATAAATCTTATAATAACACAAAAAGAAAGACCACAATTTGACACTGATATTTTGCGGTGGCGATGTTACTTTCACTTTATCGCTGGTATTTCTATACTACAGTGACGTTCCAAATGTTTGTTATTTAAAGCTCATTATGCGATGTTAGTATTTGTGACATTTTTGCATTTTTGTTTACGTTAAAACCGTTTTCAACCTTTGTAAAATTATATGCAATCCAATATTATGTCTACATATATTCCTTTAGAGATAGAATAGCAGCAGATAATTTAGGCGCCTTAGCGGTCCGTGCACATTTCTTTAAAACTTTTGGCTCGACTCTATACTGAGCTTTTGGTCGCAAGTTACAACCGTTGCAATATACCATTGTCTACTGAGTTGCCGCGCATCAAGTATCTAAAAATCTGTCTAAAACATTTGTTGGAATACTAGTAGTATGTCTGCATGAATAAACTTACTGTAATCGTGAAGCCTGCAAGTTTTAATTTCTGAACGTCTACAGGTCGCGATGTAACCGATTTGCGGTTCGCGTAAATTTAATTTTGCGTAACCAACACACGAACAGAACGGCGGTCCGCGTGAAATATTGTGCCCTGATTTGGGAAATGGATATTTCATTATTCTTTTTTAAAAATTATATTAAACTGACATTGACAGAGAGGTGTAAATTAAATATTTTTTTTGTAAAGTTACTGTCATCAATTTACCTGATGACCTTTCTAGTCATGAAATGTGACTAGTTCACTCTCAGTTTGTATTATTTTAAATATTTGTTCATGTCTTTTTCTTTGTACGTGTACATCAAATTGTTTAGAAGTAATTATATGGCATTTATTAAAGGTGAACTTTATGATAAAATGATGAACTATAAGCTGTATGTAGGGCTAGTCTAGAGGTGACTTTAGGCTGAATTAGTTACTATGATCAGATTCAAAGGCACCACAATATATTAAACACATTGATGATTGAGCGAGACTCACTGTCTGTGATAAAAGTGCAATGGATGGTATGAATTTACTAAAATTATTTTAAACTAATCGATAAAAACGAATCGAGGGGAATGTGTGTCTGACATTTTGTCCAAGTATTTTCAACTTTAAGTTTGTAACGAGAAACACACGTGACGTTCGCGATAACGTATTAGACGACACAATAATGTTATTCGATCTTGCAAACACGCTTCTATAGTTAAATATTGTCCAAATGACATTATTTAAAAGACAACATTTAACTCTATACCTTCACATTGGAACCCGGCAATCCTTTAATGTTGCCGATGGTGACCCGAGGCAAATTTCGGATCAACTTCAAGGCCTTTTCAGCAACGCCAGCCATTATGTTTTTGCCTGTGTCAATTCCTGCGAATATTTGCCGCACCATCATTTTCAGTTAAATAGCCAAGGTTTTTATTTTGTTGTTGGATATTGAGGTTTCCTTCTCTTTTTTTCTTCTCTTTTTTTTTAATAAATAAAGAAGTAACTTCAGCAAACATTAGAAAAAAAGAAGAAGCTATTATTAACACTAATAATATTACAGTTTTATGGTTTAAACAATATTTATTCCCAATTATAATGCTGGTTGGGGATTGGCCAATATATGCCTATATCAAGGTTTCAATAATTATGATCAATAATGATTCACTACTTGAAAACCCTTGAGTTAGTTGTTCAAACGCAATACTAGTAATTAGTTTGGTAATTAGTTTGTGTGGAACTGAATTAAAGTCACTAACTTAGTGCTCAAGGTACGTAAATAATTTTCATATAATATATATGAACTAAGTAAAACTCGTATCTGAATGTTTTATATTTTACAGGAGACGAAAAAAACTGTTTTGGTACAAGCTGATTCAGTGTAACAAATGGTTCTTAAGATCTATAACTTTATGAATAAAGTAATTTTAAACTGATGAATAGTATTTATCAATAACTGAATCTGAATAACAGAAATGTCATTTACGAGTATTTTACTGTGAAAATTTTAATTAAACTTTACTTACTAGTTTTTCATATTAATAATTTCTTCATTTAGTATGACCAGTAGACCTACATTGTTTTTAAAATTATCCTGATACTTAAATCTAGCCATGTAAGGTGTATCATATTATAAACACTGTCAGTCTCAATTGTGTCCTGGGCCCTGTTCCACAACACAATCTTAGTGCTAAGATCACCTTAGGTGAATAACTATATTATATACTTGAGGTGATCTTAACGCTAAGATCGCTTCATGGAACGAGGTCCTTAATCAGTTAGCGTACTTGCCATGTGTACTTGTACTAATTTTTAACTGTTTTTAACCGCGCACATGGCCAGGTGCCCTTTGCTGGACCAGAAATTCCTCATTAAAATTAATAAAATAAACATGTCAGGGGCCAACAACATAAAGGTTGGTAACAAAATTGAAAGTGACCTTCAGGTACGTATGCAGGACATTGTGCAGGGGCGGGGGCCTAGACTGTGGTAAGCAATGATTAGAGAACACTTCTCCGGACAATATGTTTTTTAATCGCTTAAATCAGGAGCAGTTCAACAAATCCTCCTCTCCACCTCCACCCCACACACTTTCTTGACAAGGCTGCAACATGTAAGGGTCAAATTTTAAAACCGTATTTTCTAGAAATGACAATTTGTAATGTTCGTTAGTATTATCTGCTACATTCAAGAATGTGGCATAATAATGAATTTATTTTTAAAAACGACCAAAGAAAACATTTTCACTAGCGATTGCTTAACAGATGGTTACAGTAAATGTATCTGTGAAACTGGCCCCGGGTCACCAATAGATTAGGTGTGTCAGCGTTTTAATAAACCTTGTATATTATATCTTAAAAGTTACATGGTAGGTTTCCTATAGGGTGGCTGTCTGCCACTTTTTAGGGTGTATAACGATATAATGTGTATACAAAATGTTCATTGTCCATTTAACTAACAAGAATATCCATCAATGGTTTAGAAAATGTGTCTTTTAAGATATTATCCACAAATATTTTCAAAGTAATACATTTCGTTTTAGCTGAACATACTTGTCTCACGGAATAAACTAAATTTTTTAAAATCTGGGACATGATTCATAGGTTCAACAACATTTACTTCATCCCAAGATTATTGGGATTCATATGAAATGAAGCCCATAGGTTTAAAAACAGTAACATTCGCCGCATTTAAGACTATTGGCATGAATTCGAATACTATTTTAATAGAAATGTTCCCTGGGCTAACAAATAACATCTTATTTACTGCGTAACTGGAGGAAATTTTATAACGAGAGATTTTAAAAGAACTTTAAATAAAAATGCATCATCATGTTTGCTCTCTTTATATAAATAACAATAACAATGAAATAAAATAAAATAAACAAATAAACCATACATAATTTTTGCGTATATAATAACTCGATATTGTGAAACCTGTGCAGTGGCTTCCCAAAGAATCCTTTACCTAAAAACTGAAATGTTTAATGAAGTAAACATCAGCTATCCATTAAAATAACCCAGTTATATCTATAGGCGTCGGGTGTACCTCCTCCCCTTTCCTCAACTATGAAACAGCTAGATGTCTAGAATATATATAAGCACTGCCCTTCATCATTTAAAATTAAAATTAATAACTGTTCCTCCTGTCCTACATAATGGTATTGAAACATGTGTTGCCTTGTCATTGAATGATATTACATGTATGTTGTCTGCTGCTACCCTAACTTGGAATTTTCCCCCTTTATTATATGTCCATGTATAGATACATTTTTGTCAGCTTCTTAATGTAAGTCCCAGACTTAAATTTTAGATAAACCTTTATTTTCTCCAAGATGGTTTTTTTTAAGCTTGGACCTTAATTACGGAAATACCTGGTGGGCCTACACTTCTTTTCTGATATGATAGTTTTTCCTTGACCACCAGCTGAATACATAATATGTACATATATACAATATAGACACTTTCGTCACTAACAATTTACCTTTACCCGATAGAAAAGGTTGAAATATGATGAGGATAAAAATAATCAGATGGTAGATACGAGGTTTTCATAACAGATAAACAGTGGTTTTCAAATACGTGTTTTACTTATTTGACATTTTCCACACTTTCCATTGCCTGGACATGTACAAGGTTTTGACAACAAAAAGATAATAGATTTCTGCTTATGAAAGAATAAAAAAGTGAAAATCGCCAAAATTGCACATACGAGTTTTTCTTAGTTCAGCGACGATATATATATATATATATAAATTAAATAAATAACAGTTATAAATAATCCCCTTTTTTCATTGTTTGGTGTTAATTAAAAAAAAAATCTAAATTGACCCTATTACTTAGGTGATTCCTGTCCCGAGTCAGACCCCTGATCTTATCGGGAGCCGGACTCGGTATAGGCGTGTTCGAAACCATAGAGGCATATGGATACGTTAAATACCTAGTCAAGTCAAGTCAAGTCTATAAATTACGTACACATACCGGTAAACAGGCTGAATTAATGGTAACCATTTTACACTAATAACTACAACGTCAATGTCTTTAATGGATACTGTCTATTCTCGAAGTTCTGCATATCTGATTGTTGGGTAAACTATATATAAATCTATATATTAATTTTAAAAACAAATAAACAAATATCCCAACCACCACCACCCTCAAACAAAAAAAAAGAAAAAGAAAAAGAAAAGAAAGAGAAACAAACACGCGAAACCCCACCCCCATCACCCCCATCACCACCACCACCAACAAACAACCAACGATGAAAACAAAAACACAAACCAAACAAAAATGAAACAACACACAACACAAAACACATAAATCCGTGACGAATATGAATGCAAAAGTAATTAAAATATTTTATCCAAATGTAATTTAGCATTTCATGATATATACAGGGGCGGGACATAGCCCAGTGGTAAAGTGTTCGCTTGATGCGCGGTCGGTCCAGGATCGATACCCAACGGTGGACCAATTGGGATATTTCTTGTTCCAGCCAGTGATCCACAAGTGGTGTAACAAAGGCCGTGGTATGTACTATCCTGTCTGTGGGATGGTGCATATAAAAGATCCCCTGCTGCCAATCGAAAAGAGTAGCCCATGAAGTGGCGACAGCGGGTTTCCTCTCTCAATGTCTGTGTGGTCCTTAACCATATGTCTGACGTCATATAACCGTAAATAAAATGTGTTGAGTGCGTCGTTAAATAAAACATTTCCTTCCTTCCTTCCTTCATGGTATATACAACAAAAGCATTTCTAGTTGGAGGGTGTATTTTATGACAAGACTGCTGTATTGCACGTCGCTTGTTTTTTCTTTTTGTTCATTTGTTTGTTTGATTTTTAACTACTAACTTTAGTCTTTTTTTTCATCACGATGACTAAGAACATATTTCCTATATTTCTTACACCCATGTACTTATTATTATACTTTTCAAAGTGCTAATATTTTCAGAATTTCACAAGAACCATCGCAGTCAACCATGTTCTAACAATTTAACGTCGCTACGTTACACCGATGACGTCATTGCCATTATCATCACCATAAAAAAGCAACCGATTCGTAGAACAAGGTGGAAAGCCCAGAATGTCTTTTAAAGAAGTGAACCCAGATAATGAGGCAGAGATGCACTTGCCGCGGAAGTGTAACCGGATTGTGTTCAGACACCACCGAGTGCCGTCCTACGTCTTCCAGTCGACCGACAGGTTCGTCAACTTGAGGCTGGCTCTTCTGGGATCCTGCAAGGAGTTGGGCAACTGGGATTTTGACAGACGAATCAACGCGTCAAAATCGTTCAAGAAGGACTTTTGGGAGGCGACGGCTCTGATCCCGATGTTCACAGAGTTGGAATGGTCTTGGGTAGTGATAGGAATAGAGAAGGACGACCCGCGGCGCTTCCGGGACAACGTCAAACACGAGGAGATGGAGAAAATCGTGTACTGGGAACATACCAAGTATGGCCGCAGACGCAAACGACTGGCCGATCTAAACGGCGTGATTCACACGATCTGGGGGAACGACAAACAGTTCTTCAACTCGAGCTCCTGCAGGGTTATCCTACGGACAAACTATGTGTGCAAACCGGCGGAGACCATCGCCATAACCGGGTCAGGGTCGCTGCTCGGTGACTGGGATCCTCAGAAAGCCATCTTTGCTCGACAAGATCCGCTCAAGGAGGGTCCATGGATGGCCAAGCTACTGCTACAACCCGACGTCCTCTACATCTGGAAGTGGATTGTCCTCGACAGAAAGACGCGGCAGTGCAGACGCTGGGAGGAGAGGGAAGACCGGCTGCTACACACGAGGCACGACGGGCTGGAGATTTACGCGCCCTGGAACGAGGAGTCCGTGGAGACGGTGACGAGTCAGTCGATGAACTCGAACCCAGGACTGCCAGAAGAGCTCATTATCAAGTACTTGGAAGGGGAGCGCGCATTGCTCAGCGACAGGTCGTCGTCCTGGTGTAGACACGGGCTGGGAAACTTCGACAGCGGCATCCAGATGGCCTTTTTACCGTGCAACTATGTCACTGTAGTGGGTAAGTGGAACAAGTCGTTGGAATGGGCAATCATAATAGCTGTGTCCAAAGGACATGTATCTGTCCTTAAAGCCCCAGTCATATATATACACTATTGTTTCCCCGAATGGCCACGACTTGAAAAATAGGTGTTATTTTTGGACGTGTGTAGTGAGACCCTAGCGGCTTCCTGGTCATTCTTCAGTATTCTTGGAACGTCTGGATAGGCACCCGACAGTTTTGATCATGTTCAAAACTGTCGGGAGTATTCTTGGAATTTTCAATTCGTGACGCATTCTTAAAGGAGTCGTGAGTACATCGTACATATTCGAAGGTGCACCGTGGACAGTCGTGATAGTCGGGGTGTAATCGTTGAACTTGGGAAAGTAGAATGAAATCTTAGCTGATCGGCAGGCCTTTTTATGAGTAGTCGTAGAGAGGTCACGAGTGTAGCTAATTCATGCCAATTCTGGCTACAATTCGGGAAGAACCGTGGCAGGATAGGATCGGGGCTATTCGTGGCCACTCTGGGCAAAAATCGTGTATATGTTACTGGGGCTTTAAACTCTTGTAACACCTGGTAATATTATACAGTTAGCTCCCTTGTGTAGTCTGTTGCACAGAGTTCGCTTGTTGGCCTCAGTGGTGTCGTGGTTAAGCCATCGGACATAAGACTGGTAGGTACTGAGTGTGCAGCCTGGTACCGGCTCCCACCCAGAACGAGTTTTAACGACTCAATGGGTAGGTGTAAGACCACTACACCCTCTTCTCTCTCACTAACCACTAACCCACTGTCCTGGACAGACAGCCCAGATAGCTGAGGTGTATGTCCAGGACAGCGTGCTTGAACCTTAATTAGATATAAGCACGGAAATAAGTTGAAATGAAATGTTGGTTTTGCACAGACCCATGTTTGAAGGCTAATTAATTCTTAAGCTTAGTGATAGACAAGGAGACAATTGGTTCATCATCAGCAGTGCAAACTGTTTAGCTGTAACGAGACTTGGTATTCATACGCCGGCTTTTACTTGTGACAAAAGTGGGACGCGATCTTTTTGGGTAAGTTTCAAATATGCTGATTTTGTGATAAATAGCTAAACCTTTAATCAAATAAGGGTTTTTGTAAGGTGGATGAGCAAAGTGTCCATACATATATGTGTGGTAACCACCAACTCCCGTCTGTATGGCCCTGTGGGTGTGAACATTGTCAAAAATGCACCCAAAATCATACAGTTTGGACACATTATGATGCAAGTAACACCGACATTTGACTAAAACTATTTAAAATAAGTCCTCTTTATGATTATGACCCTTTTTGTAATTTTTGGAGACTAAAAATAGCTGTATTTTTCTTTATTTTTAAACCACAGGTGGGCATTTAGGTTGCCATGGGCTGGTATGTATAAATCTCAGCTGAATATTCACAAATAACTGTGGTCTTCTACCTTAATGATAACTTAGGAATAATTTAAAAAAATTACATTTGGTTTTTCATCAGGAGTGCAAACCGTTTATCTGTAATGTACGGAAGCGTATTAGTAGGTGGCACTAATACGCTTCCGTAGTAATGAGGTTTGGTTTTCATACACCGGGTTTTTCATGTGACAAAAGTGGGTAATTTGGGTAGTTTTCAAACAAGCTGATTTTGTTAAAAAATTAATATCTAAACCTTTATTCAAATGACGATTTTTGTAAGGTTTGATAATATACTTTCCATACACATATGTGTCATATCAGCCAGCGCCCGCTTGGTTTGTACGTATGGGTGTGAACATTGTAAAACATGCACCCAAAATAATGCATTTTGGGCATATCATGATGGAAGTAACATACAAATGTAACTCAAAAATATTTCGAACAAGTCCTCCTTATAATTAGGACCCTATTTGAAATGCATAACTCTCAGCTGAAGATTCACAAATGACTGTGATTATACCACCTATAATAGGTTAGAAAGAAAGGTCTTGGAGAAATTCGTTGAGTATGCTTAAGACAGACACATCGATGGATGTAGCACTGTTGATGCATGTCAATAGTAACACTCCGAGAAAATTATTTAATGTCAATATCCAAATAGGTTGAAGCATATTACTAATTTTATGAAGCACTTACACGTTGGGCTCATTGGGCTATTAGTGGTTCCAGCCAGTGCTCTACAACTGGTGTATCAAATACTGTGGTATGTGCTAGCCTGTCTATGGGATGGTGCATACAAACGATCCCTTGCTACTACTACTTGTTGTATTTTGTGTTGTTGACAAAGCTACATGTACGTATACCTTTCATAGTTTGTTTTACAGAAAGCAGACTTACTAAAACAACAATGTTTGTTATCTTTTTGTTCAGAAAAGCGCACTGATAAGTCAACGATGACAGGATATGATGACGTCACCCAGACAGACAGGATATTTATAGCCAGTCCAGGATCAATATTCGGCGGACCCGCAACCCTCCTGACCCACCCATTCGGCATGATGTCTGCGCGTAATGCCATCATGCAGGATGAAAGTGCACAATGATCTTCAAAAAGTGGATACAAATCGACTGTCGCGTTCAGTATGAATACGCAGTGTTCATTCTTTATACAGTATTGCACCAGTGGTGCTATTATTTATACAGTATTGCACCAGTGTTCATTCTTTATACAGTATTGCACCAGTGGTGCTATTATTGATTTGTGAATGTGCAAAATAAACATTTAATGAAATACATTTCCAGATAAATGAAACTCTATTCAAATAAAGCCGTTTGTTGTAAGAGTGAACATAATCGAAATTCTTAACGATGTTAAACGGCTGTTTAGTTGGCGTTAGTATACGTCCATGGGCGGATCCAAGGGGGGGGACCAGGGGGACGCGTCCCCCCCCCCCCAAATTGTTCAAGTGCCCTCAAAATGTCCAAGTGCCCTTTTTGTTTGTAGAATTTTTTTTTTTTTAAGTAAACAATAATTATATTGTAGATAAATGAAATCAAGATTTTCGTGTACATGCGCAAGCTTGCAGATATGTGTCTGTGTTATTGAGTCTCAATGGGGCCCCATTGAGGTTCTAACGCGAGTGACGCCAATTTACTTCGTTATTGCTAGTATATTATGACGTAGAACTGTAGGAATTCATATTAATTGTAAATATCAAAACTTGTAGTAAGGTGCCCTTTTGACGAGTCAATGTGCCCTTCTTTTTTGGTCCCCCCCCAAAAATATTTCCTGGATCCGCCCATGACGTCACTTAATGATACCAAAAGACAGTTGGCGATATGGCCACAGACCACAACAGTTATGTACGCTAAATTCAACTTCGTAAATTTCGGCATAAAACAATAGAAAAATTTGAACAAAATGAGCTGGCCTAAAAAAAAAGAAGAAGTTTGGTTTGTTTAATGCCATCATTAGAGCACATTGATTTATTAGTCATCGGCTATTGGATGTCAATCATATGGTCATTTTGACACAGTAATAGAAAGGAAACCCGCTACATTTTTTCATTAGTAGCAAGGTATTTTTTATATGCACCATCCCACAGACATGATAACACATGCCACGGCCTTTGATATACCAGTCGTAGTGCATTGACTGAAACGAGAAATAGCCCAATGGGCCCACCGACGGGGATCGATCCTAGACCGACCGCGCATCAGGCGAGCGCTTTACCATGACCTGAACAATTCTACCAACAATATTATTTGTAATCCATATAAAAATGCGTGGTGATTCGTTTGCAACCCTCTATAGCTATTTGGCAGCAATGCTAATATGAATAAATTTAATCCAGATTCGGGCAATTTTATTAAATTCGGGCAAACACCAGCCTGTCCCCCCCCCCCCCCCCCCTACAAAAATGGGAGCCCGTATGTGCTCTTCATTGTCAAATTCAGTGTAATATATAGTTGCCACTTCCAAGCTGTCAGCCATGAAATAATCAGTCAAACAGTAGACTGCTTGCACAAGATTTGTAGAGTAGCACCAAAACAAACCGTACACTTTCGTCCTCAATTAGGGTGTGGACAGGACCCGGCCCGCCCCGCCCCGTGTTTATTGCATGTACGGATTATTATGACAACAGAGTGTAACTCGACGATCAGTAACTCGTTTGTCGAAAACTACTGTAATTCTGGCTGTTAGTAAATCGTACAAAATATCCCATGTTGTTATAGATAAAGGCGACGAATATCTTCTCCAGTTCTCTAAATATTTACACACCTCAGTGACACACTATATCGGGTATAGACATTCATTCTGACAAAATATCCATTTAAATAATATATATATATATATATATATATATATATATATATATATATATATATATATATATATATATATATATATATACAAATGTATATATATATATTATATATGGGGTATAGATATTCATTCTGATAAAATATCCATTTAAATATATATATCTGAATGAAAAAGAAAGAAGCAACCAAAAGGAAAACTATTTAAAATCAAGCCTTTATACTATGTATATGTTCATGTTTGCCATAGTAACCGACAATTCGAGTGATCATTTGTGGGTTCGTCTTACAATTTAAATTATTTATCAGGCGTTTTCTACAGGAGAAACTGATCTTCAGATATCTTTACTTTCTTTACTGCATAATTCAGCTGTTTTTCGCTCTGTCAGTTTGATAATGCATCGAATTATTCCCATCACGAGTTTCTGTAAACGTCAGTGTGGGGCGTATCCCAGTGGTAAAGTGCTCTCCGGACGCACGGCCGGCATAGGATCAATCCCCGCCAGTGACCTATTTCTCGTTCCAGCCACTGCTCCATAACCGGTGTAACAAAGGCCATGGTATGTACTATTATGTCTGTGAGATTCTGCATATAAAAGATCCCTTGCTGCTAATCGGAACCAGTAGCCAATTGCGTGGTGGCAGCGGGTTTCCTTTCTCATTATCGGTGTTGTCGATGATCCATCCGACGCCATATAATCATAATTAAAATGTGGTGTCGTTATACAAAACCAATTTCTTAGACTTAAAGCTGATGTTATGTAATATTATTAACATTGAAAGGGACAGTCTAGTTTCCACCGACTCTGGTCGACCTTGCGATTACTCAGATCAGTCGCCGACTGAGTATTCTGCATCAGACTGATATTGTACCACGATGGCGTGTAACAGATTCGTCGGCGATCCAGTGTGACCTGAGTGATCTTGCGATGGTGTTACGACGATCGGCATCAGTCGGTGATCCAGTGTGACCTGTGTGCTATTGTGATGGTGTTACAACGATCGGCATCAGTCGGTGATCCAGTGTGACCTGTGTGCTATTGTGATGGTGTTATGACGATCGGCATCAGTCGGTGATCCAGTGTGACCTGAGTGCCCTTGCGATGGTGTTACGACGATCGGCATCAGTCGGTGATCCAGTGTGACCTAAGTGATCTTGCGATGGTGTTACGACGGTCGGCATCAGTCGGTGATCCAGTGTGACCTGAGTGCTCTTGCGATGGTGTTACGACAATCGGCTTCAGTCGACGATCCAAAAATGATCCGTCACAAGAGTTCAAGACGTTGAACTTCTACTATGCGACGAAACAGCTTTCCGACCAATGGGTACAGATTGTAGTCGACCTGAGCGTGATTGCGATTTTCTGTTTGCAAATTTTACACGTCACACGATCGTCATGCGATTTCCCCCATTTATGACCTGAGTGTGATTTGCTTTCTGATCCTGACCGTCGGGGTCAGCCTGTGTAATCGCAAGGTCGACCTGAGCTAGGCGTTAGATGTGTCTGAATAACAGAGTCTTCGTGATGACGAAAATTACCTTTAAATACATTTTCTTGTTTAGCATACCACTGTCTGTATCTCCAGTGTGTTTGTGGTCGTGTGCTAATGTTTGTAGCAGGCAATTTTCATTTTACTCTCTTTTGTACGTACGAACTCAATGAAAGGTAAAATCCGATTTGGAGTACAACAGTCATCAGGACGAGCACCTTGTTTATACAGCAAGACGGCTCCGAATGTCGTAGACGTCTTACAATGGCAGCAAACTCACGATAGTCGTTTTAATGCTTTTGTATTTATTTATTTTTATCGCATTGCCCCTTTTCTTTTCTCGTCTTTGAATTCTATCTTATTTGTTGCCGATGTTTCAACTTCTTTTGCTGTCCACCTCTACATCCCAGTCCTTGTCTCTCCAACCGCGACAGACGCTTGTCTCTTGTGGTCATCCATGCTACACACCTGTCATTTTCCACCAGTTCACGTAGCTCAGTCGTAAAGCGCTCGCTTGATGCGCGGTCGGTTTGGGATCGATCTCCGTCTGTGGGCCCATTGAGCTATTTCTCGTCCCAGCCAGTGCACCACGACAAAAGCTGCAGTATGTGCTGTCCTGTCTGGTGCTACAAGGAAATATGACTTACAAGTTATCGAGTTGAAGATTCAAGTTTGAGCTGAGCTGAGCTGAGCTGAGACCCCAAATTTGACCAACTAATACCAACAGAGGGCACCAAAGTTGGGGGGTTTATATATAAAAAATAATTTATTTATTTATTTATTTATTATAGATGTATGTATCTAGATCTCAAAACAACACGATGGGCTTTGCTTAAAGTCAGAAAATTAGTTTTAGTAGAGAGGGGGTATTTTTTTCATAAAGTGTCTCTGTATTAGTCTGTATGTCAATATATAGCTAATATTGATCACACAAACTGAAATGTACTTGTCAACATTCATCAGGAATTCATTTTGAACTATTCCCAGCTAATTAAGGTATCGCGACATCATTTTAATCTACGATGGCCGCCAATATACAAGCTAGAACAAAGATATCGTAACTCATCGCATTTTACATCAACTAGATATGTTTATGCTATTAAATTAATTTTATGGGCCGACGAATTTATAACGAACTTTTGCTGAGATATTGCATCCTCATTCAAATCCAAGATGGCCATTAAAATGACCACCAAGAATAAGAAATGTCGATATATTTCATTCAATATATTTCCCCCAAAAGAATAATTTATACTTCAAATACAGGGTTTTCTATATGGTAAGCATTTCAAGTATCACATTCACTTTCTAAAACAGAAAACGTTTATTATTGCATGAATAAAGAAATGACCACTTTATATATTTAAAACAATAATTTTAAAACCAACTGCCAATTTCAAGGGTAAAAGAATCATGGAGCAAGTAGTTTACAATGACAATATTGCTGTGATAAATGGGTAAATGCACTCAAACCGCAAATGACATATTTATAAGAGGGGTGGCTGAAAAGCTCTGAGCTTAACTACGAATGGTATATTGTACACACTTAACAGTTTGCATATATTACGTACAATACCAAATACACAACCTGGTAGCATATTTCTGCAGGTAACAAAGTAACTAGGTATTCTCTGTTGATGAAACTTGACAAAATTGGCTTCTACCCTGTCATCAAGTATCTCCACCCAAAAGAGCTGACAGCCACCCATGCGGCATTTGTGTCACTGTTAATTGGTGGGCAGTGGAATGCAAGACAAGAAGAGAGCCTCGAAGATGATCTAAGACCAGGAAGACGTTCAACTGTCTCCACTAAGGAAATTATTGATAAAATCCAAGAATGATCAACGACTCACTGCACGCCACATAGCCAATGTAGTAGGCATTTCTCACAAGAGTTGAGAACATTCTGAGGAAAGAATATGAGTTTGACAAAGGTTTTAGCACGCTGGGATCCAAGGAACCTATGCGTTAATATGTTGTTGTCATGGCTGCAATGCATGACTGTGGCTTTGAACTCATTAACCATCCTTCATTTTCACCAGATTTGGCACCGTCAGATTTCCACCTCTTCCTAAACTTGAAGAAAGACTTGTCCAGCAAGCATTATGCAAATGATTATGACATAATTTTCTGAAGTGGAGTACATTTTACACCACCAGGAGAACGCTTTCACTCCAGCATGGTTGGCAGCAGTGTGTAGATCATGGAGGGGATTATGTTGGAAAATAATGACCAACAAACTCAATTCGGTTCATTATAGCTAGCCTCAGAACTTTTCAACCACCCGTTATAGTTTTATCATTCGCATTTTCTATCTCTATATGACTGATATACATGTATATACTTTTATCGACCAAGACAGTTTATTTCATACGACGACAACATGTCTCACCATTAAATCGCGATTATTAGTATACTAGTATGCTATACCTGGAAACGATCAGTTATCACCAAATGAACGTAGTAGGTATACATCCACGTGATTCAAATAACCACAAAAGGATTACTGCCAACAAAAATAAATATTTTATTTAAAAAATATACCATCAAATGATCGATGACCTAATGATGTAAATGTTTTATTAAATGTTTTATGATGTAAATGTTTTATTAAATGTTTTATAATATACAGCCACTTCACTTGCATTCTCCTCACAACATTGTGTACGGTTACTTCTTTGTGTAGCGGTTCTAGCATTTGTCCCATGACAGCGACAGAAAATTATATAGTAATTGTTCTGTTAAACATCCACATTTCGCATTCAAAAAGGATATTTTTGTGTTGATACCTACATCGAATTAGTTGCATAATGTCTGAGGTGCTGCAATGGACAATGTGAAAACGGCAAAGAAGCTAGAAAAGGTTGCTTCTCACTTGGTAACTCGTGTCCTGTTAGGCTGTGATACTGCTGCTATAATATAAAGGGTTGCAAAAAACCCCAACAACACCCCCCCCCCCCCCCCCCAAGTTTGAAGTTGGCAGAAATTGGAATAAAAATTTAGACGTTAGGTCAAAGACCTAAAGCCAAAATGAGCTGATTCATCCTACTCATGTCTGGACAAAACTTTAAAGGCCAAAAATAAAATTAGAGTGCTCGGTCGAAAAGGTTTTAAGGTGATTTGAGCAATTTAGACGGGCTACTAAAATGAAGTGCGTCGGACTGTTTACAAAAAAAATAAACATAAAATTTTGAACCACGGCCAAAAATGTTTAAGTTCGACTAAGCTCCCAAAAGGAGGTTACCTGTCCTAGGAGAGGTTGGCGGCGGAACTCATGGCGTGTTGATGGGGTATTCGGGTCGAAACTTCGGGAAGAAATGGACGAAGTTCACGTAACAGTCCCGAAGCAAGGCTGTGTAATTCTCCGGTAGGACGAGCTTGAATATCTGATGTATAATTGGACTGTCCATGTCTGCTTTCAGAAGGTCTTGCCGATATAACCCGTTCCGCTCAGCTGTTAGGAAGAAGTCCATCTCCTTGATATGCTAGATCTGGTACCGCCCCTGACCTGATGGTGTTGGTCGCCAGCTTGTCTCTTTGTATGGGCCGACTGGTTGGGAGGGAGAAGTAAACTGTCCCCTAACACAAATCCGGTACTTCGCAGGCAGCTTGTCACAGGCGATTTTCCAAGTAGAGGGCTGAGGTCTGGACGAGTCCTGCTCCGATACCTGCCTCTTCTTGGAGTCTCGCTCTGTGACTGCCGTGTCAATAACTTGTGGAGGCGTCGGTCCGCTGGTCGGTTGTCAAGTCTCCATCAGCGTTTCGCACACGCCCGTCACGGGCTTAACGTCTGACATCGCCAGTGGCTAACTCCGGGCCAAGAGGGGGGGGGGGGGGGGGTAAGTTTGAGGTGGGCGAAATTTGGAATAAAGACCTAAAGCCAAAATGAGCTGATTCATCCTTCTCAAAGAATGAATGAATGAATGAATGAATGAATGTTTAACGACACCCGAGCACGAAAAATACATCGGCTATTGGGTGTCAAACTATGGTAATGCAAAGAAATAAAGTGATGATCAACATCAATATAAAAATTCAAGATTTAAATAAAAACAGTGTAAAGAACTGTGCAAAAATACGAATATCACAGACAGATACTGACTTTTACTAAAAATTGCAATTTGTGCCGTATTGGCCATTCTCAAAGAGAATGTTGCACCCTTGCACCACGGTGAGGTTACAGCATGCGCAGGGGTCATCCTTCTCATGTCTGGACAAAAATTAAGGTCCAGAAAAATAAAATTAGAGTGCTCGGCGGAAAAGGTTTTAAGGTGATTTCAGCAATTGAGATGGGCTACCGCTTGCTTCGTCTCCATCGGTGATGGTGCCGCTATAGAAGGGACCGCCACTGTCAGTCTGGCTGACAACTTTGCCCCCGGCCGCTCCTGGCGTGGGCTGCTTCCGAGTGGTAGGGGGCGACGAAGCAGAAGGGACCGAGTGTGTATTCACACACACACACACACACACACACACACACACACACACACACACACACATATATATACATATACATATACATATATATATTATTATATATATATATATATATATATATATATATATATATATATATATACATGTACATATAGATGTATATGTATACGTATACGTAGGCTATACGTATCCTCCGTATCCATATCCATATCCATATATATATATATATATATATATATATATATATATATATTTAGAGAATAACTAACGAGCTACGAGGAATTATGAATTATCTGTCCCGAGTGAATGAATGTTGTAAACCCGAGCCTTTGGCGAGTGTTTTACAACATTCATTCACGAGGGACAGATAATTCATAATTCCTCGTAGTGAGTTGCTTATTCTCTTTATTACCCATTGTCAATTTTAACTGATTTTATCCCTCTGGAGTCTACAACATCAGCCATTACGTGATATAATCTTACGCGCATTACATGACGTAATGTAAGTGACGTCATAGCATAACGGAGTCCATTTGTTTTTGTAAATCTTTGTAGATCGTATAACGTATTTGTAATCTGACTCATGAATGAAAAATTTATATGAATGAAAGTGAAGTTCCGGCCATGGCACGCAACCAACCAAACGTCGTGATTTTAAAGCCAGCCAATCAGTGGCTGTAGAAGCAATCTGCACACTGTGCAGATATCGAAAAAATATTACCCCGTATATTTGAGCCCATATGGGTAATAAATATATATATATATATATCAGACATGGGGTAATCGTAATCAGTAATCGTAATCGATTACAATCGATTACATATTTTCATGTAATCGTAATCGTAATCGATTACTCTGTTTGAGAATACCATGTAATCGTAATTGTAATCGATTACATTGCTAATGTAATCGTAATTTATAATTACTTCCGTGATTACTACACTAGGATTAAAGTTTCAAACTGTATGAACTTGCACTTGTTTTGATGATTATATTATAATTATTAATCATTATTACAGCATCCTTCAATATACATGTATATTTAAAGTAATACAGTTATTACCTACTAGCAATGTAAACAAAGTATGTAAGTTAGGAAAATATTTATACAAAATAATAGGAAGGCGTGAATCTATGGTTACTTAGTTTTAAATAGAGTTCTGTACACATATTATTATATTCTCCTTAACTGTTTTATACCAACGCCTTCCATTATGTCTGTAAATGGTTATATTATGTTATAACGTACATAAGCTTATGAAAACATGCCTATTGACCAAACCTCTTTGATATGCTTGGTAACAACTCAAGTAACAGTGCTAGTAGTGAGCAAAGGGACTATCCTGAGATTGTATCCTTTTAACATGTTTTTTTTTCTTCTGGTGTCACCGGTAACAGTGACGTCACGGCTCAAACTCGATCTATTGTTTTCTATATTTTCATTTCGTTGCATTTCAAACCATTATTATAAGTAAATATTTTTAAAACGTATCTATGAGTTCATCTATAATGTGTTTGGTGTTTGCTATGTTTTTTATTCAAATAAAACAACGACGAAACTAATATCGAAAGAAACTAGGAGTCAGTTACACATTGCCTAATTGGGGGTTTTCTGTGACATTTTGTCCTGTTTTTGTTTTTTGTTTTTTTTGGGGAGGGGGGGGGGGGGGGGGGTATGGCTTTTTACCTGTCAAGTGAATTAGTTGATTTACAAATTGACTGAAATAATTGATTCTCCAGAAGTCACGTGGCAAGAAAGTGCTGGAGCAAAATATTTTTTGAACCGATAGAACACTAAAAAATATCCTATTCTTTTAATCTTTCTTTTTTAATTTGTGGGTGATATTACTTTATATCAATGGTTACCTAAAATTGTAACGATTGTAGTGATGCTTTGGAGGGAGGGGTTATATATGTTAAATGACTTATTGCTGTGTGTGGATTTGGCTGCCCAGTCAAGCTACAGAAAAGAGATTAAGGTTGTGCGCTGTCCGTCTGCAGCAAAGAGTATGCCACAGTACAACCAATCGCATTCAACACTTTTGATGTATTGTCAAATGATCATAGTTGACAACTCGTACCTTTGATAACTGTAAACTATATGTCTTGTTTTATGTGACACTGAACTAGAGCAGTTCGGCGATTAAAGGGGCATGCTTTGGTTTCTTTTAGCAGCTTGGGGATTAACACACATGTAATTACGTTTTGTCGTTAAATATAATAATATGTTTTAAATATTCATGTAATAAGTAAAGTTTGTTTTGTTTAACGACACTACTGTAGTACATTGATTAATTAATTATGGACTATTGAATGTCAAACATTTGGTAATTTTGGCACATAGTCATCAAAAATAGTTCATATTTGTGAAAATGTAATCATGATTGTAATCATGATTACTGGGCAGTGTAATCGCAATCGTAATCGATTACTTTCATTTTCCTTGTTATCGTAATCGTAATCATGACATTCTTAAGTAATCGTAATCGTAATCGATTACTTTTGTCATGTAATCGCCCCATGTCTGATATATATATATATATATATATAATATATATATATATATATATATATATATATATATATATATATACATACATACATACATATACATTGTATATATAGTCAAACCTGTCTTAAGCGGTCACACAAGGTAGTAGATAAAAGTGACCGCTTAAGACAGGTGGCCGCTGATTACAGGTTACGACATAAAGTCTTTAAAACATATGTTGTTGTTTCTTGTTTTAGCGTCTGTACTGCTAATTAATGGATGTGTGATTCACAGTTTACTATAAACTTTTGACATGTCGCTTCCTTCAGGAAAAACTGCAACTGGAATGTATTAAATTAACCGTTCTCAACAAGTTTGTTTTCTCTTTCCATTGAATTATTTAATTTCGACTTCATGCTGTATATTGTCATAGTAAGTGAATCTACAAATGTCAAGCGTAGCCCGCCCAGAGGCAATTAGATGCTTTCCTAGTCATACTTTCTTAATTGATAAACAGTAGAGATGTCTGGACTGAATGGGTACTAGTATTCCTGAAGGTGTGAAGATCGGTTATCGGTTATCGGTTTATCCCTTTTATATAATAGTTAATATTTACTGTGGCCGCTTAATACAGGTATTTGAGCGATTTGGAATCAGATTTGGGTGGCAGCTGGCCTCTTAAGGCAAGTGACCGCTGAATACAAGTGGCCGCTAGGACAGGTTTGACTGTATATATATATATATATATATATATGTGTGTGTGTGTGTGTGTGTGTGTGTGTGTGTGTGTGTGTGTGTGTGATATTAAAGAATTTAAATCATCAAAATGTTTGTTCGTCTCTTAATGTGTTGTAACTTACAAGATACGCTGATATTTGTTTGAAAACCCCCAAAACAACAACAAACAAAAGCCCAAAACCAATGAAACATGACAAAACAGCAAAGGCATGCATTAGTATCGATCTAAAGACTTTGCCACAAAGTAAAGTGATTCATATTGTGCAGCTACGCTTGGATAGTACTTTGGGGAACATGCTGAATGGCAGGCATTTATTATATTTAGTATTATCCAGATGCACAAAGATAAAACAGACGTTTTTGTGACACATTATAGAATACTAAAATAATAACAACCATTTGACAACAAACAGATTTATGACCCGTTTTCTGACAATTTCTTTTGCGCCAAAATTCTTTCAATCTAGTTTACATTGAAATATACCGAAATTGCAACTACTTTATCTCAAATTTCTTACTTTAAAAAATCAATAACTGTGTGGAAATCCTTTAAGATTAATTGCGTTAAATCTATTTAAAGTACATTGACCTATAGCTTTGAAACGATTCGACTCAATCAGGGAGTATTAGCTTACGAAACGTGCCTAATCAGTTGTCCATAATTAATGACGATAATAAAATATGAACATCTTGGCAAACAAGACGTTTTGAAATGCTATTCCGAGGACGACTGATAAAACCAAGAACTGTTTGGCCCAAGAGCGCGGCTATGATCGTGATTTTTATAAAAATGGGCTTCTTGGTTTTTGCACCATTTATTTTTGCGTCTTACTTGCACGTGTCTGCATATCCGCAAGGTGCGCCGGAGGTAGCATGCGCAAACATGTTTTGTCACGAGAACACGCTGCCTTTGCGCTACTCAATGAGATTCAGCATCGAACTTACCAGTTTGACTTGCAGACCCAACGACAAGATACAAGGTAACATAAATAGCTGTGTGTTAGATGTAGCTAAAAGTCAAAGTTAATTTTGTTTAACAACATCACTAGAGCACATTGATTTATTAATCATCGGATATTGGATGCCAAACATTTGGTAATTTTGAAATATAGTCTTAAGCAGTAGCAAGGAATATTTTACATGCACCATCCCACCGACAGGAGAGCACATATAGCCTCTATTAGAACCATGCTTATCTGCCCTTGGTTTTCATCGCGCTAAGCGGCCCCAATTAGCCACTAAATTATTTCCGGCGCGTTAAGCTCCAGTCGCTTGCAACAAAGGCCCTTTGTTACTACTGAATTGTGGAGTAGTTGTCGACTTGTTCTTTAATTTTTTGACGTTAATGAAATAATGAAATAATAATGAAACTAACGATACAGAAATTCACTTCCTCGCCTAACGATAAGGTTTCTACTGTCTGACTCGCAAACAAATCGGAGCAGCGAGTCCAATGTCATTGTAAGACAGACATAGTGTAACGGACACAATTTCATGTGTAATTTAATAGTTACGATCGACTATCTACCTGCAATTATTAATATTATGCACAACCATTAAGTATTCCATGATGCCCCCCACTTTTCAGATATTTTGCTTTATAATAGTGATAGTGTAAAAGTGTGTAAATATAAAAGTGTGGCCCCCTCCCCACACTTTATAGCACCTTCCTGCGCCACTAGGACACCGCTAGAGCACGTTGATGTAATAATCATTGGCTAATTATAATTCTGACATATAATCTTAGAGAAACCCACTACATTTCATCATTATTAGCAAGGAATCTTTCATACGCGCTTTTCTACAGACAGGAAAGCACGCACCACGGCCTCCTATATGTTAGTCCTGGGAAACTGGTTGGGACGGAAAAAAAATTCAGAGTATGGGTCCATCAAGGGGGTTCGAACCCACAACCAAAACACCCCCAAGAGAGCGCTCTGTCGACTAAAGTAGAAGAGTCCCCCCTCTCTCTGTCTCTGTCTCTGTCTCTGTCTCTCTCTGTCTCTCTCTCTCTCTCTCTCTCTCTCTCTCTCTCTCTCTCTCTCTCTCTCTCTCTCTCTCTCTCTCTCTCTGTGTGTGTGTGTGTGTGTGCGCGCGCGCGTACCCCCCCCCGCCTTGCCACCTTCATACGCCACTGGTATATGTACATAGATAAAACTTTTTTCTTCAAATGTGCGTGTTAGTCGGGGTTATGTTTTTAATTGTGCGTGTGTATTGGTGTGTGGGCTTGTTTAGTAGGATATTGTTTATTTGGGGGAAGATTTGTTGTTGTTACTGGGGTTTTCTTCTTCTTTTTTTTTCTTCTTTTTTTGGGGGGGTGGGGTGGTAAAATTGTTTAGGGGGGTATTTTTAAAATATTAGGTTTTTTGTTTTGCCTGCCACTTACGCTTATAATCATGTATAGAACAATGTCTTCATTTTAACATTTAACCTTAAATAATCGGCATGCAAGACTAACATAAATATGTTTACACAGATATTTTGATGTAAACAAAACAAGTACTGTTACTATAGGTAGATGTTTTTAGGTTAAACTATATATTAGTATTTAGCTGTTATTACAGCAAAATTTACACTTTATAATGCAATGTATATAAGCCTAATCAATTTACAGCAAATGAAATATTTAGTCAAACAGGCGCATGTGCAGGAAATTGTGTAGACTGGCTAGTGGTGTTTTTAGGGGAGGGGTCGGGTCATGCGTCCCCCAGAAATACACTGAAAACAAACATAATATAGCACGTGGGGAAGGAGACTGTTCTGATCGGAATATTACATATAGTCCGTCCCATCCTACAAAAATGTTGTACTATTTTTGTCTGTAATTTAGAAACCAAGCGGCTCAGAAATAAATAACTTGTAAATTCCACAGTATGAAAAAATGCGTTCCCCGTGGGACGCACTATGAACATAATGTTTCTATTCTTTATTACAGCGGTGTTACTGTAACACACACAATGCATTAAAACTGCAGGTGTGTTTGTATGTTTAAATAAAATTATGATAATTAATGTGAGGCGAGATTGCAGCTTTAAAACAACAACAAAATTTCATGCAATAAAACCCAAACAATCAGGGTGTGCGACAGCTCGCTAGATTCATATCCTATATTTAACACATGGTCAGTTATAACAAAACGCTATTTCATCAACTTAATTTTTACCTGTATCGTTCTTTATTTTAAAAGCATAGGTGGGGACATTTATGATGCCAGGGACTGGCATGCATAAATCTCAGCTGAAGATTCACAAACAACTGTGGCCATTGGAACGCGCCGGAAGTGGTTAGTGGTTAGGGGACGTAACTCTGCCTATTTTTTCTCGCGAATTTCTAATAGAGGCTATACCAGTCGTGGTACACTGGCTGGAACCAAAACTAGTTAAATGGGCCCACCGACGGGGATTGATCCTAGACCGACTTCGCATCAGGTTTTCACTAGTAAACAAACTCAGTATTCCTGGTAGATGTTCACGTTTAAATTAGTTTAATCACATATAAACTGATGCACATAATTATAACTGCCAAGTAAAAGGACTGTCCTGCGTTTGCAGACATTTTAAGTTGTTTTCAACTAGCAGAACCCCTTTTTGGCGACTAAAACTACATTTAAAAAACTATATATATATATATATATATATTTATTTATTTATATACATGTGTATACTCTTCAAAAAAGTAGGGAACTCTAATAAGAATTTACAATTGCCAAAATTGTAAGGTATATTAGCTGTGGGGAATGGTTATATGATAATAGTGAATTAATTGAGTAAACATTACAACCTGTAGTTCAGTATTACAATAGGTTTTATGAACACCAAAGATCTTGAAGGACTATTGGGGTCAGAAGTGAAATTTAAAAGTTGACGGGTTTTTTGTAGTGACTGATCGAACTAATTCATCACGTCCAAGATGAATGTTTTCAATGTTTCCAAATACCCACTGGTTTTTCATCACATTGTCTTCGGCTACCAATACCATATCACCTACTTTGGCATTGTCACTCTCTGCGAACCATTTCTTTCGACGATTTAGTTCAGTAAGATATTCCACTTTCCACCTATTCCAGAACATCTTAGCAATACGTTGACAATATTGCCAGCTTTTCCCTAACACAGTTTTAGTCAAAGTTTTGCTAACATCTGGCAAATGTTGTACATTTCTACCAACTACCAAATGACCCGGTGTTAAAGGTAACGGATCATTCTTGTCTGCAGAAATATCAGTCAATGGACGAGAGTTCACTTGTGTCTCTACATCTGTCAACACTGTTTCCATCTCGGAATAAGCCAGTCTTGATTTTCCAAGAATTCTTTTCAATGAAGTTTTATCACTTGTTACAAGACGTTCATAAAAAACACCATGCCATGGTGCTTTTTTGGTAATGAAATGCCACTGAAAACCTTCTCTTTTCAGTCTGTCTTGAATAATGTCTCTACTCTTTCCATCATTGTACAATTGATTAATTACACTTGCTGCTTTCTTGAATGTTTTAGCATTGTCAGAATACATCACTACACATTTTCCTCGTCTGTTCATCATTCTCTCGAAAGCCTTCAAGAATTCAATAGCAGACATATCTTCTGTCAGCTCCAAATGAACAGCTCTTGTGCACATACATATAAACAATGCAATATACACTTTCTTGTCACAATTATCTACAGTTTTAATATACAAAGGTCCAGCAAAATCTACACCCACATAAGTAAATGGTGCAGATTCATTTACTCTTTCATATGGTAAAGAAGACATTTTGTAAACAAATGGTCTTGGTTCCTTACATTTAAGACACTTATTCAAAATTCGACGAACTTCCTGACGTCCATGAACTAACCAGTAACTTTGTCTTAAAGTTTCTAATGTTTGCACTACACCTGTGTGATGAGCTTGAACATGAATGTTCATAACAAATGTTTCAACAAACATATTATGAGTTGGCAAGATAATAGGATTTTTCACTTCGTCTGGCAATAGTGACTGTTGTAGTCTCCCCCCCAACACAAAGCATTTTATCTTTATTATCCCACACTGGATCTAATGATTTCAAACTACTTTTTACACTTATGACTTTGTTTTGTTGAAGTAACTGAATTTCCTATCGATACACGCTTTCTTGTGCCAAACGAATCCAGAACAGTACTTCCTCATTTCTATCACTACATGCAACAGGTTGCATCTGATCATCACTCCCCTCATTCTTCAGTTGTCTGTGTTTTCTCAGCCAGCTTCTCACTGTTGTAAAAACACCTATGAACTTATTTAAAGTTTCCTATTTTGCTAAATACTCAGCACGAACATTGTCTTCAGTAGTGTTTACTACCTGAAATGCAGAAAACATTCTTGTTTTCTTTTTCCTCTCCTTTTCAATTTCAGAAACAGTTTGTTCATCAATTTCTTTCTGTTTTGGCCAATAACTTTGATCCAACATCAAGAAATCAGGTCCATTCCACCACAGAACTGATTCTATAAATTTTTCTGCTTTACAACCACGAGAACACAAATCAGCTGGATTCAATTTTCCTGGAACATAATTCCATACACTTGAATCAGTTAGCTGCTGTATTTCGGAAACCCGGTTTGCTACAAATGTTTTCCAAAAATATGCTGGCTGACTTATCCATTGCAGTGCCACCTTGGAGTCTGTCCAACAATGAATAGACTGATTATTCATTTTCAGCTCTCGTCTAACATACGTAGCAGTTATCAATGAAGCCATTAATTCCAACTCTGGTACACTTCTCATTTTCTTAAAGGCGCAACTTTAGTTTTTGACCATAAAAAAGATGTATGAATGTTATTGTTCTCAGAATCTTCCACTCTCAAATACACAACAGCACCATATGACGCATCACAAGCATCTCCAAATGCATGTAATGAAAATGTTGGGTTTTTAAACTGTATTGGTGTCACACACCGCGGTACTTTTATGACATCAAGTATTAGTACAGGCATTATGTACAATGACCTCACACAAATTGCAACAAAAGCTCTCTCAGTTGTTTTGTACCTCTGGAGGTATCCTCTTTGACATATAAAAACTCCTAAGAAATACTCCAGGTGGAAAGTCCCAAAATCTGGGAAATCCAATATGGCCGCCACCCGGCTTAGTGTCAATCGTTCATAAAAATCCAAAAGTGATACAATCATGAATAATACCACTTTTTAGGGCGTTTTGTGATCGAGGAGTCCTATACTGATCTTATTTTGACGATTTGAGGTCAAGGTCACCCCTTAAGGTTATCCTAATGTATTGGAACAGTGAATGACTCATTCATTGAAGATACAAGATGTTTCTGTGTGGTCCACATTACTGGTTGGTGACAATGATTGTAGATCTTGAGACATAAAATATGCTAGAGGTGCTTGCTCTGATATAACTGTTGGTACTGGCTCTGACTGAGTGCTATTTGTGGACATTGTCCTTAGCTTGTCATTGTCCTCATGTGCTCCATTTTAGCCTGAACGTTCTCGTCTTTGACCATGTGCCTTTTGCTGTTCCTTTTCCATCTGAGTATAGTAAGCTCTGTTTAGAGTATTTGTGAGGTAATAAATTGAGCTTTCTGTAGATTTATTTTTTACTTCGGAGCTACCGAGAAGAATCATCCTACGTTTGGGTGGCTTCCATACAGAGATGAGCTGATGGCTTCATCTGGGCTACAAGAACTACTGGAGTTGATCTAAGCCTCCAATGTTGTGATCCATATGTTTAGTGGCAAGGATTACGTGCACACTTCATTGTTGACACAGCCCATATTGCCCTGATGCTAACAAATGTGCTCAATGCCCCTCGACCACGCCAACCTAACAAATCACACAGCAATGAGAATGAAAATCCGGATTTGGCTGAAGCGCTGCACGGCCACCAAATGAACAGTCTGCAGATGTAAGCAAGAATTCGAACCTGGACGAAGCTTGTACCCTTTGAGAAGCTGATGGATGGGGCTATGTCTGTTGAAGAGGTTTGCCTGTCTGATGTCCTGAAAAGAATCAAAGACCACCTTCAGAAGCATTCTGAGTCCGCGAAGATGTCATCCAGAACTTCAGCGCTCTATGTTCAGACATGCTAGACATCCTACGCAAATACATCAGGGCAGAGTGCACTGGAAACTGGGCATTACATCTACAGGCCATCCAATACATTCTGCCCTACCTGGCAGCCCCGGGCCACAACCTGTACATCAAATCTGCAAGAGTGTATCTGCAGCAGATGTCCAGCCTCAAGGCTAAACACCCTGATGTCCAAAAACGTTTCGATGAGGGGTTCCACGTGATTCGACGAAGCGATCGCGTATGGTCAGGTCTTTCATCTGACCTGATTATCGATCAAGTTCTGATGAGAAGTTTGAAGACCAGCGAGGGGCTCACATGAGGCCGAGGGATAACAGAGCAACAGGGCCTGCTGTGGCTGCTATCGATGCCTGCCTATGCAGAAGTAAACCAGGCAATGCAGGTGCTTACAGGGGTAAACTACAACACTGGGGAGCAAAACAAGGACATGACCAAAGAAAGACAAGCTCGTGACTGGAAGGACTAGCGGCTCTCCAGTATCTACAGGAGCGAAATCCGTTCAGCAATGACCCAAGTCTGTGGAGCATTGCCACTGGAGTCCATGCCCACCTCACCGTCAACGTCAATACAGCACAGACAGTTGGGGCCACGGTACTGAAGTCTATGGAATGGAGAACACCTGTTGAGTACACCTTCAAGAGGAAATATCAAGCTGTCAACCTCGCCATGAAGTCATCAATCATGTTTGATGGAGATAAAGTCCAGATTGATCCGCAGCTCCTTTTCCAGGTTGTTGTGCAGACAACAGGCGAATTGGAGTCGGCCTTCAAGCATGAAGTATGCAGCTACCCATCAGCACTCGTTGATTCCTCTCTTTTGCTCCGAGAAGCACACAAGCTAGCCCTTGTTGATGCCATCTCGGATCTTGTTGGACCTGATGTCCCAGCAGATATCCCAGATGATGGAACCCAGTATGTCTTGGATGGTGGGGCACTTGTTCAACGTATCCCATACATACAGAAACATCTTCCACCAGTATACTGAGTATGTAACAAAGAAGTGCAGAGATGCCATAGTCGTGTTTGATGGCTATGAGAGTACAAACACGAAGGACATGACACACCAGAGGTGGTCAAAAGGAAATACTGGCGCAACTGTGACATTTGCAGCTGACATGCCTGTCACAATGAAGAAGGAATAGATCCTGGGCAACAGACAGAATAAGCAGCGATAAATGTTCATGCTGAGTGAAGAGCTGCAGAAGAAAAACTGAGACAAACCATGCGTCAGAAGATGCTGACCTCCTGATTGTGCTGAAGACCATACAGTCTGCTACCGCCACCAACACTGTGCTAGTTGGTGATGACACAGACCTCCCCATCCTCCTCTGCTACCATGCAAGCCTGGAATCCCATGGCCTCTTCTTTAGCCCTGAGCCCAAGAAGAACACGAAGAAGCCTCGCATCTGGAACATCAAGGCTACAAAGCAACTGCTTGGTCCAGACATATGCAAGCATATCCTCTTTCTACATGCAGTTCTTGGGTGTGACACAACATCTCGCCTCCACGGGATTGGAAAGAGTGCTTCCCTCAAGAAGGTCAAAGCAAGCAACACATTCCGTTAGCAGGCAAAGGTGTTTGATACACATTCAGCTTCCACACATAATGTGCATTGGTGATTATCTACAACAGAAAGTCAACTGACACCCTGGACTCTTTCTGGTATCAACGGTTCTGTGAGAAGGTGGCTTCAAAATCATCTCATGATAAACCACAGGTCTTACCACCCACATCAGGAGCAGCAAAGTATCACAGCCTGCGTGTGTATCTGCAACTCCAAGAGTGGAAAGGATGAACTTAGCCCGACAGAGTGGGGATAGTAGCAGTGTAACGAGGAGTTTGTGCCACTTCAGACGGCCCTAGCTCCTGCTCCTGAACATCTACTGCGGGTCATCAGGTGCAACTGCCAGGCTGACTGCAGCACCCTGAGATGCGCATGCAAGAGACACAACATTGAGTGCACTCCAGCTTGTGGAAACTGCAGGGGATCTGGCTGTACAACACACTACAGACGCCACGTGATGATGATGAAGATGATGACATTGTCGAGATCTAAATTTCAACATGTTTAGTCACTTGTGTTTCTACAATGTAGACTGTATCACAGTGTGAATTTCAGTATTATTTTTATTATTCTTGATTATGAGATGTAAAAGTATGTCATATTTCAACAGACTGCTATATTTTATTTCCTCTTTTTCCCCCTGAATTTTGTTAGGCTTGTACGATTGACATAATGCTTTATTGCCAGCAACTTGGATTTCTTGTGTCTTCAGCGTTTCTCATTCTTTCAATGCTTTAAAGCTACTCCACCAAAAATAAAGCATGGTATACATGAACAGATCATTCAGGCAATCATGTAAGAACACCGAAATGTGGCGAAAAAAAGCATTTAGGGTAGGGTCAAACTTGGGTGATTTTCAAAACTTCCCCCCCAGAGGATTCCTTAGGACTTTTTTCTGTCACTGGGTACATATTCAGGAAACAAAATCCATTGAGTTTGCTTTTGTTGCAATTTGTGTGAGGTTGACCAAAAATTTGGGGTAAAATGCCTGTAAAATGCCTGCATACTTGGTCTTTCCACTTTCTCCACAAGTCTGTAAGTTCCTGTGGTAACTGTTCATCCCAACCAGCATTTGACACCCAAGTCTGCTGAAATATTTGTTTTGCTTTAACTGTAAAAGGAGAAAGCACACCCATGGGATCATAAATATAAATCAGTTGTTGTAACACAGTTCGTCTCATTTCAAACTAATTTGCTTGCCTTGTTCATAAAATGAAAACATCAATACATCTTCACCTGGAACATATTTCACACCTAATGTTTTTGTTGACAATTCCTCCCCTGCTACAAGAATTATGTGATATTCTGCCAAATCCTCCTTTTCTAAGAGTGATAAAGCTTCTGGTTTATTCGACACAAATTTTCTCAGTGGAAATTCTCCTGATGCAAGCACTATTTTCATGTCTAATGCCAACTGAGCAGCTTCTTTTACACTATTTGCCCCAGTAAGCACATCATCTACATATATGTTATCACAAATTTCACTTGCAGCCAACGGAAAACTCTCTCGTTTTGACTCCACATGATCCAACAATGTTTGTATGCATGAAAATGGTGATGGTTTTAGTCCAAATGTTACTCCTGTCATTCTGTACACGTCTGGCTCTCTATCAGTATTCAAATTTCTCCAAAGAAGTCTTTGGTAATCTCGATCAGTCACATTAATTTTCACCTGAAGAAACATTTTCTCAACATCAGCTATTAATACAATTGGATGCTTTCGAAATCGCAGTAGAACAGCTAATATATCAGGTTGAAAAGGTGGTCCAGGTAGGAGTGTACTATTCAACGACATGCCTTCCGGTCCCTTTGCTGATGCATCAAACACAATACGCCCTTTAGTTGTAGTTTTTTCCTTTCGAATCACTGGATGATGCAGCAAGTACCAAACACCATACTCTGAATTAAGCTTATCACACTTTTTCAGCATGCTAATTTTTCAGCAGTTCTTGAATTTGCTGTTCATATTCAATACCCAGCTCTGGTTAAAGGAAACATGACACGAGACCATATTATAGCTCATTTTAAAAGAAAAATGATATAAAAATAATATACAAATAACTTTATAACAATAAAATACGTGTAGTTAACTTAAAATGAAGAAATTACGCTCATCAGTATCAAAGTACGATTTATGCATATTTCTTCGTGAGCGTTCGGGAAAAAAGGGAAGTGACGTCAGAGCCGCTGTACTCTTCCATTGTTGTTAACTGTTTATATATGGAGTAAGGGGCTTACGATCTTTTCAGTCCAACAGTGCCGTACTGCGCGGCCTTTGGGTGTAAAAATAAACAGTTTAAACGATCGGGATTGTCTTTTTATGGTTTTCCAAAGGATTGTATCCGAAGAAAGACGCGTGTATTTTATCGCAAAAGAAAAGATTGGACACCAACACATAGTACTTTGGTGTCGGCCGATTTACAGCCCGGAGCCTGAACGTTACCCGGAGACAAAAACAGTACTCGGTTGCGAATGCCGAGGTGTACATTGTACATATTTGGCACAAAGATACACCTCAGCATGATGTATTTATATATGTTAAAACAAAAATGTAGAATTTTTTATTTATTTATTTTTTTTGGAAAAAAAAAGATTTTTCATGTTAGGGCTGTAGGCCTACATAACAAAATCTGTATTCACCGTCCGAAGAAGGAAACGTCAATAAGTAATTAAATATGGCATATACAAACATGGGATTTGGCATGAGGATACATCTCAGTACGATGTATTTAAATATGTTTTTAAAAAAACGTGTAGAAAACAATAATAATTTTAAATAATGTTTTTAATCTTCGGGCGGAATACGTCACAAAAACGTTCCTCATCGCCCGAAGCCCCAAAGCAACACGAAGTTCAATACAAAATAAACCACTACTGTCGGTGTCGAAATAACTATTATGTTTCATCCACGTGCTGACTTGAGAATCGGAGTGTTGTTTTAGTTAATTGGTCCTTTCTTTCCGTGGCCTGCACATGTGATTCCTGATTGGCAGGTGTATATTGCAGGGTATCGACCAGGTAAGTGATTACCACGGTCTAGACATACGTACAAAATACGTGCCAGTTTTTTTAAGATCACAGGGTATTGTGGCGTAACCTGTCGCGACTATAGTACAATGTTAATGGACATTATCAGCCGCCCTGCTTCATTACTGTAAATAATGCTGTAAAACCCTTGATTAAGTAGACTTTCCCCATCTAAAATTACAAAACTGACCAATTACGTAGTACCAAAGAAAAGAAAATTATCACTTGGGTATCGTGAGTGGTCGTTTTTACTCTAACGCACCCTACCAATAGGCCTAATAATATGCTACTTTTTTTTTATGAGAGAAAAATACTATAACCCCATTTCGTTCTATTGATGCATAGAAATATATTTAGTTTAAAAGTTGATTATACTCTCAAGTCATTTATGTTGTTTTACAAGCCAGGTTAATAAAAGTGAAGCGCCTTGTCGTAAATTAGAGCGTTTGTTTACACTGTGCATACAGATTTTATTATGTACAGCCCGAACATAAAAAATGCGATATTTTCTAAAAAAAAAAAACCAATTTTTTTTTGTCCTACATTTATATTTTTTACATATTTAAATACATCATATCGAGGTGTATCTTTATACTAAATATGAACAGTATACACCTCGGCATTAGCATCAGAGTTTGGTTTTGTCTCCGGGTTACTTTCGGGCTCCGGGCTGTAAATTGGTCGACCGGTCTGGTCTGGCACCATCAGTTTCTCCACCCTCCGACTCGCTATCCGTTTTGTCTTCAGTATCACTGTTGTAAGTAAATGTGTGTCTTTCTTCATTTACTAACAGCTCATATTGATACGGCAAAACGTTTTGCGAACGAACACTCATTGTTTTGGTAAGCTGTGCAAGTCTTAGATTCTTTATGAGTGGTACGGACTAATGCTTTTAAGTGTAAGGCTTCAGATCAAGCGACGCGTCTCTGACGTCACGGACCTCGTGATTGCCCTGCTCATTAAAGATCGGCAATTTCCGCTAAGAGCTCGTATCTGGGGTTCTTTTATGGAGATATTTTAAGTAATTTTTTTTTTATAATTTTTTTTTTTAGGTGATTCAATTTATAATTAATTGTACATGGTTGGTGCCAAATATGGTTTACGTGACATGTTTCCTTTAACGCTTTAGGTTATTTTTCAAGCTTCTCAAACGATTCATTGCCATGGCTTTGTTAGATCTGAGCACACTGTCTTTCCATTCTGGATGCAGAATTAACCCCGTTTCTTGTCTTTTCACGATGCTGTTTTAAAGCTTCTGTCTCAAGTTCTGTAAACTGTTCTTTTGTTTCAGGTAGAATTCCAATCGATTCAAGCTCCCAATGTTTAACTGCTATTTCAGTTTCGTCATTAACAGAAACTGACACCCTGTTAATTGAAGCCTTAGCTCCCCTCTGGTTTCTCACTGGATAAGTCCCTGACAGTATCCAACCAATATGACTTTTTTGTGCAATCGGCGTTCCTTTCGGACCTAAGATATGAGTGTCCATCAAAATGTTTAATGTATCTGAAATACCAAGAAAAATATCAATCTTGACTTCTTTTGGTCGTGGATACGAATCAGCTAACACAAGACCTTTAAGGTGGGGCATTTCAGCTAGGTTGATTTCAACTGGTTTTAGATCAGCATTTGGTTTGTCAAGTATAAAAGCCTCTATCTCGAATACCTCTCCCTTCCAGTTCGGAATCGCATTTGTAAGCAGAAATTTCACTCGTTTTGTTTCAACATTCATGATTTGTCCACCAGCTAAAGTAAATACAATCACTTTGAATTTTCTATCCTTTCAAGTCCGGTTTCTTAGCCATTTTTGTGCTTATAAAACTAACTGCACTGCCTGTATCAAAAAACACTCTTGCCTCCACTACAGCTGTCTTCTACTCTAGTTTCACCACACCACTTTGCATCAACACTTCTCTTTGCCTATGTTTAGCCATTAAAGATTCGTATTAGATTTCACCATTGTCTCTTCCTTTTCCTTTTCATACATGTATGATGAATCAGCAAAGTGTTAACCATTTTTCACAGATTCACGGTTGTCTTGATCAAAATGTAGCAATGTATGTTGCCACACTTTTTGCACGCAGTAGCTCTACAGTCTTTAACAAAATGATTGTCTCTTAAACAGTTAAAACAAACACGAGCATTTTTAACTTTGTCTTGTCTTTCATTTGCAGACAGTGTTTCAACTTCACCACACTGGTATGATAAATGCAACTCACCACAAAAGACACATTTAGTGCTATATTTCTGTCTTGATTGAAGTCCCTTAAATAGTTTTTTTCTGATTCTGAAATATATTCAGAGCATAACCACTTGGTGTTTTAGAGTCCTTATCAAGTCCATGTTTATTAGTTTCCATTACTCGTCTGTCTGTGTCGGTTCGTCTTGCTACTTGTAACGCTTCCTCTAGCTTTTTCAACATTTCGTCAAAGTTTATTGGTAATTTAGAACCACCAGTTTCATTCACATTATTATTTTCTTCTCGAATTCTTTCCAAATCCCATTTTCGAATGAATGATTTTGGTAACTTAGGTCTTACAAGTGCAGTAAGTACCCAGCTGTTGTTCACTAAATGTTCGTTATTATCTGTCTTTTTTAACAAATAATTCCATGCTGCTATGATTGTAGAATACAAGGGATCTAATTCTTTCACATTTATTCCTGCCACATGTGAAACATTTGCTATGTCTATTATAGCCTGTTGTACCTTAGCTAATACATCACCATACCTGTTATCAAGTACCTTCATAATTTCTTCAAATGACGGATCTTTCAACGAAGCTACCACTCTCCTTGCCTCACCTTCTAACAAAGTCATAGCGACATGTGCCTTTTCAATGTCTGTGTAACCTGGCATATCTAATTCCGATTCGATAAGTTCTCTCCACTGATCAACTAGTTCAAGTTCTCCTTTAAATTTAGGAATTTTCACTTCTCGTTTCTTCGACATAATTGTCTTCATTAAATGTTCTAACTTCACTAGTTATCCCTGTATTATGGATCTAAAAGCTTCCTTTAAACTTTCTGTTAATTGTTCTGCAGTTATACTTTTCTCCGACTTTGATGAACTTTTATCTGATTCATGTTCACTACTTTTTGACCCACTTCTTTTCTTCCATTTTGCTTCTAATTTCTGTACTCGAGCAGAAATGAAAACATACGCATCTCTGTAACCCATCTCGGCTTCTTCTTCTTTAACAATGTCATGTGAATCCATCGACTCAATTCTATCACAATAATCAGGATGATATTCTATTTGAACTAGCTCTTCTTGTAATTCACTGTAAACGTCACTCAATTTGTCCATCGCTATTACTGCACAACGTACTGATAATTCAATGTCATCATTCTCCCCGTTATGTTCTATTAAATAGTCAGTTTTATCACAATGATACTGTACCGTTTTCTCGAATTTAGTGTATCTCATTCTGGAAACACGACTTCGTTCCAAAAGTCTCTGCAAAACCATATTTTCCGATTTAGAAGTCATTTTTGAATTTTCGCAAACTCCTGTTCAATCCACAAAAATCTCACCATCCGGTTCTAATCCAACTTGCATCCGGTTCGCGGGACCATATAAAATAATGCAAACGTTTCAGTTCACTATTTATTTTCGCTACACAAAGTTTTTCACCACAAGATATAACACCACGCACTATGACGGAACACAAGTTTCCACATCGTTCGAATAATGTTTTTTTCACAACCGGAAATCATGTCTAAACCAGAAATCAAATTAATGTTTTTTCGTCTGTTGTTTTAAATTCGTCCCTCAAACTTGAAGCATTAAGGAACAATGTTCAGGTCTGTTTATACTCTTCAAAAAAGTAAGGGAACACACGTTTTGACCACAGACATCCTAGTAAAGAACGTTCAGGTCTGTTTATCTATATATATACCATGGCTGTTGGGGGGGGGGGGGGGGGCACACGTCCTCTTCCCCACTTCCTACGCCAGTGTAATAAGAATAAGAATAAATTATTTGCATAACACCCGTATATGGGTAGAACAAAAACAACAACATAACATACATTTATCTACAGTAACGATAACATAAATATACATTAATTACATCAACAAACATCTGCATTATCAAATACATATGTAATTTAAGCCTTATAAACCTGATACTAGTGATAGTAATATATTCAGGCGGAACACAGCGAAGATTGTTGGAAACTAAATCGGAAATCGGATATCACACTTATTACCATACATCCACTGATGAGAATTTCCTGATCGAATCGTTCAGATTAGGTCCGAAAGGATCCTAGCATTTTTGGTTATTACTTTTGAAAAATTATTTGTCATTTTAACCAATATTTCCAAAAACAGAGAAGTAATTTAGCAATCACGTAATAAGTTTTAATGAATAATGGATTAAGTTGGAGAATGCACTCGGAAGTGTAGACCCATGAAAAACAATCAATTCGCCCCTACGGGGTTCGTGAATTATTTTTCACGAATCCACACACCCTCGTACATTCTCCATTAGTTTATACAGCTGTGTAATGCAAATAATTTGAAATTACATCCAACTTAAAGCAAATTTGCAAATAATAGTGCATAATTCCGGAATATTGTTGCGTGTAAGGAATATGAATGTTTCATTATTAGTCACAAAAGAAAAATGTAATTCTTGTTTTATTATTTTATGATGTAAATAATTTCTAAAAGCAGTATATATTGGGCACTTGATAATGAAATGTTATTCGGCTTCAACTTCAAGGGGACAGTTGGGACAACATCTCTCATTCGCAGGGACGGGCGGTTTTTGTGTCTTCCCTTTTGAATCATAAGTGCACTCAAACGAAGCCTACTAAAAGCTGCTCTGCTGTCCTAGTCTTTGGTATGTAATAAGTAGGTCTGAGATGTATTCGAAATGTCTTTGAATGACATATATGTGCGCATTTTATTACCATATTTGTTAGAATTTTTGTTTGATGTTAGCTGTGTCGCAATATACTACATAAAGTACTGCTCGCATTTACGATTTCACCTAAAGTGCATGCAGTCGGTACTTCTGGAGTTGAAGATAGATGCGTAGGAATTACAAGTAGGTTTGCAGCATTAATAAGTTAAGCTACCCACGACGGTTTGTTGTTCTGAGCTGACTTTGAGCTATCAATATATGCAGCAGTTAACAGTGGGTTGTTTGAAGTCTGGATATAATAGTAAAATAATTTGTCTTACAAACTTGTTGTCTCCAAATTTCACTCCCATATAGCACCACTGCTTTAATGTATTGAATAGTTTATACAAATATTAATAGGTGGATTGTGTTTGAGAATGGATTTTAACAAGTAATTTAAATATTTAAGACCTTTGTTTTTTAAACACTTTACACTCATGTTGAATTTATCATGTCTGTCTATAGTGATACCCAAATAAGTGTAGTCATTAGAGATGTTAATTTTGGAGGACAATGGTAAGTTTAAGGTGATCTGTGTTCATTGTACGGTTATGGAAAACAATAATGTTATATTTTTCAACATTAATGGGAAGATCATTGCACATAACATATTGGCTGAGAGCATTCAGCGTACTTTGGAGCTCTGGCGCTGAAAGGGACAGAAGCACCAACTCATAAGAGATGGTTGATTTTCAAATTATTCAAATCAATAGGTTCACATCGTGTATCAAAATACTCAAAAATGTCATCTATGAAGATATAAAAAAAGCAAAGGGGATAAATTACAACCCTGTCGTACACCACGGCTGGGATGGAACATGGGTGATGTACCTGCTGAAGTTTTAATTTCATATGAGTCACCTATATACGTAGAGTGAATGAATTTTACAAACTTGCCAGTAATGCCACTTTTCACTAATTTCATTAATAGTTTTTCTCTGTTGATCATATCAAAAGCTTTTTTAAAGTCTATGAAAGCTGCATATATAGGTTGGTTAACAGAGAGGTATTTTGTATTATGGATTGCAGAATGAACAAATTGTCAGTAGTTAAGTGGTTTTCACAAACAACACTTTGATTCATACTACGTGTATTGTGTTGTTCCAAATAATTTTGGAGTCTTCTTGCCAAACATTTTGTAAATAGTTTTGCAACACATGAACTTATTGCAATTCCTCTATAATTGTTAGGGTTTGTTATGGTTACTTTTTATGTAGCATTTTTGAGATTGATTAATTCCGTTTACTGGGAATGACGAAGTTTGTAATACCAAGTTAAATAACTTAACAAAATAGTCAATCATAGGCCACATAATTGATTTGAGTCGTTCATTTGCAATACAATCTTTCCACTGGACTTGCCATTCTTTAATAATTTAGTGCTTGCCATAATCTCTGTAGCTGATATAGGCATGTTTAGAGACGTTTTAGGAATGTTCCATTTAGGCGGCATTTTAATGTGGCCTTCATTTGATTAATTAATCTGAAGTGACTTTTTAAAATGTTCGTAACAACTATTTGGATCAGGTAGAATGTCTATATTTTTATCTGATAATTGCAGTTGTTTTATTAGGTACCAACATTTTTGTTGATCACCATTTATATGATTTTGTTTATATTGCAGAGCTTTATATTTACATAGACGTGTGTATGCTTTTTTGCGGAGTAAACGTTTTCAAGAAATATTCTGTTATTGGGATATTGTTGCATGTTTTTACAAGTAGTAAGTGCAGAAAAGTTGTATTCTTTGCATGCCTGATCAAACCATTTTCGCTTACGTTTTGGTTTATTTGAAGCTTTAACAAACGTCATGGACTTTAGGCTTATGGTGGAAAGAACTACCTTCATATCAGCTTCTGTTTTATTAACACCATCCTTACCGTTGTTATAGTTATTCATTATAAAGGATTTTAGAAGAGAATCAACATCTGGACATTGAATGGAAGATATACCCTTTACTTGACTTTCTTCAGTCCACTTAAATCTACCAGGCAATTTCTCATATTTATATCTACATTTGTTTTGTACATGTGTTTTAGATACTAGATGGACAACTACCTGACAATGGTCTGTTAGTAATGATAATGGTTTAACACACATATACAGTATATTTTCAACACAATCTTCAGAAGCAATCATGTAATCGATCATACTAACGCCATTGTGTTTATAACATGTATATACGCCTAATGTGTCACCGTATGTTCGACCATTAAACATTCTAAGTTTAGTCGACATACAAAGAGTGGTACGTTTTGTGTCATTTGAATTTATTATTGTATCTTTGTTATTTCGATTACATCATGAGTCTAGTAAGTAGTCGTCTGAAATCAGAATATACTGGTCATCATCTTGGGGTATATAGTCAGATAACTATGCAGTGCAGGCATTAAAATATGCATCTAAAATAATGTGACTGTCATTACTTGCTAAGCTATTGATATACTTTTCTAGTTGTAGAAAAAGTCTGTACCACATGTCAAACTGTAGCTAGAATTGCTTGGTGGTATATATACTGATTACAGCAAGACATCTTTTTGCAGTTGAAGCAGCTTTCCTGATATTTTCACCCGAAGAACATACGGACACTTTGTTTTGATAAGATGAACATACTGCGTCATATGTTTCTTGAAGTAGAATATAATACCATCATTAGATTTTACAGATATTCGATGTTTTTCAAAATATTCAAACGAGTAAATGTCTAAACTATTTTTAGACCCCTCAGAGTGTCAAGATTCAACTAACATAACGAAATCTAAATGCTTAACACAACGCAAAAAGTAAAAATCTTTCATTTTTTTTCAAAACTCCAAAAATGTTCCAACATGAATATTTCAACCTCATATCAATGTATAACCTTGAGAAACTAGTAAACAGATACTTGTGTTTGCTGTGTAAAATACTAAATTGTAATAACTATAGTGTAACTAATTAATGAATGAGCATCGACCAGACTATAAGACTAAACGTGACATTCTTGAAAACGTTATACATGCACATGTGCATATTTTCCAGTCCGGGAATCTCTTTAAGAAAGCTTTCCACTCCATTGTTCAAGAAGAATGTTGAACTGCTGGAAGTGATATTTCATCATTTCAAGCTTATCCACGGAACTGTTGTTAGTATCTGGCTAAATATCTTTATAGTGGGACCCGGCGACGTTTGATTGTGTTCACTGTGGCCACTTTATATTTCTCACGATGAGACACTTGGATGCAACAAGTCTCTGTATTGTTTCTGTTGAGGTGCACCATAGCGAGTGGTGAAATATTTTGTATGATCGATGCAAGTACATAGTGTTATTTGATTTTAAAACCACACTGTTGATGTCTTTGTTTCCTTTAGTTGGGATGATGGAGGAGAAATATATATGTGCATTTGGTACCGTTGATCTTGTTGCTGCGATCAGTGCATCCAAATGTTTTTGTTAAACAGGTTGCATGGTTTTACATTTGTTAATATCCAAGTGGAATGTAATTCGTTTAACGTTGTGATTAACATGTTGTTGGTTAAGCCAGTCTATGCTGATGATATCTAAGACCAGGCTTACATGTTATTTGACATGTGTCGTTTTCGCATGTTGTCATTTAATGATGGAGTCTCCGATGATTAAATGGATAATACTGTTTTTAATGTTCTCTGTACTGTTTGGTACCGTACATATCAATGTTCATGGTGTCGACGCATCCTTTGGGGGTTATACGTGGCGTTGTAGAGTACTGGCCATAGCCTGTAACTATTTCTGTCTGTTCACACTCATGTTTGTCTTCTAATATTTCATATTTATTTTGTAATAGTGTATTTCTAGTGACCAGAACTGGTTCATTCTGCGTAGCAATTGGCTTTACTTGAAACTGTAGATTTTCTCTTGGGTGTGAACTTACATTTAGGAGATGTAGATTGGTCAGTTTTAACATAGGTTTGGTCTTCGTCTGGTGTTGATTTTTCCATAAATCAAAATTCTCTCATTTGTGTTATCGGGCTATCTTGACTTTGTTTCTTCGGACTATACTTTGGATTTGATGTATGTTGGAGTTTGTGATTTGATGTATGTTGGAGGTTGTGATTTGATGTATGTTGGAGTTTGTGATTGTTCATCAATGCAGTTGTGTAAGACTGCTTTAACTGATTTGATTAAAGACGGCTGTGAAATGTCAATAAGAGTATCACCTGCTATGTTAGCAGTTTGTTCAAATATGGCTGGCAGTTTATTTTCAAGCCACCACACAACCATCAACTACCCTGAACCATAACTTTCATCGTTGTGGAAACAAATGAATCATTACAAGTTGTGTGGTCAAGAAGTTTAATTTTATCTTCCACGATAGCACCCTGTTCATCTTTTGTTTCTATCCATTTTATTTCTAAATGAGTATCATGTTCGTCTACAGTATCCTAATAACGGCGCTGTATTTCCCCTTTCACGGTCTCAAATCGCTTTGTGTCCAATTGTATTGGTTTACTTGTATGTCTTGTACATTTACATTCCATAGTTTGTTTTTGTGTAGTGTTTTTTGTTGTTTTGTTTTGGTTTGTTTTGTTAAGTATAGAGCTTTTGTTTTCAACTTCACGAACTGGTAGTATATTTGGACTGAGACAACTCAAACTTGATACTGTACATAGTGTGTGTTGCTTGGACGTTTGTTGTGTATCATTAATTTTGAAGAGTGCTTATTTTGATCAGATAGTTATTTCATAAAATCCGGTCTGGGCTCTTGTTCATTGCATTAACACTTACATATTTAATTAAATATAATTAATTATTTTCACAATATTAAAAAGTTTTGTTGGGAGTGTTCAGGGCATCGTTTTAATAATTTGTTATGGATTCACCATTGTCGAACATTTTCCGTTCATTCAAGAAACTATTCAACAGCTGATATATACAAATAAATCACAGTAAATATAATAAATGTACACAAATATTACCACAAATAATTTTCCAGTTTCACATTGTAGCTTTGTTACATCTAAAACAGTTTTGTCCCACTGTTAAACTAAGTCGTGTTTGAACAGCACCATCATGATGTTATCTTTCGCTTTTTTGTTAATATCTTTCGCTTATCCTATCGAAAACACGTAACGCCATGATATATTTCTTCTAACGGAACGTTTCCAGAACATTTACTTAACCATGACATTTTAAAAGAAATCTGAATAAAAAATATCTTTATTTAATTATTAAATTAACATTTATTTAATAGTACTGCTGTGCAAACATGCCTGACAAAGTGATCCTCCAAAACCCCCACGAAAACAAAACGAATCAAACGCCGTTCAATTTGAACTTTCACTCAATGACAGGACATTGTGTCATCATTATTTAGCTTCGTATTCAATTCGTTTTAGATATTTTATCGTAATTGCACTTTATATCCCTTTTTCATAGGTACAGTTGTTTAAATTACTTCTTTTTTTTCAAATACGATCAGATGCATTGGTAATCATCATACTTAAATACGAAGAAACGAGACAAAGGGGGATAATTTAATCGTGAACTTTTACAAAAAAAAGTAAATACGATTTTTATATTTTCAATGTAGCTAAAATACAGTGAAAATACGACTTTTCACCGGATATCACTTTTATGTTTTATATATATATATACACTCACATACACACACACACACACACACACACACACACACACATATATATATATATATATATATATATATATATATATATATATATATATATATATATATAAACACTGATTCTCAGCAGCCAGTTGTCTTTATCTTTGAGGATTTTATGCACTTAATATAATCCATTAACGTTTTCATATGTAAAACAACCCCACCCTAAACAGTGATGCCATAGCGACGCTATGACAACGGTTCTATGTGGCGTCATAATACTTGACCTAGGACATGTATACACCTCTGCAGCATTATACGGGTTAAAATCATAATGTAAACAAGGTTTTTATTTCAGAAGAATCGTGTCTGCAAACGTATACTAGTTCGTGTTTCATAGCTCAACAGATTTATAGATTATTAACAAGATCGTAACCATGAAACGTCAAGATGTAAAATTGGTATAAAACTCGAAACCTAAATTAGCTTTTTGCTAAAATGTAAACAAATGTTTACATAGTGACTACGTAAAAGACACCAACGGCTTAGTTATGTGTAGAAACACTAAGTTGAGTGATCGTAGATTGCAGATTTGAAGTCATACAATTGTTGTTTTTCATAGGTTCTCTGGTGGCGCCGACGACTAGGTACATTAAAGGCTTTCTGCTACGGGCTGTTCGAGCTGATAGTGTTCCAGCATCAATGAAAAAGAGGTCGAGTAGAAAAAAAAGATCACCAAACTTGGAAAACGGAGATGAGTCGGCATACGGCGAGGTCGTGGGTAAAAACAAGTACCATGATGATAAGAACCTCGGAGAACGGAAGTCTCCTGGCGGAGATGAAAGGTATGAGGATGAGACTGAACGCCGTAAAACGAGAACAAACTCTGGGTTGAGGTACAGAGTTAATAAAAAAACCGCGAAAACTGGTGGAGTTCTCAAGGCAATACGTGATGGATCGAGCGAGACAGTCATTGGTGGAGCTAGCGAGAAGATTATTCGCAAAAGATCCGTGGACACCGGAGACATAGACCTCGATTATCTGAGTACGCTGACACCAGAACAACTGAAACAGTTCTTGTCTCTGCCAGGAGTCCTCAACAAAGTCATGTCTGACCCAATGGCGTTGGCCTTTTTACCGGACGACATAGTGGATAGAGTATACGAGTATCAGACTAACGTGTCTGCTGCTGTCGAACAAGAATACGCAGACTATGATGAGTATGATTATGAAGACACAGAGGAAACAGACGAACCATCAAGTGCAGAGAAATACACAAAGAAGCCAAATGAAGCTAAATACAGCACAACGTCCGAGCAAGGACTTCATCTAAAGAAACGAGAAGCAGGGTTTGCTGTAGTACCGACTGATGCCTGTGTTAAACAACAGACACTGATCAAGAACAAATGGAACTTCACTCCGCTTGGAGATTTTACAAATATAGATGACACAACAAAAACTGTCTGCAAGGTAAAAGAATCTTTAGAAAAATGGAATTGTGTAGCATTTTAGCGAATACCAGGAAAGCCCACTTTGACGCTGTGTTATGATGTAAAAGTTTATATGGACTTTTAGACGCTGCAATACATTTCTAATTAAAGTCATCGTTGTAACTTATGTTCCATATACTTCCTTTCGCTTAGAATGTGTTTAAGGTTAATATTAACTTAATATATATTGCTTAATCCACACATTACAGAGCACGCTTAATTTTCTTTAATATAAACTATTATCACATTCCAATTGGTATATCTGTACAAGGCAGGGTACAAGAGTTGTTTAAATTGGTCACAGAAACAAAATTCTGATCTGAAGTTTGGATTGAATGATGCAAAGCTTCATTTTCTTGTATTTTCTCAGTTTTTCGAACTTTATCTCCATTGTAAGATGTACAAATGTACTAGTATTCTGTGTTATATCGTTTGTCAACACTAACGTCAACCGTTATTTGCTGGTTTTCGAAGTAGAAATATGATTTTATAGTCAATAGTCATTGACCCCATGTTGTTAAGAGGTGTAACGATATTGAATATTGTAATGATTTTGTCGTTTTGCTTAAATTACAAATACGTTCAAGTATTGATACAGCATCAAAACTGATCTAACTGCTAAACAAGAACCAAATTAACCGACTACTTAAAAGTAAAATACTGTTTTCTGTGGGCATTTTATAATTAGGTTAATTTTTGTATTTCTCTATTTATTTATTTATTTATTTTAATTAATTAATTTATTCATTTAATATTTTTATTTATTTTGTTTGTTTGTTTCAGCAAAACGGTACAGCCAGAGCTTTGACTCACACTGACAACTCGAAAAAAACTGAGATCAGATTCACATGGCGAGCACCAGCTGATCTGAACACTGACATAGTTTTCATGTAAGTCATCTTCAAATTATTATGTAGTCATCACTTTCTCAGTCGTGGCTTTCAGTGAAAAAATCGTATATTAATGTTTACAGTTAATACCAGAAGAGGTTTTGAAACTATGCTTCTGTCATTATACATGTGAGATGATGCTTAATGTGTTTTCTCCTGACGATGTGCCATGAAACATTGAGAATTTTACCTTGTGCTTTGAAACAGAGGGGGCGGGACGTAGTTCAGTGGTACAGCGCTCGCCTGATGCGCGATCGATCTAGGATCGATCTCCGTCGATGGCCAGGTTGGGATATTTCTCGTTCCAACCAGTGCTTCATAACTGGTATAACAAAGGTCGTGGTATGTACTATCCTGTCTGTGGGATGGTGCATATAAAAGATCCCTTGCTGCTAATCGGAAAAAGTAGCCCATAAAGTGGCATCAGCAGGTTTCCTCTCTCAATATCTGTGTGGTTCTTAACCATAGTATATCCGACGCCATATAACCGTGAATAAAATGTGTTGAGTGTGTCGTCAAATAAAACATTTCCTTCCTTCCTTTGAAACAGAGTTGTTTTTAAATTAAACATTTATTATTAATATCATTTGGGGTTTTTTTCACCCACTCCCCTCCGACAACTGTGACGAAACGATTATGGTCAAATGTGAAAGAATGGAATTTACCTTAAAAAATCATGTGCCATGGAGCATACATTTGTAATATTAATATCATGCCACTGGAATTTAGAATAATTTTCTTCCTGTCCATTTAGGGCTACTACAAATAAAAATAGCTGGAGAGAAGCTGGGACCCTCTTTTGTCCTATTCTGGACCAAGAATAGGCGTTTGACAATGTAATGTGTTGAACAAATATTCCTTTCCGTACTTCTTCGTCTTGTCCTCTTCTTCTTCTTGTTTTTCTTCTTCTCAGCGTCCTTTTTCTTCTACTTCTTCCTCCTCTGATTCTTGTATTTCCTCTTCTGTTTCTTCTTCTACTTCTTCCTCCTCCTCTGATTCTTGTATTTCCTCTTCTGTTTCTTCTTCTACTTCTTCCTCCTCTGATTCTTGTATTTCCTCTTCTGTTTCTTCTTCTACTTCTTCCTCCTCTGATTCTTGTATTTCCTCTTGTGTTTCTTCTTCTACTTCTTCCTCCTCTGTTTCTTGTATTTCCTCTTCTGTTTCTTCTTCTACTTCTTCCTCCTCTGATTCTTGTATTACCTCTTCTGTTTCTTCTTCTACTTCTTCCTCTTCTGTTTCTTCTTCTACTTCTTCCTCCTCTGTTTCTTGTATTTTCTCTTCTGTTTTTTCTTCTACTTCTTCCTCCTCTGTTTCTTGTATTTCCTCTTCTGTTTCTCTTTCTACTTCTTCCTCCTCTGATTCTTGTATTTCCTCTTCTGTTTCTTCTTCTATTTTCGCCTCGGTTTCTCCGACTTTTTCCTCCTCTGTTTCTTCTATTTCTTCCTCCTTTGTTTCTTCTTCTGTTTTCTCCTCTGTTTCTCCGACTTCTTCCTCCTCTGTTTCTTCTTCTTTCTCATCTGTCTCTTCTTCTACATCTTTTTCCGCCTCTGTTTCTTCTACTTTTTTCTCATCTGTTTCTTTTTCTACTTTTTCCCGCCTCTGTTTCTTCTTCTACTTATTCCTCCTGTGTTTCTTCTTCTACTTACTTCACATCTGGTTCTTCTTCTACTTCTTGTTCCTGTTCTTCATCTTCTACTACTTCTTCCTCCTCTGTTTCTTCTTCTGCTTTTACTTCCTCCTCTGTTTCTACTTCTTCTTTCTCATCTGTTTCGTCTTCTACCCCTTCCTCCTGTTTTGTTTCTTCTTCTGCTTCTACTTCCTTCTCTGTTTCGTCTTCTGCCTCTTTCTCGTGTTTGTTCTTCTACTTCGTTTTCCTCCTCATTCTTCTTCTTTGTCTTTTTCTTCTAGTGCCTCGATCGTGGTGAGTAAAACGTTATGGTGGAATGATGTTGTATCACCGACACTGGAGTTGTTGCCTGTTTACCCCAAGCCGTTGCCGAATACACTCATCAGACCGACAACACCAAGAAATGCATCGTTGACAGTCATCACGACACAGTCATCTACCGCAACCACGACACAGTCATCTACCGTCACACCAACTCCATCAACTACTGCTTCGTCTACTACAGAAAATACAACAGTATCCTCGTCACGTGACACGATACCAGCGTCTACAAATAAAGATAAGATACCTACAGTAAGTTGTGATAAAGAATCATTTTCCAAAATACCTAATATACCTTATTGATAGCGTTAATTAATAATACACGAGACTAGGAATATATAGACTGTGTTGTTCCACGATTGATCTCAATAAAATAAATATCATTTAAACCATGTATGTAGAAAAAAATCACAGACCCATCAAGCATAAACAGTATTCTAATTCAACACTTTTGTAACAAAGAATCTGATTGGATTCAGACATTTTAACAACCACTGCTTTGACAATGTCAAAGTCGTTTGTCATTCCCTGGTACTTGTTCTGTATTATTTTAAACTATTATTATTATCATTATTATTGTTGTTGTTGTTGTTGTTGTTGTTGGTATTGTTGGTGTTGTCGTTGTTGTTGTTGTTGTTGTTGTTAGTTTATTTATTTATTTAAGTGACGTCACTGTAATAACAATTCTTAGGAAATTCAGTTATAAAACTAATTATTTCAGAAAAACAAAAGAAAAACAGTTTAAATTACAATAGAGATAACCGACGGTGTTTTCAGATTTGCCGACGTAGATATGTAGTTTTCTCGTGTTAAGTATTAGCTCCGCTAATCATGGATAACTAAATTTCTGTGACATTCATTGCAATATAACCCCTGCGCGTGCTGTAACCTCACCGTGGTGCAAGGGTGTAACATTCTCTTTGAGAATGGCCAATACAGCACAAATTGAAATTTTGAGTAAAAGTCAGTATCTGTCTGTGATATTCGTATTTTTGCACAGTTCTTTACACTGTTTTTATTTAAATCTAGAATTTTTATATTGATGTTGATCATCACCTTATTTGTTTCATTACCATAGTTTGACACCCAATAGCCGATGTATTTTTCATACTGGGTGTCGTTAAACATTCATTCATTCATCCCATTGGTCCAGACGTAGCAACGGGAGTTTGTTCAATTGACCCCTCCGTATGACGAGTTAACCACGCCCACCGTGACACGTGATGCAAGGTTAGACAAACATTCAATAATGGCTGCCAATTCGCATAGGTCGATAGCAAAATCAACCGATCTGTCAATTACGTTTTTGCCTTAATTTATTTACAAATATCGTTGTTTAATTGAAAAGCCGACAAGAGGAGACATTCAAGTATTTTACTACAGGGTACATTTACGATGACAACGTGATTTAAATCGACGAAACCATTTTTACTTCAGTAAATTTTATCGAAGCACAAGAACCCGGAAGTGAACGTCGAATGCAACCAAAAGAACATTAAAAAAATCCTATGCTAGTTTTTCTTGTCAGAACTGATAAATTAAACTGACTTGTTTGTTTCTTTTTTCTTCTTCTTTTTCATCTTAATTTTTGTTGTTGTTGTTCGACTTTTATATTAATGGAATCCCGATATGCCGAGGAACAAGAGAATAGAATGCGCGGCGACGACCCGGCTCGACCCGTTTAAAACCGTCTTTATTTTTGGTCGGGTTGCGTTAAATGTTTTGTTTTAAAAAAAACAAAAGGGAGGGACGTGAGCAGTAACATTAAAATACAAGGCGTGTGGGAATGCTATCAGTGTACCATAATTTTATGCACGAAAGGTTACAAAACTATAGCAGGATACAGTTGCCTGTGCCAAAATTATGCAGGCAGTGGTTTAGATTGTGGGATTGCGATGTTTATGGGGGTGTATTCTTACATAGCTGAACTGCTTGAATCAACCGATATACGGCACTTGCCCTATGTATGAAACCAAAGCCATACACGAAATTAAAAAAAAATATATTAAAATCACAACTGGCATAGCCAGAGAATGGGTTGGTGGGGACCACATTTTTGGCCCTCCAGTTATGTATACTGACATATTGGGCCGTCTCCGTTCTGGCAAGACATATTAGGGCTGTTTACATTTGGGTGCCCCATCCCTTTATAAAATCAGGCTGTCTAGCACACACTTTTGAAAAAGTTGGACACAATTAGGAATGAAAATATAGAAAATGTAGGACAAAAGTAGGAAAACGTAGAACAAAAGTAGAAAAACCAAGTATTCTGAAGAAAAAGTAGGAAAAATAGGACAAAGACCAAAAAGTCCGAAAAAGTAGGATAGCTGGACAGTCTGTAAAATATTTGCCAATTAAGCCAGTACAAGTGTTTAAATATATTATAAACTCGTGTTGTGACAACAACTGTTGGGAATCAAACTTGAAGCTTCTGCCCCCCCCCCCCCCATCTAACACAACCCGCCCATTAATTATCCTACTGTCACACAAAATGTACTCACAAAGCTTTATCTGTTCTAGAGACATAGACAGATAAAAAATAGTAATAAATATTATTATAAGACAACCCATGCCTACAGAACAATAATAATAATACAAAATAAAAATTTAATTAATTATATCTATATATATATATAAATAACACATATATATATATATATATATATATATATATAAATAACAAACAAAAAAAGAGGCAAAATTATATACTAGTATATACATATATATAACATGAAACTAAACCACAGATTGCAGTTCGCACAATTTGTTTAATATTTATTATGAGAATACTTCGTAACATTTTCATTTTTCTCAAAGAGAGGGTCTTTACATATTAATCCCCATGCAATCTGGTACAGGTAAATATAGGATTACCATTTGATGGGTGGTGTCAAACTGAATCCCAAGTCTTGGAAGTCTGCATTACTCCTTAGCAGCAATATGTCAAACACAAAAAAAAAAAAATATATATATATATATATTGTATTAAATGAAATTGTTGAAAGTGTTTCATTTTCAGCAGCAATTTCATCCCCTGCCCCAGTTTTTCTTTCACATATCAGTTGAAACTGTTCTATTATTTCTATCATTCTGTTCTCAATATCAAGATGCAATGTCATTTGTTTAATAGTTTGTCTTCAGAATCTCATTTTCAACATCTAATCAATGACTCCACATCCATTGGTCCAGTTGCTGAAATATATAAAAACAAACATATTAAGTATTTCACATCCATTTGAAGAAGTACATTAGTCTGTAACTTAATTATATATCGTTGAATTAATTTAAAATTTAATTTAATTTTAGGAAAACATTTTTTTAACAGGAAACAAAATCAATGTATAAACAAAGTATAAAATTAAAAAGTATTGCAATAAATTAAAAAAAGTAGTGAACAATGCATTTAACTTTGATGATGTTATTTGATTTCTATTAGAAAGTTGCACAAAGCTACATATAAGATGATATGTGGAAGAAGAAAAATGCCTATGCTTTGTTAAAATTTGGGGTATAAAATAATGATGAAAAACAAAACTACTGTCTCCAAAAGAAAATCATATTTAGGGTAGGTAATAAAAACAAAACAGATGCAAGTGCCTCATCTAGGTGGTTATGGGTTTGAAATGTTTTGAAATTAGGGTTAGGACATTACATTTCTAGCACATGACCATTTATAAACAGCAGTTCTTTTACTATCATTTATCTAAACATTAAAAAATATATCTATTAATTTCCAAGATTTTAGGGTATATAAGTTTAACCTCAGTAGCCTCTGGCAGAAACCATTAATTTGAAAATTCTAAGAATAACAATAAAGGAATAATAAAATGTCTTACCAGTATGTATTATAAATTACAAGTGAGTAATTGTTTTAATATATATTATGGTAAAATTGGGTTGTTTTAATTGAGGGGTGGGGTGGAGGGGGACTAATGGATAAGTTAAATTTTGTTTTGTTTAAAGACATCACTAGAGCATACGGAATTATTAATCATCAGCTATTGGATGTCAAACATTTTGTACTTTTGACATGTATAGTCTAGAGTGCAAACCTGCTACATTAGTAGCCAGGTATGTTTTACATATATACAGCACCCAACAGACAGAATAGCACATACCACAGCCTTTGATATACTAGTCGTGATGCACTGGCTTAAATCGAATCAAACCGAGAAACCGTAACCGGCAGATCTGTACCGATTGCAAAAAATCACAATTATTATTAAAAAACATTTTTTGCTTCAAAACATTTCAAGGTCCCTACATAAAATTTGCCTAATTTATAACTTTCCAGATAATACTTCCTTATCCCCTAAAGCTCACAACCATATAGGTTACTCCCTCACAACCCCCCTCCCCCCACACACACAAAAGCACATACACACACTCACGCCTACACACATGCAAACAAAAAGAAAAGGAAAAAAAGATAAGACTTCCAAACGTTCCAGCATGCTTGTTAATACTATCACTAACCCTAAACCTAACTTAAGCCTAAATTAACTGAATGCTGGAACGATCGGAAGTCTTGCCAAAACTTTTATTTTGGCCATTCGTCGGACTGTGTGCAGTTTAACGACGGATTCTTAACGACAATATATACATCGAAGACTGATTAAATGAGTCAGTAAATTCCATTACATTGGAGGGAAAGTGATTATTAAAATCTTACCTTCGTAGAATTTATATATCAGTTGAATTTTGATGGATTTTGGCAAAACTTCACTTTCAATACTATGTGACGGTTTCGCAGGAAAACACTGATTTTACGTCAATCGTAGGCTCCGCATGGTTGTCATCGCTGTTAACACTTGTCAACAGAAGTATATATTTACTGTGATTATAATTCAGTTGGAGGAAACAATTATTTTAACTAATTTTAATGCTAACTATACAAAAACGTTACACATCGAAAAAAAATTATGTTGTCTAACCTAATGGCGTCCAAGCAAATTTGGGCCCGCGGTTTTTGAACCGCGAAACATGATTGGTCCAGCGCGGTTGTCAATCACGCCGTACGGAGGGGTCAATTCTCGATGAACCTAAAAATTACGTCGTCAGGGAACGTCATATCTGATGACGTCATTTTATATGGACAAGTTGTCTTATTGAGCGTTATCGTTTATGGACCAAAAATAATTCAAAATAAAGTACGAAGTTTTAGTGTTATTATTGGCAAGTATGATTCAAATTTAATTCTAAGTATTGTTTGTTATTTCTTTTACGTTCATCTGGGCATGAACAAAACAAATCATCCGCAAACTTATGTCAGAACGGTTTCGCCGATTCGCACAGTTTGCGAATGATTTGTTTGTTCATAACCCGATTAACGGTAAAGAACTAACAGACAATCCTTAAATAACCAATAAAATTAAATTTGCAACGGCAAATTAGAACACAATCGGATTATCTTCCAGTCCCCCCTCCCCTCTCCCACGTGATGAATCTTCAGCTCGTGTGATTTTGATTTCAACTGTGATAATAATATGTTGTTTGGCAGTGACACATCCGCCCTGCTTTCCATGATAGCGAGAAATGCTGATACTTAGTTACCGTGCATAACCCAGTGTAGCATAGTTTTGTTGAACGCGGATCTAGTTGATGTACATTGTTGAAGTTGTTCATTTATATTACCACACAGACACAGGGACAAGCCATCAGCGAGAAGACGACCACCTCACCCCCCACGTCGCCAACCACAGACCGGACACCCACCACCCAAAACACCAAGTCAGAGCAACAACACGGGAGACAACTGTCAACTCTGGGCGGAAGTCCATCTCCGACAGTCCAGGCCAGTGAGGGCGCTAGCCTAAAGACATGTAATGGGTCGTGTGGTATCGAAACTACTAACACGACGAAGCCTACCAGTGACATGGACGGACATATCACTCTGCCGGACTGGCTTGAAAACCTGGCCGTTAAGACTGGTCTCAGTGATTGTCATCTAGGCACTGTTGTGTTGGCGATGCTCATAATGGTCATGTTTTAATAAGGAATTGGTGTCATTCCAAAGTCTCACATAGACTTGGATGCGGCACGTGCGCGTGGACCGGATTATATATATATATTAATTACATAATGAGAATATATCTGTATTCTTATTGGTCGAAAACCAGTCACATGACCGTCCGTAAATAGTGGTATTGCCCTGAGACGGTCTCACCGGTCCACCAAAAGTGATATTGCCCTGGGAGATTTAACCAATGAAAATGAAGATGAGACAAAATTCTATCCAATTAATGAGTAGGTAACGTAATGCAACGTCAACTGCTAATAATGCTAATGTAAACAAGCACAAACTTGTGACAAATTGCTTTGCTGTCCTTCAACAAAAAGATAACATCTTTAGTCATGCTGAGTTTAATTCCGCAAACACGACAAAAACAAGGTCAGTAATCGTTAAATTGTGTATGGACGTACATGATACATCAAAATGCAGTTGGAATGGGCACTCTCAGGATTTTATGTTGCAAAAAAAAAAAAAATGCATTTGGAGGTAAACGGTAACTGTTCAGTATAAATGCATGTTAAGATTTATCACATTTTGTGTTTTATTTTGCTTTTAATATGATTTTTGACACTCTTGCTGGTTATAATGTCTCGAATTTGATTTTTGTCTTAGTAATGTTTCAACTGTTTATTTCCGCATTCCACTGCGTGTCATACAACGTCATAGGATTACGTGACGTCACTAAATCCCTGCGGAAAATTATGTGTTGGCGTATTTCGATTCTGATAAACAAAGCAGGAATGTACGAGTCTTATGGATGACATTATGTAATAAACCAGTTATTTACCGCATTTCGGGCAATATCATGTTTTATGGACCGCAAAAATTGATATTGACCTCGGCCGTTGGCCTCGGTCAATAAAAATTTCTTCGGTCCATAAAACATGATATTGCCCTCAATGACGGTCAATAATTGATAAATATATTTATGATATACTATCTTACATTTTCAGTGCAATCAAAGTACTCGTATGTGATATTTTTCAGATCACATACTATAAGAATTTGATAACTTTGCAAATTAGATGTAAATTAATCGAGGTTACGGCACTAGGTTTATTGCCATTTAAGCAAACCTACTTTGGTTACACTCCATAATTGACGTATGCATTCATATTCCTTAAATAAAAAACATTTCAACGACAATTTGACACCGAAAGCTGTCCAGCGTTCAGAAAACAAAAAACGTTAGGCCCAAATTTATTTTGATGTAAGGACATCCAAAATGATGTCATTCGAGTTTGACGTCATTTCCATTCAAGAATACAACGCGCCACATATTCTTACGTCATTTGAATATCTAATAATGGCGGACTGGAATTAAAGTTGCGTGCACAGTTTACAAAAACATGTTGTATGAAGCTTGATATTATATGATAAAGAGATTATTGCCCTCGTGTATTTCGGTATGGTCAATATCATATATTAGGAATAACAATAATGTATTATGCGAGCCAGAGGCTCGCATAATACAATTTGTATTCCTAATATATGATATTGACGATACCGAAAACACTCTGGTAATATATATATATATATATATATATATATATATATATATATATATTAATTTCAATGAGTTCACACAGGGATCGCTTTTGTTCTTACCATGGAATTTACTACTCGTTATTTATTTCTCAGTCGAACGTTTTCTAAATTGCACTCTCAAATAGGTTTGTTTTTTCAAAAAGTATTAAAACAAATTCTTACGCCAAACCAAGCTAAAATTATATATATATATATATATATATATATATATATATATATATATATATATATATATATATATATATATATATATATATATATATAAAAATTTCTGTAGGAGAATAAAACAGACTATAGATTGGATGCGTGCGATACCTGCGTCTGCAAAACGCAAGCCGTCTGCCACAATGAAATAATCGTGTATGGTATATATGTCCAAAACGCATACCGTCAGCCACAATGAAATAATCGTGTGTGGTGTATATGCCCAAAACGCAAGACGCAGTCGCAACAGTGGGACCACACGCACGCGCCGCGTCCAGTCTATAATATGAGCCTTAAAAGGTGGCTCTACAACTTTTCATAGATGTCCTGTTTGAAGTTAGAGTCACGGAAATGGCATATGAATTGGTGCAATAGGTTCTAATCCCGTTGATGTACACTTTGTGTTTTTATTACAAACAGTCGTATATTTTTGGCTGTTCAAGATATTTGTGTAAATATATAATTTTGTAAACATAATAGAGAAGACAATGACTACTCATATAAGGGATGTATGTCTGCCTGACACAGAGTGTAAAAGCTCCATGTTTATTCTGTTCCCCCACCACTTACACACGCACACACACACACACGCACACATAAACACACACATACATACGCATACACACATACACACACACACGCACATGCATATATATGATGTTGAATGTTGATCACTTTCTGTTATTCTAACCTTTATTTTATATAAACAGTTTGTTTTGTTTAACGACACCACCAGAGCACATTGGTTTTTACTTTTTATATCCATCAACAGTTGAAAGCGTCTGTCTTATGTATAACATCGTATTTTAAGTTTACAGAACTACATCATTGATCTTCTTTTGGTGCTGAATATCTTTCTCTTTTTATTTCTCTTTTTAAAACATAGTTTATTGTCCCCATAACGTAGAATGGCAGTGTCAGGGTTGGGGTGCCCTGAGATCACCGACTGTGTTTGTTTTTGTTTTCTTTTTTGTTGTTGATTTTTTTTTAATTTGTTATCTGGGGCCAAAAAGGAAAGAAAAAAAAGACGTAAAAAGTGCGAAGAAGGTATTTTAGACATACAAATATCTCAATATTGGATAAGTTTAATACGCTTTTATGATGTTTGAAATAAATTATACTACTGCTCCTAAGTTTTCTTAAAAGCTTCAGAATTACCATTTTTAAATAAGATAAATTTTTCAGTTTCCAACTTTTCGTTAATTATAGTTTTTAAGGCAGAGAAGTTTATTTTATTTTTTTGTATTTTCATGGAATAAATATAATTTATGTTAATAATTAATCAATTTATGACACATGTATTTATTTTCTCAAGGAGACCCAAAATGGCAATATGTTTATTTATATTTATGCACTCTCCTATAGTATTGTATATCCAGTTTGTAATATTATTCCAAAATTCTTTGACATAATAACAATCATAAAACAGATGTTCAATCGTCTCTGTATACGATTACAAACAAGTGAATTTAGTTGAATTAATATAATGCATTATATATAGAAAAGTGTTAGTAGTGAGGAATCTGTGTAGAACTTTGTATTGAAACCAACGTAAAGTCGTATCTCTAACGCATTTAAAAGGTATATTGTAAAACATATTCCATTCTGCTGGTGAATAACAAAAACCTTTATTTTTATATTTTAATTGAGACTTTGGAATGGCAGTTATTGTGTAGTATACTAATTTATATATATATATTTCTATGTCCCGTTTTATTTCTAAGAAGTTGTTTTAGCTTGTGGGAGTAAAATGGTAAAGTGACGTATCGTTTGTAATTGACTCGTTTATTTCATCATTATGTTTTCTATATATCTCTATGAAACATTTCACTGCATTAATTCAAGAAGCATACTCTAGAAAGTTTGTTTTATATTAAAGTTTGCTATAAAATCGCATACATTTAGAAATCCTCCATGAGTATTAACTAAACCACTAATGAGGGAAAATACTGCATACTTTTTTATATATAAAAATAGGCTTCTTATTTTTCAATATTTTACTGTTAAACCAAATGTTTATACCAGCTATATCGTTTTAATGTGTATTGGTTGTTTACATTAGATGTTTTGCCAACTATCAAGCACATCTTCCCAAAAAGGGTTAATCATATATTGTTTGCTTTTTTAATTAATAAAATTATCGCCATGTATAATTAGTTCTTTGATCGATATACCTGTAACTGACGAGAAAAGTAACTTTCTTATCCACGTTGACTTTAATGATGTTTTAATATTTTTTAACACTCACACACACACACACACACACACACACACACACACACACGTTGCCAAAACCGTTTATTTAATTTGTCAGCTAACTGTTCTGACGGGGATGGTAGCGAAATTAATTTGTTATTTTTGGTAATAGAGTAATGATTTTAACACTGTGTCTGCCTAATAGTCTATGTTTACGGGCCTCCATGCATTCATTGCAATTTCCATTTCTTCTGTTTTTGGCTCGAAATTATCTTTAATAATATCTTGTGAATTTAAAGAAAAATTAATAATAATTAAATTAAATAAAATTAATAAAGTAACTAGGGTTGAACCCCATTCTAGCTTCCATCTAGAATGATGAAACATTTCTTTTGAATATCTGTTTGCCTATCTATATTATTTTTGATTTTGAATAATTTAACTTCAGACCAGATATTTTTGTAAAGAAATCCAGTGTAGTAAATGTATTGTACAGAGAATCTGGGGATCCATCTAAGATAAAGGTAGTGTCGTCGACATATTGAGAAATCAGGAATTCTTCTCCATCAAAATTTATACCCTTAATATCTTTATTATTACGTATTAAAATTGCAAGTATTTTCACGCATATTACAAATATGTAAGGATATAATGGGTCACCTTGCCTACAACCTCAATTTAATTAAAAACCTTCTGATATGTCCATTTTACATTACTGCTGAGACAGAATTTATATAAAATTTGTTTATCCAATCTTTAATAGGTCTTAAAATCAAACATATCTAAAGCTTGTTGAATGAAAGACCATGATAGAGAACTAAAAGCTTTCTCAAAGTCTACTAATAGTCTACCATCTGAGCCCGGAATTTAAAAAAATTTCATACCTTTTAGATAAACTAAAATTTCTGAATACATTATTCTCCTTCTAATGTATTTGCTTCGTCCTCAGTTAATTTATCAAAATTGTATTCCTTAATTCTCTTTTTTGAATAAAAGATTTTATAAAACAACTTGGTTTCTTTCAATATTTCTTTTTGATCTGAAATGACGTTTCCATCTTCTTGTTCTAGTTTTGAAATTATCTTACTATAAAAGTTCTTAGATTCCATGTTAAAAACATATTTTGTTGGCTTTTATCCCTCTTCTATCCATTTAGCTCGAGATCTAATGAAATGTCCCTTTAGTTCTTTCTAATGTCCATTAATTTTTGTTTGTTTTCATCTATATATTCCATTAAACTTTAATGCTACTTTTTTTTCTAATGTTTTTATGTGATCACAAAGTTTGTTTCTATGTCATTCCCCTCCTCACCCCCCCCCCCCCCCCCTCCTCCTGGCTGCTGATTGAATAAGATAATTATATTGCACATGTAGTCCCTTCAAGTATCCATTGGTGAGCAAGTTTAACCGCCATTGTTATAGGTTCATGATGAATATAAACATATGGAGATGCAAGTAAGAAAGGGGAGATGGAAAGAGGGAAGAAGAGAGAGTGCGAGAGGGGAAGCAAGGTAAAGAGAGAGGCGGGGGAGATAATAAAGAGGTGAAGATTAGGAAGGAAGTGAAGGAAATCTGTAATACCTGACCAATGAAAGCACACATGTCTAACATGACTGACATTCATTTTGTAACCAGGTGAATGTTTTATGATTTTAAGCTATTGCACTGTACTGTACAAAATACACTGGGTTTTAATTAAGGGTCAATACTTTAGGGCAGTTAGTGTAGCTTGTTTCATGTTTAGAATACTGACCTTTGACACTGACCAGTACTCACCTACTGACTGATATGTTTAAGCCACCAGGTGACTAATGACTTTTTGAAATTCACCTGACCAGAAAGGACATGCTTTTCATTGTCTAAAATAGACGCCATCTTGAAATCTTTGAGGTTAGTTTTCTTTATCTTTTCTGATTTGCACTCTTTTTATTAACTTGCATAAAATTAAATGTAATTAATAAAGAATTATAATTTTATACACTAAAGCAATTAAATATAATTTATTTAGATTACATATTTTAGAATCATACATATACATTAATACTAATGTTTAATCTATGAAGTAGTTATATTAATTTGGATTAAGATTTTATATAAGGGAATAAATGTAATAATTAGTTTATAATAAGGCGTGTAATGGCGTAATTGCGTTTATTTGATATAGATTATTATACTAGCTTAGCTTGTACTTAACAAATAGAAGAGTACTGTATTTTCTATATTTTAGTATATCAGACATGGAGGGTGATTTATAAGTGTTTTATTTGTTTTATAGCTGCTGATATCTACATTCCCTATTGACGACCAATGTTCTGTCGCCCTATCGCCCACAGCGAAAGGTAGACTATTGATTATTGCTCAGGGTACATTCTTGTTTATGGCCCGTGCAGTATTCTTAATGCACGTGCAGTTCATGTACTTGTAAACAGAAGCTTCGTTTTAATTATATCATATTGTAAATATTTATATTGTATAGCTTAACCTTAAATTGTGCTGAACTTTATGAAAAGAGATGTGGACTTTAGATTATTTATTAATCCTTTATTAATAAATATTAGATAATATATAGTGTATTTATAGCATTAATGAGTAGCATTAATTAAATTCCTTGGTATGTATATTTGGATAAATAGTATATTTTCTTTAAATATACTGCAGAGAGTTGTGTAGTGTTTGTGCTTTTGTGTATGATGTTGTTATTTATGTATTTTAATATTCTTGTTATTATTTTTATAGGGTTTAAAACAACACCCTTCTTTCAAATAAAGAACCTTTACACACTGCGTCCGTCTTTGTGTTGAAAGCCAGTGTAACAATTTGGTTATTTGATTTCGAGAAACAGTAATATAACATGGCTGATCTTACACATTCAGTTGGTTATTTACTGTTACTAGAAACTTCAATATAACATGGCTGATCTTAAACATTCAATTGGCTATTTGCTGTTACTAGAAACATCAGTATAACATGGCTGACCCTACACTTACGAGAGACATCAGTTTGACTTGACGTATGTATAGACCGTTTACTCTGGGGTGTCTGTATAGACAGCACACTGCCAGTTCAACAGTTTGATTTGATGTGTGTTTATTCAGTATGTATAGACAGTTTACTCTGGGGTGTCTGTATAGACAGAACACTGCCAGTTCAACAGTTTGATTTGATGTGTGTTTATTCAGTATGTATAGACAGTTTACTCTGGGGCGTCTGTATAGACAGAACACTGCCAGTTAAACAGTTTGATTTGATGTGTGTTTATTCAGTATGTATAGACAGTTTACTCTGGGGCGTCTGTAGACAGAACACTCTGCGAGTATAACAGTTTGACTTGATGTGTGTTTATTCAGTATGTATAGACAGTTTACTCTGGGGTGTCTGTGTAGACAGCACACTGCGAGTATAACAGTTTGACTTGATGTGTGTTTATTCAGTATGTATAGACAATTTACTCTGGGGTGTCTGTGTAGACAGAACACTCTGCGAGATTTGGTGGGTGACCATCCTACTTCACAAAGATGCACTTTCTTCCTAGTTGTGTCTTCGTGTAACCAAAATAAGTCCTTTCCTCTGCTGCTTCTTTTTCATGCGTTTCAGACTGTTAAAAACAAATATATCATTAATTACATACACACTTTACAAGTGTTAGATAGTTTTAACACGATAGTTAATAAAACAAGTATACATATAGATACAGTCAAACTTCGATAACTCGAACTTGAAGGGGAGGATGAAATATTTCGAGTTTTAGTCAGTTCAAGTTTTCGAAATTCACATATCACACCTCAAAATTAAACTGTATTGCAGAAGGATGATTTCATTTGATATTGTAAAAACGTGTCTTACTGTCATGCCGTGTCATTCAACAATTCAACATAAAATGTGTCCTAAATGACCGGGGTATAAAACGGTAATGTATTCGAAACGTCCAGGGACGAAATAAATCGGGTACGAATAGCCCCGTATCTACTGTGTGGTGCAGGTAATCAGACTGGCTGCAATTAGTTATTATGTAACGTGTCCCTCCGTCATGTACAGAACAGAACAGAACAGAACTTTATTACGCTCAGGCCGTTACACAACGGCATATGAGGAACATGATATATAAACTGTAGTGACAAGATAGGGTTTACAGGAGACAATAGTACAATAGTATTAATACAAATGCAATAAAGTAATAGAGACAATAGTATAATACAAATGCAATAGAATAATAAGGAATAATATAATACAATTAGAATAAAGTAATGTAATGTCACATTATTGTAATTCCTACCAAATGTGCTAATCAGACATGCGCACACATATATACATGTATACTTGGGTAGTAATAAAACATTGTACATAATTCATATACATATATTTTAGGGTTTACTGCATTTATTAATAATTTCTTTTATTAATTTACATAATTTCTTGAGAACACTTATTTTGCTATTCGTCATTAATTGTTTAAATTTCAGCGTACTTGGTTTATTATAATAATATGGCTTAAGCAAATTTTTACGGGAGTTAGTGAAATAAGTACATGTGAATAAATAGTGAAATTCGTCTCCAATATCATTATTGTTACATAATGTGCACGTTCGATCTTCCACTGGGGTGTTGTTTCAGCGTCCTGTTTCGATTGGTAAGTAGTGGTTAGATGTTCTAAATTTGAGTAATATAGTCCAACATGTTTGTGGTAATATAATAAGATATTTGTCTAATCTAAGGTTTTCCTTAAATATAGTGTACGTTTTACCTTTTGATGATAAAGTTATGTTTGTATTCCATTGTTGTAAATACTGGTCGTTTTGTCTTAATTTTACTTGATTAAGAAGTATTTTTACGGATGAAAAGTTCCGTGACATCCAAACATTTGTCATGCCTAGCTGGTTAAATATATCTTCGACCATTTTTATCCATTTATAACTATATCCATTAACAGAAGAGTCGTGTAACATTAATTCATGCAGTAAAAACGATGATTTTGTTTGTTTACCAGATACGATACGGGCCCAAAAACTTATAATTCTTTGTTGAATAATTAGTTTAAGGGGTCTTCTTCCTAGTTATCCATATAACATGAATAGCGGGGTGCCTTTTTTAACTGGTAAGATGTGTCTTAGGAATTTTATATGAATAGTTTCAATGATATCGATGTTTTCATAACCCCATATTTCGCACCCGTATAAGAGAATCGGGAGTACAATGGAATCAAATAGTTTTAATTTGCATTCTATTGAAAAGTTATTGTCTTTAGATTTAGACAGAACAAAGTACATTGCTTTTGTTGCCTTTTGAGTTAATAGTTTTTTGCTTGTAGTAAATTTATTTAGTTTGGTAAAAGTAAGACCTAAGTATTTATATTCTTTTACGTTTTCAAGCACATCATGTCCAAGTGTAAAAACTTTCTTGTAATCATTACTGGTGCCATTGAAAATGATTATTTTAGTTTTACTTGCATTTACTTTGAGTTTCCATTTATTGCAATATTGTGAAAAGACATTTAGGGATTGTTGTAAGTCAGAGGCGTTTGATGCGAGAAGCGCAGTATCGTCAGCATATAATAAACATAAAAAGTAAGAGCTGTTTTATCGAACGTTTCATCTCTATCCAGACACTAACAACATGACGTGTAGTCCAACTAGTTATTACATAACGTGTCCCTCCGCCATGTACAGACACGAACAACATAACGTGTAGTCCAATTAGTTATTACGTAACGTGTCCCTCCGCCATGTACAGACACTAACAACATAACGTGTAGTCCAATTAGTTATTACGTAACGTGTCCCTCCGCCATGTACAGACACTAACAACATAACGTGTAGTCCAATTAGTTATTACGCAACGTGTCCCTCCGCCATGTACAGACACTAACAACATAACGTGTAGTCCAATTAGTTATTACGTAACTTGTCCCTCCGCCATTTCTGACGTGTAGTCTTCGTTCCGCTTAGTCGGCCAACTTTTATTCTGTAATGAACACCTTAATCTTCGAGAACCAAGACCAAACGAGACACACACGCTTCGCTTGGCTGACAATTCTGTCTCTGAAATACCACGGGCAACGATCGCTTGACTTTTGGAAGTGCAATATCTATGAAACATCTTTGTTGGGACCAAAATATTACTTTAATAGATCGAGGTTATCGAGTTTTCGAAGTTTGAGTTTACGAAGTCTGTCATTACTAGTGTGTATAGCACATCGGCCGAGACCGTCGCTTCAGGTTAATGAAACAAGTATATATATTATATTGATTGCATACACATTACTCAAGTGCTAGTTAGTTTTAACGCGATGGTCAATAAAACACGCATGTATACATGCATATAAGAAAATAAGAATTCAGCACACCAGGTAGGTAGATATATCGTACGTTGCCCTGTTTCGGTGGATGCGTCGATTGCGCGCAACAGTACGTACAGTTGCACATTTCTGACATCGTTTACTTTTGCATGGGAAAGTACTCAAATGTCTATGACGTTCACAGACATGTTCGGACGAGTGAGGTTTGTATGATTTTCAATGATTTTTAAAGACTAACTGGAAAGAAAATTAATTTTAAAATTATTTTTGTCAGTTCTCAGCTGTACTGTTATCTAATGGTTGTTACAATGTCTGCTGGCTAAACTCTCTTTAAAGTACTTGTCCTAACCCTATATATGGTTAGGTTTTAACATAAATGTCTTTCTGGTACATGTTTAGCTGAACAAGAAACATGTTTTGATAAAACCCTGAACAGTTCTGGGTGTAACCTGTACCACTAAACGTTTCAATCACCCAATAGGTCATGTATTTAATAATATTTACGACTGATGCATGCTACAGTTCTTGACACGTGCGGAGAACTTTGCTACATAGCAGCCAGTTTAATGCTCATTTGAAATAAAGAAATACCAATAAAAATGTAGCTATTTGAATAACAACTGTCTGTTTAGAAATATTCATATGCTTTGGCACCGAATGCTTATGCTCACGGAAACTGGTCTCACAACGCTACAAAATGAAATGAAATGGAGCATATCTAAACTATATGCATGTATAAATGTATGTGTGTATATTAATATTACTCCACAAATGTTTTCCGTTTTACACTGAGATATCTTTAGGTGGAAAGATTTTCCGAAGACGTTTGTGGAGTAATATTAATATAAACATATATATTTTTAACATGTTCCACTTTTTGATTTTGGTATATATATGATATTGACGATACCGAAACACACGAGGGTAATAATCTCTTTATCATATAAACTCGAGCTTGATACAACGTGTTTTTGTAAACTGTATATGCAACTATATTTTCAGTCAGCCATTACTAGATATTCAAATGAATTAATGAATGAATGTTTAACACACCCCAGCACAAAAATACACATCGGCAATTGGGTGACGTAATGTGTGACGCAATATATTTTTGAATGGAAATGGCGTCAAACTTGAATGACGGCATTTTAGATATCCTTACATAAAAAAAAACCCGAATGATGATTATGAATGCATATGTCAGTTATGAAGTGTCACCGTCGTACATTTACTTAAATTTTTATAAACGTCGTGCCGTGACCTCGATTAATTTACATCTAATTTGCCAAATTATCAAATTCTGAAAGTATGTGATCATATACTTTGATTACACTGGATATGATAGCTAATATATGACAAATATATATTGATTACATACAGGTTACTCAAATGTAGATAGGTTTTAACATCAACAATTCAGCCTCCCGGACTGATGGCAATAGCTATTATACAGAGCCATCACAAAGTTTGACATGATCTAATGAGTGGGCGCGGAAGCAGGGGAGAGAAGCAACTAAGTGTATGCGTCATGTCTTGACGAGCTGCAACATTTTTATGTTAAAGCACACGGCAGAGGGTGCCACAATGCAGCTATTCTTGTCCATCAATAATAATAATAATAATAATAATAATAAGAAGAAGAAGAAGAAGAAGAAGAAGAAGAAGTCGTGAATTACTGTGTATAATTGCACTCACTTGAAATGCAGTAGTACCAATACGGCAATGATACACAGACATATGAGTACTCCAAGTATTATAACAATCACTTTGACATTTAATGTTGGGGAGCTGTAGATAGCTTCTGAAACAAAATAACAAAATTATTATTGGCCAGTCAGTTGTATTGTTAACCGTTAATAAATTAAACATATATGCGTTGTAAACTGTTCAAGTACCAAACGAATTTCAATCGCAATTAATCTAGTTTTGTGACACGACTCGCCATGTGCTAGCTTCTGATTTTGCCATTAAAAATATTGAATAAAACAGCAATGCCAGTATCTGTTTTGAGTGTGTGTACTCCTGTATTTGTATCCCTTTCTTGTACAACATGAAATTATTTTTTGTAAACATGGGGAAAACCAAGAACATGTCGGATGCTCATAGGTGAATACTGTAAACAAGACATTTTAATTTTCAAACAGCAGTGTTTTAGAAGACTGGGTACCTGGAACATTAACACTGTTCTAAGCTCACTTGTTTGGTTACATTTAAAGTGAGCCATATCCAGGCACGGCGGTTCATGGAGGGGGCATGGAGAGGTGCTTTAGGCCTCGTAATAATTCTGAATAAAAAATATTCTTGGTAGTAAATCTTAAGGCAGAGAGGAATTGTACTTGTAGAATGCAGGAAATTGCATTCCAGGACATCAAGTTTTCAAAATTGTACGGGGTAGCATACTCCGGAACCTTCTAGACACGTTGCTTTGCGCCCTCGATCTCAGTTAGCCACACCCACACCCAACCTTAATGTCTACTTGCTTCCGCTGTGCCTGACATTTTCAACAGACTTAGTTACTTACTTTCAAAGTGAACCATATTTTCAACAGACTTGTTTACTTACGTTTAACGTGACCCATATTTTCAACAGATTTCTTTACTTACGTTTAAAGTGAACCATATTTTCAACACACTTGTTTACTTACGTTTAAAGTGAGCCATATTTACAACAGACTTTTTTTCTCACATTTATGGTTAGCAATGTTTTCAACATACCTTTTTACTTAACGTGTATATTTAACAATGTTTTCATCAGCCTTGCTTACTTCTAAAGTTTGGGACACAGATGAGCTGGTCGAAAGCTCCATTGTCGAAGGACGGATGTTTCATGTGAACTGCGATATGGACGCTGCCCAGCATCTGTTTATAACCGAGTGTAACAGCAGCCGTGGTCTTCACCCGAGGGGCAGCACAGTCAGTACCATTGGTTGTCGTGTCCGTGTCTACTATCTGAAACACGAGGGGCAGCACAGTCAGTACCATTGGTTGTCGTGTCCGTGTCTACTATCAGAAACACGAGGGGCAGCACAGTCAGTACCATTGGTTGTCGTGTCCGTGTCTACTATCTGAAACACGAGGGGCAGCACAGTCAGTACCATTGGTTGTCGTGTCCGTGTCTACTATCAGAAACACGAGGGGCAGCACAGTCAGTACCATTGGTTGTCGTGTCCGTGTCTACTATCTGAAACACGAGGGGCAGCACAGTCAGTACCATTGGTTGTCGTGTCCGTGTCTACTATCAGAAACACGAGGGGCAGGCTAAAGAGGACAGATATAGTAGTATTTTAGTAAATAGTGTTAGTTTTAATTTCGTATTTTAGGATCTGAAATTTTATATATATATATCGCCGTACGTTTGCTTAAATGTCAATAAACCTAGTGTCGTGACCTCAAATAATTTACATCTAATTTGCAAAGTTATCAAATTCTTAAAGTATATGATCTTAAACATATCACATACTTTGATTGCACTGAAAATGTAAGATATTATATGATATATATATATATATAAATATATGATTAACTGTAACGACCATAGATTTCGTATTCCAGTTTAACTGTAATAACTGAACTGACAGTCACAAGTTTAATTTCTTTATTCCTTTATGTTTATTTATAAGCCTTATAATAAGAACAACATATATATATGATGTTTATTTATAAGCCTTATAATAAGAACAACATATATATATATATGATGTTTATTTATAAGCCTTATAATAAGAACAACATATATATATATATGATGTTTATTTATAAGCCTTATAATAAGAACAACATATATATATGATGTTTATTTGCAATGTTGGATAATGGAGGGGTGCGCTTTAGCACTATCCACAAATAGACCCATGCATGAAAAATGCATTTTATAATATATCTGTAAATAAACCAAATAAAGAAGCATATATACAAAACATGCACGAACTAGAATTAGATGATATAAACACCTCACGTGCGTATGAAACTAAATAGGCTGTACAGAAATACAGATTACTTCTGTACAGATGACTAGGATTAAATGAAAAATGAGATGAGTCATAGTATACAGATTACTTCTGTACAGATAAGTGAACAAAATGAATGAATGTTAGATGAGTGATAGTATACAGATTACTTCTGTACAGATGACTAGGATTAAATGAATGAATGTTAGATGAGTCATAGTATACAGATTACTTCTGTACAGATGACTAGGATTAAATGAATGAATGTTAGATGAGTCATAGTATACAGATTACTTCTGTACAGATGACTAGGATTAAATGAATGAATGTTAGATGAGTCATAGTATACAGATTACTTCTGTACAGATGACTAGGATTAAATGAATGAATGTTAGATGAGTCATAGTATACAGATTACTTCTGTACAGATGACTAGGATTAAATGAGTATCTAATCAAAAACAGACATTTTATCAATCTTCTTCTAATTCTTGTTTTTCATTTACAGTTGACAGGTAAAATATGAATAAGCCTATATTAACCAGAGCACGCACAATGTAAAATAAATAATAAAAAAGCATCCATGCCAATTGTTATTTAAAGCGGCCTCTCGGTGGTGTAGTGGTTAGGCCATCGGACATAAACTGGTAGGTTCTGGGTTCCCCTCCCGGTACCAGCTGCCACGCAGAGCGAGTTTAACGACTCACTGGGTAGGTGTAAGACCACCACACCCACTTCTCTCTCACAAACCATTAACAACTAACAACTAATCTACTGTCCCGGACAGACAGTCCGTATAGCTGAGGTATGTGCCCAGGACAGTTTGCTTGAAGCTAACTGGATATAAATGAATGAATGAATGAATGAATGAATAGTTATTAACAAAACCTTACTTTACCCAGGAACAGCCAGATGATGTCGACCCTTGGGTACGAACACGCGGTCGTGATGCTCAGTTCAATGTCTGTCTTGGAGTCGACCTGTTCCTGGATCGGGCACGCCTTTGTGTAATCAATCAGTGTCGTGTTCACCACGGCTGAAACATAAGGCGCTGTCTGACAAAACATCGGTTTACCTCTACAGCCTCGACAACCTTAGTTTTAATGCCATTTCATAAACCAAAACGAAGGAAAGAAAACTGCGGTGAATGACTGTTTTGTAAGTTTATGTTAGTGTAAACAAAGTTGGAAATTGTGACTTCACAATAATTTGAACATTTTCAATCAAAAATAGGGACGAATACAATGACACCATGATGGCACTATTAGTGGCATAATCCTTTTTAGTATTATTGATACGTAGCTTGCAGATAACAGTCGGTTGAATTAGAAGAAAAAATGGCGTTAGACAGGAAGGAGGCAAAACTAGATAATTTATTCTAAATGCTTAGATATTTTTCAAAAACTCGCTGTCGCCACATAAACTGTTCCTACCGAAAATACATCTGAAGCCGACGTAATAGAATATCAACCTCCACTAAGGAGATTCGAACCACGGACTCTCAGTACGAGAGTCCAGCCTCTGCCAACTGAGCTAATAGGGAAATTCTCACTAGCTACTGCCAGTAGGAGCACTTTATACCAACACTACTACAATAGCATGGGGTCTTTTATATTTGTTTTCACATGCAGGGTAGTACACACCACGTTCTTTGATGTATAAGCCGTGAGGAACTGGTTGGGACGAGAGCAAAAAAACCCCGAGTCTATGGTAATTAATACCAGGAACCGTCGCAGATATACACTGGTATTGGTGCTACAGGACATGCCCATATATACACCTGTATTGGTGCTATAAGACAAGCCCAGGTATACACCAGTATTGGTGCTACAGGACAGGACATGCCCAGATATACACCGGTATTGGTGCTACAGGACAAGCCCAGATATACCCCGGTATTTGTGCTACAGGACATGCCCAGATATCCACCGGTATTGGTGCTACAGGAAAAGCCCAGATATACACCGGTATTGGTGCTACAGGACAGGACATGCCCAGATATAGACCGGTATTGGTGCTATAGGACATGTTCTGATATACACCCGTATTGGTGCTACAGGACATGTCCAGATATACACCGGTATTGGTGCTACATGACATGTCCAGATATAGACCGGTATTGGTGCTACAGGACATGTCTAGATATACACCGGTATTGGTGCTACAGGACATGCCCAGATATAGACCGGTATTGGTGCTACAGGACATGTTCTGATATACACCGGTATTGGTGCTACAGGACATGTCTAGATATACACCGGTATTGGTGCTACAGGACATGCCCAGATATAGACCGGTATTGGTGCTACAGGACATGTTCTGATATACATCGGTATTGGTGCTACAGGACATGTCCAAATATACATTGGTATTGTTGCTACAGGGCATGTCCAGATATACACCGGTATTGGTGCTACAGGACATGTCCAGATATAGACCGGTATTGGTGCTATAGGACATGTCCAGATATACACTGGTATTGGTGCTACAGGACATGTCCAGATATACACCGGTATTGGTGCTACAGGACCAGCCCAGATATACACCGGTATTGGTGCTACAGGGCATATCCAGATATACACCGGTATTGGTGCTACAGGACATGTCCAGATATACACCGGTATTGGTGCTACAGGACAGGACATGCCCAGATATACACCGGTATTGGTGCTACAGGGCATGTCCAGATATACACCGGTATTGGTGCTACAGGACATGTCCAGATATACACCGGTATTGGTGCTACAGGACAGGACAAGCCCAGATATACACCGGTATTGGTGCTACAGGACAGGACAAGCCCATATATACACCGGTATTGGTGCTACAGGACATGTCCAAATATACACCGGTATTGGTGCTACAGGACATGTCCAGATATACACCGGTATTGGTGCTACAGGACAGGACAAGCCCAGATATACACCGGTATTGGCGCTACAGGACAGGACATGTCCAGATATACACCGGTATTGGTGCTACAGGACAAGCCCAGATATACCCCGGTATTTGTGCTACAGGACATGCCCAGATATCCACCGGTATTGGTGCTGCAGGAAAAGCCCAAATATACACCGGTATTGGTGCTACAGGACAGGACATGCCCAGATATAGACCGGTATTGGTGCTATAGGACATGTTCTGATATACACCGGTATTGGTGCTACAGGACATGTCCAGATATAGACCGGTATTGGTGCTACAGGACATGTCCAGATATAGACCGGTATTGGTGCTACAGGACATGTCTAGATATACACCGGTATTAGTGCTACAGGACATGCCCAGATATAGACCGGTATTGGTGCTACAGGACATGTTCTGATATACACCGGTATTGGTGCTACAGGACATGTCCAAATATACACCGGTATTGGTGCTACAGGGCATGTCCAGATATACACCGGTATTGGTGCTATAGGACATGTCCAGATATAGACCGGTATTGGTGCTACAGGACATGTCCAGATATACACCGGTATTGGTGCTACAGGGCATGTCCAGATATACACCGGTAATGGTGCTACAGGACATGTCCAGATATACACCGGTATTGGTGCTACAGGACAGGACAAGCCCAGATATACACTGGCATTGGTGCTACAGGATAGGACATGTCCAGATATACACCGGTATTGGTGCTACAGGACAGGACAAGCCCAGATATACACCGGTATTGGCGCTACAGGACAGGACATGTCCAGATATACACCGGTATTGGTGCTACAGGACAGGACAAGCCCAGATATACACCGGTATTGGTGCTACAGGACAGGACATGTCCAGATATACACCGGTATTGGTGCTACAGGACATGTCCAGATATACACCGGTATTGGTGCTACAGGACATGTCCAGATATACACCGGTATTGGTGCTACAAGACAAGCCCAGATATACACCGGTATTGGTGCTATAAGACATGTCTAGATATACACCGGTATTGGTGCTACAGGACATGCCCAGATATACACCGGTATTGGTGCTACAGGACATGCCCAGATATACACCGGTATTGGTGCTACAGGACATGTCCAGATATAGACCGGTATTGGTGCTACAGGACATGTCCAAATATACACCGGTATTGGTGCTACAGGTCATGTCCAGATATACACCGGTATTGGTGCTACAGGACATGTCCAGATATAGACCGGTATTGGTGCTATAGGACATGTCCAGATATACACCGGTATTGGTGCTACAGGACATGTCCAGATATAGACCGGTATTGGTGCTACAGGACATGTCCAGATATAGACCGGTATTGGTGCTACAGGACATGTCTAGATATACACCGGTATTAGTGCTACAGGACATGCCCAGATATAGACCGGTATTGGTGCTACAGGACATGTTCTGATATACACCGGTATTGGTGCTACAGGACATGTCCAAATATACACCGGTATTGGTGCTACAGGTCATGTCCAGATATACACCGGTATTGGTGCTACAGGACATGTCCAGATATAGACCGGTATTGGTGCTATAGGACATGTCCAGATATACACCGGTATTGGTGCTACAGGACATGTCCAGATATACACCGGTATTGGTGCTACAGGACATGTCCAGATATAGACCGGTATTGGTGCTATAGGACATGTCCAGATATACACCGGTATTGGTGCTACAGGACATGTCCAGATATACACCGGTATTGGTGCTACAGGGCATGTCCAGATATACACCGGTAATGGTGCTACAGGACATGTCCAGATATACACCGGTATTGGTGCTACAGGACAGGACATGCCCAGATATACACCGGTATTGGTGCTACAGGGCATGTCCAGATATACACCGGTATTGGTGCTACAGGACAGGACAAGCCCAGATATACACCGGTATTGGTGCTACAGGACAGGACAAGCCCAGATATACACCGGTATTGGTGCTACAGGACATGTCCAAATATACACCGGTATTGGTGCTACAGGACATGTCCAGATATACACCGGTATTGGTGCTACAGGACAGGACAAGCCCAGATATACACTGGCATTGGTGCTACAGGATAGGACATGTCCAGATATACACCGGTATTGGTGCTACAGGACAGGACAAGCCCAGATATACACCGGTATTGGCGCTACAGGACAGGACATGTCCAGATATACACCGGTATTGGTGCTACAGGACAGGACAAGCCCAGATATACACCGGTATTGGTGCTACAGGACAGGACATGTCCAGATATACACCGGTATTGGTGCTACAGGACAGGACAAGCCCAGATATACACCGGTATTGGCGCTACAGGACAGGACATGTCCAGATATACACCGGTATTGGTGCTACAGGACAGGACAAGCCCAGATATACACCGGTATTGGTGCTACAGGACAGGACATGTCCAGATATACACCGGTATTGGTGCTACAGGACATGTCCAGATATACACCGGTATTGGTGCTACAAGACAAGCCCAGATATACACCGGTATTGGTGCTACAAGACAAACCCAGATATACACCGGTATTGGTGCTATAAGACATGTCTAGATATACACCGGTATTGGTGCTACAGGACATGCCCAGATATACACCGGTATTGGTGCTACAGGACATGCCCAGATATACACCGGTATTGGTGCTACAGGACAAGCCCAGATATACACCGGTATTGGTACTACAAGACAAGTCCAGATATACCAATTGTGGAATACTGGAACTCGTTTCATTGATTCGTCGTTTGTGTACACTGTTAAAGTCTAAGTCATAGCTGTCCAATACTGACGAAGTAAACCTGTCTACCTAAATGTTAAAAACCTACTTGTAAACGGAGGGGTGAAAACCAGGGCATTTGAAAACGTGCGCGTCCCGTCCTGCACCCTCCAGACGCCAGCATGTCTGGATCCGTTGAAGGAGAGTATGACAAGCGTGACCTCGTTTCCCGACTGTCGCGTGACATTGTGACCTCGTTCCGAGCCGCACGACCCATTACTGCGGGTGTAGCCTTCGCAGAATCCCTGTAGGATGGACCTCAGGAAGAAGGACACTCTCTGTGTCAGGTTCGTGACGTCGGTGTGCTTGTACCGGAGAACGAGCGGCAGGCCGACTAATGGAGCACTTCGGTTTGACGTGAGAACGGCGCTTCCTGGAGACATACACGTTTACAATACTGCAACAAGCGATCATACTAGATCCAAACATTGGTTTGTCATTTTCTAAATGTGCAAGTCTCAATTCAGGATCTTCAAAACTCATGAAGGTCATTTGTTAAAGATGCCTAGGTGGTTGCCAAGGAAAAACTAATAATTTTTTAAATGAAACTTATTATATTCTGCTCATAATATTATTGGAATCATATCATAGTTCCTGAATATTTGTTTTTATATCCGGCATTTATTATGTTTCAATTGCTATAGACGCATGTTTAAAATATTGTTGTTTATTTTTTCTTAAATAGCAGCACACACACACACACACACACACACACACATATATATATATATATATATATACTCTTTTAAAAAAGAAGGGGAACATGAAATATTAATGTTAATATCAACTATTAGACCGAACATACGTTTCGGCCACAGACGTCCTAGTAAAGAACGTGCAGGTCTGTTTATCAACACACCGAAACACATTCCATAGATTGCACATAACACAGTTGCCCCGTACACGTGTGTGGGGTGTCATTCTCGATTTTGACCACTTTCAGGAAGGTCTATTAATCACTGTGGAACATTATTTCTGTCAATCTTTTTCATTCTGTAGATCATACATTGTTATTGTTTTGTTTTTAGTCAATTTTGTTGTTTGAATTTGCGATTCACTTCTGAACCCAATCGTCCTTCCAGATCTTTGGTGGTCATAAAACCTGCTGTAATACTGAACTACCGGTTGTAATGTTTGCCCAAATAATTCACTATTATCATATAACTATTCCCCACAGCAATTGTAAATTCTTATTAGAGTTCCCCTATTTTTTTTGAAGAGTATATATATATATATATATATATATATATATATATATATATATATATATATATATATATATATATATACTCTTCAAAAAAAATAGGGGAACTCTAATAAGAATTTACAATATATATATATGACTTACCATAACAGTAACTGGCATCGTTCAGCAGAGAAAGACTTATCCATAACAAATATACTTCCCGCATTTTAGTATTTCTAAAACAATCAAAATACAAATCATAGAATGTGCCGTTTTAACAATTGTTTTACATTAATACGTATCGTATTATAATACGATACGTTTTAATTCTAATATTGGTCATATATATAGAGGATAATAAACGAGTTACCAGTTATTATCAAATTATGTCCCGAGTGAAATAATTTTCAATTAAAATTATTTCATGAGGTACATAAATTTGATAATAACTGGTGCCGAGTTTGTTATTCTATTTATTACCAGAGCTATTTTTTCTCTAAAAGCCTTTATTTTCGACACACACATGCACATACATGTATAGAAACGATATACGCCACTTTACGCACTGTTCTGAGTATTTCTATAACTTTGTAATTTAATCACGTTCATAGATCATTTTCAAAAACAAAAGTTCTCTTTATTCTGGTACAAAATCTATAATGAATTGCATTAAAATGACATTTTGTTATAAATTTAACACCAAAATCAGACAGCCGTAAATGCAAACTCTTTAAACTACATGACGTCATTGTGTGCGTTTGCCAAATCGTGATGACGTCATATTTAGTACCGACAAGGTCATTGGTTTGTAAGCGTCACATTATCCAATAGTATTGTTCGTTAGACCAATGCAGTGAGAAATTATGATTTTTATTTTCCCCGTTATGAGTGCCTGCTGGTGTAATAAATATTTATATAGATTGGTCTCTGACGGTAAAATAGTGTGATAACTGTCCACATGTCCGTCTAGCTCTCTTACCGTCAGAGTACTCGTGCTGCGAACGTGGGTGCGCGCGCGCGTGCGTGTGTGTGTGTGTGTGTGTGTGAATAACGATGATGAATCTATACTATATTGCAAACTATACAAGAAGAAACTAGACGCCCTCATCCGATAGGTATATCGGATTTCATGTGACCTCATAGTGTCTGTTCTAGGCACCACCGTGTATGTTATTTTCAACTACCTCCAGGCACTGGAAATGTATTGTCTGATCTACCATTGCCAAGTAATCGTAGTGCAATATAAGTCGGTACTAGACATACCTTTATGTTTGCATTTTATTTGTATCCACTGTCTGTTTGGTACTATGACTGGATTCTTTGATAAATAGCGTGCCTGTTCTCTCATATGAAGCAGAATTTAAATATATGTATACAGACCATGAAAATGATGCGAAGCAAAAAAAATTCTTTGACTACGCATATAAAAATACAGAGGCACATGCTACCTCCTCTCCCCTCCCCCCACCCCCCACCCCGACGTGTTTTCTACGCCAGTACAGTGCATATTATTTTGTCCTTGTGCTTCCATACGCAAACAAGCGAAATACCGCGAATCAACACAATCATTTTCTTTGCTGGCTAGTTACGGTTCCAAAACTTTTATTTCTCCTCGATACTTTCTCCAAATTTTATATGTTACCAAGTTATAATTCAAATCGGAATATACTCTTTTGTTATAAATGTTTGGATTGGTCCAAATAAATCATGTTACTTAAAAAGAACCAGAGGTTAATAACTGTATGAATGTCAGTTTTGTAATAAAATTACCGTTTGTACGTTAGTTGTTAATGTTAACTTTGTAAATGTTATATTTTATATTAACGTATGAAAGAATGGAAGAATTCAGTCATTCGGAAAAGCCGAACCACAGAAAGAAAATTCCGCTTAGTCCGTGTATTAGTTTCCTGAAGAAAAAAAAAGAGAGTTCGATTGTTATTTCATAGTATTTTATATTAAATTAAATTCTTACACACCCGTTGGTGAGAACGTCATTCGTTATTTTTGATAACACATACTTGTTTACATATTATACACGTGTGTTAACGATTTCAAAACACACGACTGGCTGCTCCTAGGTGATGACCAGGTCACCAATGCCATACATCCAAAGAAAAAACAGTACGATCGAAATCGATTACACTGTGACGTATAGTTAATCTGACAATCATTTGTCTGTGACGCATAAGTTAGCTACAAGTGCAAAAGCTGTAAATAAATGGTATCTAACGGCCACTCATGTATTATTCTCTATAATGTATTATTAACTTGGAATTACAAAGTTAACATGCTACTTTTAGACGTATGAACCATAGTACTACCCACCGCTTTACACACGTCTGTGTGAGCGGTTCGCGCTAACGCTCGTTCATACTGACATGGACGTCAAACATTAAGGGTCCGTTGTTCAAAGCATAGAAAATTAACCCTGGGTTAGACATATATTTTTATTTTTGCACAAATACAAAATAAACTTCGAATTGGATTATGTATGGATACATCTGGTGGTTGTAAATTAAGTTTCAACACTATGTCTTCAATTATTTCTTAGCTCATTTATAGTCCTTGGTTTCGAACATTTCTGTTAACCTTTGGGCAAGCTAATTAACGTTTACACAATCGACCCCAGGTATTCAATTCTTAAATATTCAGTATATAATATTGTGTTGTTAGGGGCGGCGCAGACGGTACGGCTATGACCGTACAACTTTGTGTGTGTGTGTGGGTTATATTTGTTGTATCTGTGAAAATGTCCTTCACAGCTGAATTTGAAAGGAGAGTCTAGCAACTTCGAGCCATAGCTACCACAACTGTTTTTTACACTGTGCCGCCACTGGTTGTGATCACAGGTATCCCGAAACAATAACGTCTGATATGTTATACTTACGTTATATAATAATAACAATCTCTACTTAATTTAAGACGGTAAATACAATTCATTTGTTTAATTTATGAAAGTTAATCAATTTTGCATCAAATGTAATACGGCTTTTAACGATGCGTTTGGTACATGTATGTGATTTGTGGTGATATTTTCAATATATTGACATCGTAAATTCTCGTCCGGAAGTATCTTACCGTTACTCTTTAGATAATGTAACTATAGTAACTATAGTATATGTATTAGAAGTTTCTGTTTGGGGGTACCTGTGATTGTGATCAGGAAGTTAATCCACACTTAACGATAACGGTAATTTTGAAATGTCAGTGTACCTTTTCTCCTACATTAAAAAACCAGTGCTAATTTTGGATACAAAGAAAATAAAAGAATACAATACTTACCTTTGGTACCTTCTTGTTTTTCAATTATTAGCAGCGTAATATTACTTACTAACTGGACCAAGTACCAAACCAGTTTCTTGATGACGTCAGTGTTTAAATGACGTCAACAAATCTCTTCACAGCCGAATATTTTCACACAAAACTGTGATCCGGTTTCTTTATATGAAACACAATTAAGCAGTCTCATATTTCCTGATGAGTTTGACCGGCCTCGGTGGTGTCGTGGATAAGCAATCGGACATAAGACTGGTAGGTACAGGGTTCGCAGCCCGGTACCGGCTCCCACCCAGAGCGAGTTTTAACGACTCAATGGATAGGTGTAAGACCACTACACCCTCTTCTTCTAACAACAAACAACTAACCCTCTGTCCTGGACAGACAGCCCAGATAGCTGAGGTGTGTGCCCAAGACAGCGTTAATGAACCTTAATTGGATATAAGCACGAAAATAAGTTGAAATGAAATGAAAATTGTGTTATTTGTCAAAAATCTCAGTTACGATTACAAAACTCTCTGGACTGTCTTAGTACCTATTGTGAAAATGGTGGCTTTCCGTCAATTTGCCAAAAAACAGATTATTGAGTTTAAGAAAGATAGTAAGCAAAAAAATATATTGTTTTACATACGACATAATTGCTATTCGCATTGTTCAAGCTTATTGTTGCTTAGCTAGGCCCTATAATGTTTAGTGTATCGGATAATTTTAAAAGCGCATGTGACAGACTTTGTGATCAGGCTAACAAAGCCATCTTTAAACTCAAACAAATTGATGTCAGAAACAATATACCCACAGCCTTAAAAGTATTTCAGCGCTTAATCTTAATCCCATTTTAAATAATGTATTGCTTTGAGATTTGGAGGCCCTGTTATGTCAAAGGAGTAGACCGTTGGGGTTTCAAAAATGTCATAATACTCCATTTGAACGTGTTCAAATTAAACCCTATAAATACTTGCTTGGTGTTAACAAAAGCAGCACCCATGATGCTATACGCGGTGAACTTGATCAACACCCACTTCTTATTACATGCTTACCACTTGCAGCAAAATACTGGTTTAGATTGGGAACACATGATTATTCGTCAATAGTGCATAAGGCGTACTTGGAATCATATTATTCTAATAGCTCATCTAATTTAAACTGTTTTATATAAAACATGTGGATCAATTTCGGCTTTAGTCAAATATGGAACAATCAAGGCTCTTTATACCCTCACAGACATACAAAGTTGAACTAAGAACTCCAGTCGAAATATATAAAATTCTACTACGCCCGTGCTTATAAAACTTTTAGAGTCTAGACTCAATCTCTAATGACGTCACACATATACAATTTGTATGACGTTGTCGTGACATTAGTGTGTCAGAATCTATTTGAGTCTCGAGTCCAGACGCTAAATGTTTTATAAGCACCAAGCCTGGTTAGATACTATTCAAAACAATGATTCTAAATTCAGAATGGTCTATTCAAATCAGAGTTTAAATTAGAAAACTACCAATCTAATTAAAATTAGCTCCATTATTACTTGTGGATCTAACAGCAGCCCGTTGGAGCTCATATCCAGTTGACTTTTCTTTCGACCAATCAAAACCTTACTTGCAAAATCATGCCAGTGATTTGAAAAGAATTGATTCGTGTGAATTACGAAGTATGCCGGAAACTAATTGCAATATAAAATTTTATATAAAATTCGTTTCAAGACGAAAAAAGCCCAAACATGATAGCATAGCAATAAAATCTGTTTATACTAGTATACAAAATCTATTATTTATTACTGCACTTTTCCCCCTGTTTTTTTCAATGTTGAAATAGACCAACAAGTTCGCCTATTGCATAAATAGTCTCGCCCGATATTTTTAGAATTCGTATGCTCCCGAATAACGCTATAAAACGCGAAGTGTAATTGGTCAATATTTAAATTGCTATTTATAGATGAAATGTCACCTGGACATGGGAGTCCACGCAATGCTGTTAGATCTACTGGTAGACCCAGTAGAGCTAATTTTAATCAGATTGGAAAACTACCTGCTTTTCACACCAAATTTCCAACAACGCAGACAATTTATTAAAATGAGAATTAGTGCACACAATCTTCATATGAAACTCGGGAGATTCTGCAAACACAAGAACCGATTGAACAGAGAACTTGTCTTGTTTGTAATTTTATAACGTCCTTTTTATTGTTAAAAATCAACAATTATTTGATAAGCTGAACTACGTTTCCAGCTCGTCTACTCTAACTAGCAATTTAGGGCCTACGTAAATTTTACCATTATTCTTTATAGATTTATATGTCAGTTCATCGGTTCACTTTTCGTGCAGACGAACTATATCTGTACCAGGGGCAGGACGTAGCCCAGTGGTAAAGCACTCGCTTGATGCGCGGTCGGTTTGGGATCGATCCCCGTCGGTGGGTCCATTCGGCTATTTCTCGTTCCAGCCAGTGCACCACGACTGGTTTATCAAAGGCCGTGGTATGTGCTATCTTGTCTGTGGGATGGTGCATATAAAATATTCCTTGCTATTAATGGAAAAAAATGTAGCGGGTTTCCTTTCTATGACTGTGTCAAAATGACCTGATGTTTGACATCCAATAGCCGATGATTAATAAATCAATGTGCTCTAGTGGTGTCGTTAACCAAAACAAACAAACTTTTTAATATCTGTACCAAATATATAAAACCATGATTTCATAATGTCAGTTTTATATCGGAACTGTTCTATATCAGAATTATAAAACATTCATTGCATTCAAAATCGTATTTCTGCACACTGCAGAGTCAAATGGAAGTTTAGACAAAGCCGTGACTGCTACTTTGAATACGTGCCTTGTTACATATCGGGGCGGGACGTAGCCCATTGGTACAGTGCTTGCTTGATGCGCGGTTAGTGTGGGATCGATCCCCGTCGGTGGGCCCACTGGGCCATTTCTCGTTCCAGCCAGTGCACCACGACTGGTATATTAAAGGCCGTGGTATGTACTACCCTGTCTGTGGGATGGTGCATATAAAATATCCTTTGCTACTAATCGAAAAGAGTAGCCCATAAAGTGGCGACAGCGGGTTTCTCTCTGAATATCTGTGTGGTCCTTAACCATATGTCCGACACCGTATAACCGTAAATATAAGATGTGTTGAGTGCGTCGTTAAATAAAACATTTCTTTCTTCTTCTTTTTTTTTTTTTACCTAACCATGACAATACAGAGAATAACGAAATTCAAGATTTATATCTTATGCTGCTAGCAACTATTTGCAAGATATTTATTCTGAGCATACAACTGGGTTAACATCGTAGAAGATAGACGTAGAAATACATGAAATAGCCCATGCTATAACGAGCAATCATAGACAGCAATTATTCAGCAAGGTTACTTCCCTTGTTCTATATAACTGAAGATTTGGAGCGGTTTTTGTCCCCGTTCTTGGAAAAAGTTTATAAGAGTTATTTCCCTTTTCCTATTAGCCCGAGTACCCCGACGGTGGGAGAGCTAGACGGACATCTGGACAGTTATCAGCGCTTTCTAACCGTCAGAGACCAATCTATATAAATTCTGTGCAATATATGCCTACCAAACGGTAGTCAAAGATTCCCGCTCTAACACAACACTCCTATGTTTGACGTTAAATACATTTATATCTATCATTTTCGAGCTCCGTGGTAACACATTTTTTCACACATTAATCGCTAATACACACACATTTCAAAATGTTCCAGTTAAATACGTTGGTGCTAACGGGTTTCTTCCTGTAGTTTGTGTATTAATGATTAATATGAGAACTTTTTTTTATCAATGTACTCGAAAATGATCGATGTAAAGATATTTAACGTCAAACATAGGATTGTTGGTGTATTAGTGCGGTAATCGTTGACTACCGTTTGGTAGGCAGAGATTTCGCATAATTAATATAGATTGGTCTCTGATAATTAGATATAGTGTTAATAACTGTTCAAATGTCCGTCTAGCTCTCTTACCGTCAGACAACTCGGGCCATTTTCCGATGTGCTTCCCGTTTTAATTTACCGTTTGATCAAATCAACTGAATAAATATTACACCGTTGTTTTATCTGAAATTGTTAATACTTGTTTCAGTGGTAGAATGTTTCAAGGTAGGTAATATACAGAAACACGTCGGTTATTGGAAAGCTACACCCGTGCCGACTACAGTTAATCACTGGATTCAGGCCTAAACAAAACATTGCATGTTTCCCGGAACATGTGTCTGTGACCACAAATTATAGAGGGTAGGTCCGCTTTTATTTTATTGTATTCACCCCTACGGGGGTGACGTGGTGGTGGCCCAATCTCTAGTGAGGGGGATACCGTCTTTAGTTGGAAACGTAACATTTTTATCGTTATTTATATATAGTAAAAAAAACCCCGTGTACTTTCATTCTAAAGTGGGGAGCCAAAGCCACCCTTCCCCCTCCCACCCGGTTCCTACGGTCTTGTTTAACGTTTTGTAGCGTTGAATCCTCCCCTCTAAAATTGGGTAACACATTTGATTCCTCTGCTCCATCTGACTGCTTAACTACCGTGGTGTAATAACCAACATGATTGGGTTTCCCCTTTACACTTTTGATTTGTTTCTTTAATAATAAAAAGCATCTGTATTAGAAATTAGGCCATGATTGCCTGTATTCAAGTTATAAATAAAAATGACACGTTTTCAGACTCCCATTAATAAACGTACGAGACAGGGGGTGAGTTGGGCGTGGGTGGGGTAGTTACTCCCAGTCCTGCAGCAAATCTCATTCTGGCAAAAACGATAGAGACGTTCGGACAAAATGAGCTGGTCTGAAACTGTTTAACTACCGGTATGTATTTTTCATCATTCTAATCACAATAATTAGTAATCCTTATTAAAATGTGTTTGTTTGGAACCCTGTACAGTGCTAGCTGTCTGACAAATACGAGTAAACGCTAATGTCCAGACTCGGGCTTTTCGCTTAATTCGGGCAAATACCAGCCTGTCCTCTGTCCCCTACCACCACACCACCGCACCCCCACACCCCCACATCTCCACACCAAAACCAATCAAATAAATAAATAAATAATAGTGGGAGCATGTACGCCCATGCGCCCATAATATTATTGCTGTAAAATTATTCGGCCAATTATCGGTTTTCGTAGATCGCGTGGGATGCACAAGAAAGTATTGATCAAATTAAGCAATTTGTTCCTGATTGCATGTCATCAGTGGGGTTAATTGTTAATTGGAACAAATCAGGTCATGTTAAACATTCCCGGGATCATTAGCACTGGCCGTGATGTTGCAGGGTTCGCAACCAACTAACAACTAACCCACTGTCCTGGACAGACAGCCCAGATAGCTGAGGTGTGTGCCCAGGACAGCGTGCTTGAACCTTAATTAGATATAAGCACGAAAATAAGTTGAAATGAAATAACAGTGGATTGAGACAATTAAATAAAAACTTGGGTGAACTTTGAATTCCTGTTACATCGAATTGGTGGACACGGGTCCAACTAACATGTTTGAAAAAAGGGACGACTTCAGCTTTACAATAGCCTCTGTACCCTTAATGTTGAGCAAATATTCCTTCTACTCCAGATTTAGGAGTCTGCATACTAGTAATTCTGAATTACCTTAGGGTTTGCTCATTATAAGCCAATTTTAAAAGACATTCTATTGTTCCAGCACGAAAGGACGTTTATTGGGGTGATAACACAAAGTAACTCCTGGTGGCCAAAACGTTTTATAATGGACATTTCGAGGATAATTCCCAATAAAAAGTATAAATGATTAAAATGGTGTCTGATGCAGTACCCTGTTCTGAACTTATTTTCGTGCTTATATCCAATTAAGGTTCAAGTACGCTGTCCTGGGAACACACCAGGAAATTCAAGACAGTCCCTTTAAGAACTGCCACGGAAATGATATTAGACAATCTCATAATATTTAAAGGGAAATGATACTATCACACGCAGCACCACTATATTTGACAGCGGTAGACTCGTTAACTAGCAGGATAGTGGCGTGACGTCACTAAGGATAGGTCTCACTACAAAGATGTCATCTGCTATTGAAACCCATGTTAAATTGCCCAACTTCAAATGAAAATTGCCAATAGAGCGGGTTCTCGTTGGCACTAACAACATACACCATTGCGAACATACATTATATAAGTATTTATTTTCAGTCCAAAATTGAGAACATTTCGCTGTCAGTTTTTTGCTATATGGCCACATCTGGATGTAGTACCGGTCCGAACAGGTGGTTCATTAACCGATTCACTCTGGCTGTCTCTTGTGCTATACACCCATCACCCCAAAAGGTCAATGCACAATATTACAAAATAACATGGGCAAAGGCTTACCATTAAACATACTTATTGTTTTAATTCTTCACCATTTCCTAGAAGTGAATATGTGAACCATAACTTGTGTCACAATTAGGAACTTTTGTGGACCGTCATCAATCAACTCTCACCCAGAAGTACAAAAATATAAATGTTGGTATCATCAATTTATGTCTGCTTTTAGTAAAGCATTATATACATGTCTGTAGAATAAAACAGCAAAAACCAAATTATATTTCATGTATAGATCATATTAATTATTATAAAACAATTGAATTATATTCACTATATTTATACACACCCCGAAAAGCACAGAGAATTAAAGTAAAATGGTAAGTTATACGAAACGCATTACAGTTATAATGGGGGAAAACAATATAAAGATACTGAATTCTCTTATTTATATGTTTTATATGTACAAGAAACGGATTATGTGCATATTGTTTTTCTAATGTATTGCTCTGTATGCTGATGAAGAAAAGGAATAAAAATATTAAATAATTAAAAAAAAAAAACTCTCACCCGGAAGTGATCTGTGTAGTGAAACCTTAGCTCAATAACAAAATACCGTCCGACTATATAGGCTATAGTAACAGTCTGCTTTTTGTTTTCAAAACATGTTTTCTCACACACACACACACTTTTTTTCTTGTCAATGTAGGGGGAAAAAAGAAAACAGTTTTAGCAAAAACAGATGATGTTCTGTAAAATTATATAAAATTCTACAAAACAAATGTATGATTTAAACATACTGTGGTGTACTTCCATGTTAGTCCTAAAACGGACGGCAATCACAGCACTCATTTTGGCTTCGTATTCAATAAAATATCACATATCTTAGTGTAATTTATTTGACTAGTTCATCACATTTGGCAGGTCATTTTATGACATCAGTTTCAGTAGATACAGATATGTGGGAATAATCCCCACCCCCCCCCCCCCCGTCCCTCTCCTACCCCCTCATTCTCCATCCCGACCCCAATCTCACCCAAACCTACAATGGAATTTTTAAATGGAAAATAATGTTTTTTGTACTGTTTGTGTTTTTAAAAACATAGTTGATCATTCAAATGAAACTGTTTTTATCTTTTAAATGTGTAAGAGACACAACTGTACGGTGCTTTTAATACAGAACACAACTGTACGGTGCTTTTAATACAGAACACAACTGTACGGTGTTTTTAATACAGAACACAACTGTACGGTGCTTTTAATACAGAATATTGCATCGAGTTCTTGCAACAAATAGTTTTAAATGTGTAAGAGACACAACTGTACGGTGCTTTTAATACAGAATATTAAATGTGTAAGAGACACAACTGTACGGTGCTTTTAATACAGAATATTAAATGTGTAAGAGACACAACTGTACGGTGCTTTTAATACAGAATATTAAATGTGTAAGAGACACAACTGTACGGTGCTTTTAATACAGAATATTAAATGTGTAAGAGACACAACTGTACGGTGCTTTTAATACAGAATATTAAATGTGTAAGAGACACAACTGTACGGTGCTTTTAATACAGAATATTAAATGTGTAAGAGACAACTGTACGGTGCTTTTAATACAGAATATTAAATGTGTAAGAGACAACTGTACGGTGCTTTTAATACAGAATATTAAATGTGTAAGAGACACAACTGTACGGTGCTTTTAATACAGAATATTAAATGTGTAAGAGACACAACTGTACGGTGCTTTTAATACAGAATATTAAATGTGTAAGAGACAACTGTACGGTGCTTTTAATACAGAATATTGCATCGAGTTCTTGCAACAAATAGTTTTAAATGTGTAAGAGACACAACTGTACGGTGCTTTTAATACAGAACACAACTGTACGGTGCTTTTAATACAGAATACAACTGTACGGTGCTTTTAATACAGAATATTGCATCGAGTTCTTGCAACAAATAGTTTTAAATGTGTAAGAGACACAACTGTACGGTGCTTTTAATACAGAATATTAAATGTGTAAGAGACACAACTGTACGGTGCTTTTAATACAGAATATTAAATGTGTATGAGACAACTGTACGGTGCTTTTAATACAGAATATTAAATGTGTAAGAGACACAACTGTACGGTGCTTTTAATACAGAATATTAAATGTGTAAGAGACAACTGTACGGTGCTTTTAATACAGAATATTAAATGTGTAAGAGACACAACTGTACGGTGCTTTTAATACAGAATATTAAATGTGTATGAGACAACTGTACGGTGCTTTTAATACAGAATATTAAATGTGTAAGAGACACAACTGTACGGTGCTTTTAATACAGAATATTAAATGTGTATGAGACAACTGTACGGTGCTTTTAATACAGAATATTAAATGTGTAAGAGACACAACTGTACGGTGCTTTTAATACAGAATATTAAATGTGTAAGAGACACAACTGTACGGTGCTTTTAATACAGAATATTAAATGTGTAAGAGACACAACTGTACGGTGCTTTTAATACAGAATATTAAATGTGTAAGAGACACAACTGTACGGTGCTTTTAATACAGAATATTAAATGTGTAAGAGACACAACTGTACGGTGCTTTTAATACAGAATATTAAATGTGTAAGAGACACAACTGTACGGTGCTTTTAATACAGAATATTAAATGTGTAAGAGACAACTGTACGGTGCTTTTAATACAGAATATTAAATGTGTAAGAGACACAACTGTACGGTGCTTTTAATACAGAATATTAAATGTGTAAGAGACACAACTGTACGGTGCTTTTAATACAGAATATTAAATGTGTAAGAGACAACTGTACGGTGCTTTTAATACAGAATATTAAATGTGTAAGAGACAACTGTACGGTGCTTTTAATACAGAATATTAAATGTGTAAGAGACACAACTGTACGGTGCTTTTAATACAGAATATTAAATGTGTATGAGACAACTGTACGGTGCTTTTAATACAGAATATTAAATGTGTAAGAGACAACTGTACGGTGCTTTTAATACAGAATATTAAATGTGTATGAGACAACTGTACGGTGCTTTTAATACAGAATATTAAATGTGTAAGAGACACAACTGTACGGTGCTTTTAATACAGAATATTAAATGTGTATGAGACAACTGTACGGTGCTTTTAATACAGAATATTAAATGTGTAAGAGACAACTGTACGGTGCTTTTAATACAGAATATTAAATGTGTAAGAGACACAACTGTACGGTGCTTTTAATACAGAATATTAAATGTGTAAGAGACACAACTGTACGGTGCTTTTAATACAGAATATTAAATGTGTAAGAGACACAACTGTACGGTGCTTTTAATACAGAATATTAAATGTGTAAGAGACAACTGTACGGTGCTTTTAATACAGAATATTAAATGTGTAAGAGACACAACTGTACGGTGCTTTTAATACAGAATATTAAATGTGTAAGAGACAACTGTACGGTGCTTTTAATACAGAATATTAAATGTGTAAGAGACAACTGTACGGTGCTTTTAATACAGAATATTAAATGTGTAAGAGACAACTGTACGGTGCTTTTAATACAGAATATTAAATGTGTAAGAGACACAACTGTACGGTGCTTTTAATACAGAATATTAAATGTGTAAGAGACAACTGTACGGTGCTTTTAATACAGAATATTAAATGTGTAAGAGACACAACTGTACGGTGCTTTTAATACAGAATATTAAATGTGTATGAGACAACTGTACGGTGCTTTTAATACAGAATATTAAATGTGTAAGAGACACAACTGTACGGTGCTTTTAATACAGAATATTAAATGTGTAAGAGACACAACTGTACGGTGCTTTTAATACAGAATATTAAATGTGTAAGAGACACAACTGTACGGTGCTTTTAATACAGAATATTAAATGTGTAAGAGACACAACTGTACGGTGCTTTTAATACAGAATATTAAATGTGTAAGAGACACAACTGTACGGTGCTTTTAATACAGAATATTAAATGTGTAAGAGACAACTGTACGGTGCTTTTAATACAGAATATTAAATGTGTAAGAGACAACTGTACGGTTTTTAATACAGAATATTAAATGTGTAAGAGACACAACTGTACGGTGCTTTTAATACAGAATATTAAATGTGTATGAGACAACTGTACGGTGCTTTTAATACAGAATATTAAATGTGTAAGAGACACAACTGTACGGTGCTTTTAATACAGAATATTAAATGTGTAAGAGACAACTGTACGGTGCTTTTAATACAGAATATTAAATGTGTAAGAGACACAACTGTACGGTGCTTTTAATACAGAATATTAAATGTGTAAGAGACACAACTGTACGGTGCTTTTAATACAGAACACAACTGTACGGTGCTTTTAATACAGAATACAACTGTACGGTGCTTTTAATACAGAATATTGCATCGAGTTCTTGCAACAAATAGTTTTAAATGTGTAAGAGACACAACTGTACGGTGCTTTTAATACAGAATATTAAATGTGTAAGAGACACAACTGTACGGTGCTTTTAATACAGAATATTAAATGTGTAAGAGACACAACTGTACGGTGCTTTTAATACAGAATATTAAATGTGTAAGAGACACAACTGTACGGTGCTTTTAATACAGAATATTAAATGTGTAAGAGACACAACTGTACGGTGCTTTTAATACAGAATATTAAATGTGTAAGAGACACAACTGTACGGTGCTTTTAATACAGAATATTAAATGTGTATGAGACAACTGTACGGTGCTTTTAATACAGAATATTAAATGTGTAAGAGACACAACTGTACGGTGCTTTTAATACAGAATATTAAATGTGTAAGAGACACAACTGTACGGTGCTTTTAATACAGAATATTAAATGTGTAAGAGAGACAACTGTACGGTGCTTTTAATACAGAATATTAAATGTGTAAGAGACACAACTGTACGGTGCTTTTAATACAGAATATTAAATGTGTAAGAGACACAACTGTACGGTGCTTTTAATACAGAATATTAAATGTGTAAGAGACACAACTGTACGGTGCTTTTAATACAGAATATTAAATGTGTAAGAGACACAACTGTACGGTGCTTTTAATACAGAATATTAAATGTGTAAGAGACAACTGTACGGTGCTTTTAATACAGAATATTAAATGTGTAAGAGACACAACTGTACGGTGCTTTTAATACAGAATATTAAATGTGTAAGAGACACAACTGTACGGTGCTTTTAATACAGAATATTAAATGTGTAAGAGACACAACTGTACGGTGCTTTTAATACAGAATATTAAATGTGTAAGAGACACAACTGTACGGTGCTTTTAATACAGAATATTAAATGTGTAAGAGACAACTGTACGGTGCTTTTAATACAGAATATTAAATGTGTAAGAGACACAACTGTACGGTGCTTTTAATACAGAATATTAAATGTGTAAGAGACAACTGTACGGTGCTTTTAATACAGAATATTAAATGTGTAAGAGACACAACTGTACGGTGCTTTTAATACAGAATATTAAATGTGTAAGAGACAACTGTACGGTGCTTTTAATACAGAATATTAAATGTGTAAGAGACACAACTGTACGGTGCTTTTAATACAGAATATTAAATGTGTAAGAGACAACTGTACGGTGCTTTTAATACAGAATATTAAATGTGTAAGAGACACAACTGTACGGTGCTTTTAATACAGAATATTAAATGTGTAAGAGACACAACTGTACGGTGCTTTTAATACAGAATATTAAATGTGTAAGAGACACAACTGTACGGTGCTTTTAATACAGAATATTAAATGTGTAAGAGACACAACTGTACGGTGCTTTTAATACAGAATATTAAATGTGTAAGAGACAACTGTACGGTGCTTTTAATACAGAATATTAAATGTGTAAGAGACACAACTGTACGGTGCTTTTAATACAGAATATTAAATGTGTAAGAGACAACTGTACGGTGCTTTTAATACAGAATATTAAATGTGTAAGAGACACAACTGTACGGTGCTTTTAATACAGAATATTAAATGTGTAAGAGACAACTGTACGGTGCTTTTAATACAGAATATTAAATGTGTAAGAGACACAACTGTACGGTGCTTTTAATACAGAATATTAAATGTGTAAGAGACACAACTGTACGGTGCTTTTAATACAGAATATTAAATGTGTAAGAGACACAACTGTACGGTGCTTTTAATACAGAATATTAAATGTGTAAGAGACACAACTGTACGGTGCTTTTAATACAGAATATTAAATGTGTAAGAGACACAACTGTACGGTGCTTTTAATACAGAATATTAAATGTGTAAGAGACACAACTGTACGGTGCTTTTAATACAGAATATTAAATGTGTAAGAGACAACTGTACGGTGCTTTTAATACAGAATATTAAATGTGTAAGAGACACAACTGTACGGTGCTTTTAATACAGAATATTAAATGTGTAAGAGACACAACTGTACGGTGCTTTTAATACAGAATATTAAAAATGTGTAAGAGACAACTGTACGGTGCTTTTAATACAGAATATTAAATGTGTAAGAGACACAACTGTACGGTGCTTTTAATACAGAATATTAAATGTGTAAGAGACACAACTGTACGGTGCTTTTAATACAGAATATTAAATGTGTAAGAATACATATTAAAACTGTACGGTGCGGTGCTTTTAATACAGAATATTAAATGTGTAAGAGACAACTGTACTGTACGGTGCTTTTAATACAGAAACTGTACGGTGCTTTTAATACAGAATATTAAATGTGTAAGAGACACAACTGTACGGTGCTTTTAATACAGAATATTAAATGTGTAAGAGACACAACTGTACGGTGCTTTTAATACAGAATATTAAATGTGTAAGAGACAACTGTACGGTGCTTTTAATACAGAATATTAAATGTGTAAGAGACACAACTGTACGGTGCTTTTAATACAGAATATTAAATGTGTAAGAGACACAACTGTACGGTGCTTTTAATACAGAATATTAAATGTGTAAGAGACAACTGTACGGTGCTTTTAATACAGAATATTAAATGTGTATGAGACAACTGTACGGTGCTTTTAATACAGAATATTAAATGTGTAAGAGACACAACTGTACGGTGCTTTTAATACAGAATATTAAATGTGTAAGAGACACAACTGTACGGTGCTTTTAATACAGAATATTAAATGTGTAAGAGACACAACTGTACGGTGCTTTTAATACAGAATATTAAATGTGTAAGAGACACAACTGTACGGTGCTTTTAATACAGAATATTAAATGTGTAAGAGACAACTGTACGGTGCTTTTAATACAGAATATTAAATGTGTAAGAGACACAACTGTACGGTGCTTTTAATACAGAATATTAAATGTGTAAGAGACAACTGTACGGTGCTTTTAATACAGAATATTAAATGTGTAAGAGACAACTGTACGGTGCTTTTAATACAGAATATTAAATGTGTAAGAGACAACTGTACGGTGCTTTTAATACAGAATATTAAATGTGTAAGAGACACAACTGTACGGTGCTTTTAATACAGAATATTAAATGTGTAAGAGACAACTGTACGGTGCTTTTAATACAGAATATTAAATGTGTAAGAGACACAACTGTACGGTGCTTTTAATACAGAATATTAAATGTGTAAGAGACACAACTGTACGGTGCTTTTAATACAGAATATTAAATGTGTAAGAGACACAACTGTACGGTGCTTTTAATACAGAATATTAAATGTGTAAGAGACAACTGTACGGTGCTTTTAATACAGAATATTAAATGTGTAAGAGACAACTGTACGGTGCTTTTAATACAGAACACAACTTTAGCTTTTAAATGTGTAAGAGACACAACTGTACGGTGCTTTTAATACAGAATATTAAATGTGTAGAGACACAACTGTACGGTGCTTTTAATACAGAATATTAAATGTGTAAGAGATGTGTAAGAGATGTACGGTGCTTTTAATACAGAATATTAAATGTGTAAGAGACACAACTGTACGGTGCTTTTAATACAGAATATTAAATGTGTAAGAGACACAACTGTACGGTGCTTTTAATACAGAATATTAAATGTGAGAGACAACTGTACGGTGCTTTTAATACAGAATATTAAATGTGTAAGAGACACAACTGTACGGTGCTTTTAATACAGAATATTAAATGTGTAAGAGAGACAACTGTACGGTGCTTTTAATACAGAATATTAAATGTGTAAGAGACACAACTGTACGGTGCTTTTAATACAGAATATTAAATGTGTAAGAGACACAACTGTACGGTGCTTTTAATACAGAATATTAAATGTGTAAGAGACACAACTGTACGGTGCTTTTAATACAGAATATTAAATGTGTAAGAGACAACTGTACGGTGCTTTTAATACAGAATAATAAATAAATGTGTAAGAGACACAACTGTACGGTGCTTTTAATACAGAATATTAAATGTGTAAGAGACACAACTGTACGGTGCTTTTAATACAGAATATTAAATGTGTATAGAGACAACTGTACGGTGCTTTTAATACAGAATATTAAATGTGTAAGAGACACAACTGTACGGTGCAGAATTTAATAAGAGACAACTGTAAACAGAATATTAAATGTGTAAGAGACAACTGTACGGTGCTTTTAATACAGAATATTAAATGTGTAAGAGACAACTGTACGGTGCTTTTAATACAGAACACAACTGTACGGTGCTTTTAATACAGAATATTAACTGTGACATGAGACAACTGTACGGTGCTTTTAATACAGAATATTAAATGTGTAAGAGACACAACTGTACGGTGCTTTTAATACAGAATATTAAATGTGTAAGAGACACAACTGTACGGTGCTTTTAATACAGAATATTAAATGTGTAAGAGACACAACTGTACGGTGCTTTTAATACAGAATATTAAATGTGTAAGAGACAACTGTACGGTGCTTTTAATACAGAATATTAAATGTGTAAGAGACACAACTGTACGGTGCTTTTAATACAGAATATTAAATGTGTAAGAGACACAACTGTACGGTGCTTTTAATACAGAATATTAAATGTGTAAGAGACACAACTGTACGGTGCTTTTAATACAGAATATTAAATGTGTAAGAGACACAACTGTACGGTGCTTTTAATACAGAATATTAAATGTGTAAGAGACAACTGTACGGTGCTTTTAATACAGAATATTAAATGTGTATGAGACAACTGTACGGTGCTTTTAATACAGAATATTAAATGTGTAAGAGACACAACTGTACGGTGCTTTTAATACAGAATATTAAATGTGTAAGAGACAACTGTACGGTGCTTTTAATACAGAATATTAAATGTGTAAGAGACAACTGTACGGTGCTTTTAATACAGAATATTAAATGTGTAAGAGACACAACTGTACGGTGCTTTTAATACAGAATATTAAATGTGTAAGAGACACAACTGTACGGTGCTTTTAATACAGAATATTAAATGTGTAAGAGACAACTGTACGGTGCTTTTAATACAGAATATTAAATGTGTAAGAGACAACTGTACGGTGCTTTTAATACAGAATATTAAATGTGTAAGAGACACAACTGTACGGTGCTTTTAATACAGAATATTAAATGTGTAAGAGACAACTGTACGGTGCTTTTAATACAGAATATTAAATGTGTAAGAGACACAACTGTACGGTGCTTTTAATACAGAATATTAAATGTGTAAGAGACACAACTGTACGGTGCTTTTAATACAGAATATTAAATGTGTAAGAGACAACTGTACGGTGCTTTTAATACAGAATATTAAATGTGTAAGAGACACAACTGTACGGTGCTTTTAATACAGAATATTAAATGTGTAAGAGACAACTGTACGGTGCTTTTAATACAGAATATTAAATGTGTAGAGACACAACTGTACGGTGCTTTTAATACAGAATATTAAATGTGTAAGAGACACAACTGTACGGTGCTTTTAATACAGAATATTAAATGTGTAAGAGACACAACTGTACGGTGCTTTTAATACAGAATATTAAATGTGTAAGAGACAACTGTACGGTGCTTTTAATACAGAATATTAAATGTGTAAGAGACACAACTGTACGGTGCTTTTAATACAGAATATTAAATGTGTATGAGAGACAACTGTACGGTGCTTTTAATACAGAATATTAAATGTGTAAGAGACACAACTGTACGGTGCTTTTAATACAGAATATTAAATGTGTAAGAGACAACTGTACGGTGCTTTTAATACAGAATATTAAATGTGTAAGAGACACAACTGTACGGTGCTTTTAATACAGAATATTAAATGTGTAAGAGACACAACTGTACGGTGCTTTTAATACAGAATATTAAATGTGTAAGAGACACAACTGTACGGTGCTTTTAATACAGAATATTAAATGTGTAAGAGACACAACTGTACGGTGCTTTTAATACAGAATATTAAATGTGTAAGAGACACAACTGTACGGTGCTTTTAATACAGAATATTAAATGTGTAAGAGACACAACTGTACGGTGCTTTTAATACAGAATATTAAATGTGTAAGAGACACAACTGTACGGTGCTTTTAATACAGAATATTAAATGTGTAAGAGACAACTGTACGGTGCTTTTAATACAGAATATTAAATGTGTAAGAGACAACTGTACAGTGCTTTTAATACAGAACACAACTTTACGGTGCTTTTAATACAGAACACAACTGTACGGTGCTTTTAATACAGAATATTAAATGTGTAAGAGACACAACTGTACGGTGCTTTTAATACAGAATATTAAATGTGTAAGAGACAACTGTACGGTGCTTTTAATACAGAATATTAAATGTGTAAGAGACAACTGTACGGTGCTTTTAATACAGAATATTAAATGTGTAAGAGAACAACTGTACGGTGCTTTTAATACAGAATATTAAATGTGTAAGAGACAACTGTACGGTGCTTTTAATACAGAATATTAAATGTGTAAGAGACAACTGTACGGTGCTTTTAATACAGAATATTAAATGTGTAAGAGACACAACTGTACGGTGCTTTTAATACAGAATATTAAATGTGTAAGAGACACAACTGTACGGTGCTTTTAATACAGAATATTAAATGTGTAAGAGACAACTGTACGGTGCTTTTAATACAGAATATTAAATGTGTAAGAGAGACAACTGTACGGTGCTTTTAATACAGAATATTAAATGTGTAAGAGACACACTGTACGGTGCTTTTAATACAGAATATTAAATGTGTAAGAGACAACTGTACGGTGCTTTTAATACAGAATATTAAATGTGTAAGAGACAACTGTACGGTGCTTTTAATACAGAATATTAAATGTGTAAGAGACACAACTGTACGGTGCTTTTAATACAGAATATTAAATGTGTAAGAGACACAACTGTACGGTGCTTTTAATACAGAATATTAAATGTGTAAGAGACACAACTGTACGGTGCTTTTAATACAGAATATTAAATGTGTAAGAGACAACTGTACGGTGCTTTTAATACAGAATATTAAATGTGTAAGAGACACAACTGTACGGTGCTTTTAATACAGAATATTAAATGTGTAAGAGACAACTGTACGGTGCTTTTAATACAGAATATTAAATGTGTAAGAGACACAACTGTACGGTGCTTTTAATACAGAATATTAAATGTGTAAGAGACAACTGTACGGTGCTTTTAATACAGAATATTAAATGTGTAAGAGACACAACTGTACGGTGCTTTTAATACAGAATATTAAATGTGTATGAGACAACTGTACGGTGCTTTTAATACAGAATATTAAATGTGTAAGAGACACAACTGTACGGTGCTTTTAATACAGAATATTAAATGTGTAAGAGACAACTGTACGGTGCTTTTAATACAGAATATTAAATGTGTAAGAGACACAACTGTACGGTGCTTTTAATACAGAATATTAAATGTGTAAGAGACACAACTGTACGGTGCTTTTAATACAGAATATTAAATGTGTAAGAGACACAACTGTACGGTGCTTTTAATACAGAATATTAAATGTGTAAGAGACACAACTGTACGGTGCTTTTAATACAGAATATTAAATGTGTAAGAGACAACTGTACGGTGCTTTTAATACAGAATATTAAATGTGTAAGAGACACAACTGTACGGTGCTTTTAATACAGAATATTAAATGTGTAAGAGACAACTGTACGGTGCTTTTAATACAGAATATTAAATGTGTAAGAGACAACTGTACGGTGCTTTTAATACAGAATATTAAATGTGTAAGAGACAACTGTACAGTGCTTTTAATACAGAACACAACTTTACGGTGCTTTTAATACAGAACACAACTGTACGGTGCTTTTAATACAGAATATTGCATCGAGTTCTTGCAACAAATAGTTTTAAATGTGTAAGAGACACAACTGTACGGTGCTTTTAATACAGAAACAATTACGGTGTGTATACAGAACACAACTGTACGGTGCTTTTAATACAGAATATTAAATGTGTAAGAGACACAACTGTACGGTGCTTTTAATACAGAATATTAAATGTGTAAGAGACACAACTGTACGGTGCTTTTAATACAGAATATTAAATGTGTAAGAGACACAACTGTACGGTGCTTTTAATACAGAATATTAAATGTGTAAGAGACACAACTGTACGGTGCTTTTAATACAGAATATTAAATGTGTAAGAGACACAACTGTACGGTGCTTTTAATACAGAATATTAAATGTGTAAGAGACAACTGTACGGTGCTTTTAATACAGAATATTAAATGTGTAAGAGACACAACTGTACGGTGCTTTTAATACAGAATATTAAATGTGTAGAGACACAACTGTACGGTGCTTTTAATACAGAATATTAAATGTGTAAGAGACAACTGTACGGTGCTTTTAATACAGAATATTAAATGTGTAAGAGACACAACTGTACGGTGCTTTTAATACAGAATATTAAATGTGTAAGAGACACAACTGTACGGTGCTTTTAATACAGAATATTAAATGTGTAAGAGACAACTGTACGGTGCTTTTAATACAGAATATTAAATGTGTAAGAGACAACTGTACGGTGCTTTTAATACAGAACACAACTGTACGGTGCTTTTAATACAGAACACAACTGTACGGTGCTTTTAATACAGAATATTGCATCGAGTTCTTGCAACAAATAGTTTTAAATGTGTAAGAGACACAACTGTACGGTGCTTTTAATACAGAATATTAAATGTGTAAGAGACACAACTGTACGGTGCTTTTAATACAGAATATTAAATGTGTATGAGACAACTGTACGGTGCTTTTAATACAGAATATTAAATGTGTAAGAGACACAACTGTACGGTGCTTTTAATACAGAATATTAAATGTGTAAGAGACAACTGTACGGTGCTTTTAATACAGAATATTAAATGTGTAAGAGACACAACTGTACGGTGCTTTTAATACAGAATATTAAATGTGTAATGAGACAACTGTACGGTGCTTTTAATACAGAATATTAAATGTGTAAGAGACACAACTGTACGGTGCTTTTAATACAGAATATTAAATGTGTATGAGACAACTGTACGGTGCTTTTAATACAGAATATTAAATGTGTAAGAGACACAACTGTACGGTGCTTTTAATACAGAATATTAAATGTGTAAGAGACAACTGTACGGTGCTTTTAATACAGAATATTAAATGTGTAAGAGACACAACTGTACGGTGCTTTTAATACAGAATATTAAATGTGTAAGAGACACAACTGTACGGTGCTTTTAATACAGAATATTAAATGTGTAAGAGACACAACTGTACGGTGCTTTTAATACAGAATATTAAATGTGTAAGAGACACAACTGTACGGTGCTTTTAATACAGAATATTAAATGTGTAAGAGACAACTGTACGGTGCTTTTAATACAGAATATTAAATGTGTAAGAGACACAACTGTACGGTGCTTTTAATACAGAATATTAAATGTGTAAGAGACACAACTGTACGGTGCTTTTAATACAGAATATTAAATGTGTAAGAGACAACTGTACGGTGCTTTTAATACAGAATATTAAATGTGTAAGAGACAACTGTACGGTGCTTTTAATACAGAATATTAAATGTGTAAGAGACACAACTGTACGGTGCTTTTAATACAGAATATTAAATGTGTAAGAGACAACTGTACGGTGCTTTTAATACAGAATATTAAATGTGTAAGAGACAACTGTACGGTGCTTTTAATACAGAATATTAAATGTGTAAGAGACACAACTGTACGGTGCTTTTAATACAGAATATTAAATGTGTAAGAGACACAACTGTACGGTGCTTTTAATACAGAATATTAAATGTGTAAGAGACACAACTGTACGGTGCTTTTAATACAGAATATTAAATGTGTAAGAGACACAACTGTACGGTGCTTTTAATACAGAATATTAAATGTGTAAGAGACACAACTGTACGGTGCTTTTAATACAGAATATTAAATGTGTAAGAGACAACTGTACGGTGCTTTTAATACAGAATATTAAATGTGTAAGAGACACAACTGTACGGTGCTTTTAATACAGAATATTAAATGTGTAAGAGACAACTGTACGGTGCTTTTAATACAGAATATTAAATGTGTAAGAGACACAACTGTACGGTGCTTTTAATACAGAATATTAAATGTGTAAGAGACACAACTGTACGGTGCTTTTAATACAGAATATTAAATGTGTAAGAGACACAACTGTACGGTGCTTTTAATACAGAATATTAAATGTGTAAGAGACAACTGTACGGTGCTTTTAATACAGAATATTAAATGTGTAAGAGACACAACTGTACGGTGCTTTTAATACAGAATATTAAATGTGTAAGAGACAACTGTACGGTGCTTTTAATACAGAATATTAAATGTGTAAGAGACACAACTGTACGGTGCTTTTAATACAGAATATTAAATGTGTAAGAGACAACTGTACGGTGCTTTTAATACAGAATATTAAATGTGTAAGAGACACAACTGTACGGTGCTTTTAATACAGAATATTAAATGTGTAAGAGACACAACTGTACGGTGCTTTTAATACAGAATATTAAATGTGTAAGAGACAACTGTACGGTGCTTTTAATACAGAATATTAAATGTGTAAGAGACACAACTGTACGGTGCTTTTAATACAGAATATTAAATGTGTAAGAGACACAACTGTACGGTGCTTTTAATACAGAATATTAAATGTGTAAGAGACACAACTGTACGGTGCTTTTAATACAGAATATTAAATGTGTAAGAGACACAACTGTACGGTGCTTTTAATACAGAATATTAAATGTGTAAGAGACAACTGTACGGTGCTTTTAATACAGAATATTAAATGTGTAAGAGACACAACTGTACGGTGCTTTTAATACAGAATATTAAATGTGTAAGAGACAACTGTACGGTGCTTTTAATACAGAATATTAAATGTGTAAGAGACACAACTGTACGGTGCTTTTAATACAGAATATTAAATGTGTAAGAGACAACTGTACGGTGCTTTTAATACAGAATATTAAATGTGTAAGAGACACAACTGTACGGTGCTTTTAATACAGAATATTAAATGTGTAAGAGACAACTGTACGGTGCTTTTAATACAGAATATTAAATGTGTAAGAGACAACTGTACGGTGCTTTTAATACAGAATATTAAATGTGTAAGAGACACAACTGTACGGTGCTTTTAATACAGAATATTAAATGTGTAAGAGACACAACTGTACGGTGCTTTTAATACAGAATATTAAATGTGTAAGAGACAACTGTACGGTGCTTTTAATACAGAATATTAAATGTGTAAGAGACACAACTGTACGGTGCTTTTAATACAGAATATTAAATGTGTAAGAGACACAACTGTACGGTGCTTTTAATACAGAATATTAAATGTGTAAGAGACAACTGTACGGTGCTTTTAATACAGAATATTAAATGTGTAAGAGACAACTGTACGGTGCTTTTAATACAGAATATTAAATGTGTAAGAGACAAACTGTACGGTGCTTTTAATACAGAATATTAAATGTGAGAGACACAACTGTACGGTGCTTTTAATACAGAATATTAAATGTGTAAGAGACACAACTGTACGGTGCTTTTAATACAGAATATTAAATGTGTAAGAGACACAACTGTACGGTGCTTTTAATACAGAATATTAAATGTGTAAGAGACACAACTGTACGGTGCTTTTAATACAGAATATTAAATGTGTAAGAGACACAACTGTACGGTGCTTTTAATACAGAATATTAAATGTGTAAGAGACACAACTGTACGGTGCTTTTAATACAGAAATTAAATGTGTAAGAGACAACTGTACGGTGTGTAAGAGACACAACTGTACGGTGCTTTTAATACAGAATATTAAATGTGTAAGAGACACAACTGTACGGTGCTTTTAATACAGAATATTAAATGTGTAAGAGACACAACTGTACGGTGCTTTTAATACAGAATATTAAATGTGTAAGAGACACAACTGTACGGTGCTTTTAATACAGAATATTAAATGTGTAAGAGACACAACTGTACGGTGCTTTTAATACAGAATATTAAATGTGTAAGAGACAACTGTACGGTGCTTTTAATACAGAAATATTAAATACAGAAGAGACACAACTGTACGGTGCTTTTAATACAGAATATTAAATCGAGACAACTGTTCGGTGCTTTTAAACAGTTTTAAATGTGTAAGAGACACAACTGTACGGTGCTTTTAATACAGAATATTAAATGTGTAAGAGACACAACTGTACGGTGCTTTTAATACAGAATATTAAATGTGTAAGAGACACAACTGTACGGTGCTTTTAATACAGAATATTAAATGTGTAAGAGACACAACTGTACGGTGCTTTTAATACAGAATATTAAATGTGTAAGAGACAACTGTACGGTGCTTTTAATACAGAATACAACTGTACGGTGCTTTTAATACAGAACACAACTGTAGTGCATCGAGTTCTTGCAACAAATAGTTTTAAATGTGTAAGAGACACAACTGTACGGTGCTTTTAATACAGAATATTAAATGTGTAAGAGACACAACTGTACGGTGCTTTTAATACAGAATATTAAATGTGTAAGAGACACAACTGTACGGTGCTTTTAATACAGAATATTAAATGTGTAAGAGACACAACTGTACGGTGCTTTTAATACAGAATATTAAATGTGTAAGAGACACAACTGTACGGTGCTTTTAATACAGAATATTAAATGTGTAAGAGACACAACTGTACGGTGCTTTTAATACAGGATATTAAATGTGTAAGAGACAACTGTACGGTGCTTTTAATACAGAATATTGCATCGAGTTCTTGCAACAAATAGTTTTAAATGTGTAAGAGACACAACTGTACGGTGCTTGTAATACAGAATATTGCATCGAGTTCTTGCAACAAATAGTTTTAAATGTGTAAGAGACACAACTGTACGGTGCTTTTAATACAGAATATTGCATCGAGTTCTTGCAACAAATAGTTTTAAATGTGTAAGAGACACAACTGTACGGTGCTTTTAATAAAGAACACAACTGTACGGTGCTTTTAATACAGAATATTGCATCGAGTTCTTGCAACAAATAGTTTTAAATGTGTAAGAGACACAACTGTACGGTGCTTTTAATACAGAATATTGCATCGAGTTCTTGCAACAAATAGTTTTAAATGTGTAAGAGACACAACTGTACGGTGCTTTTAATAAAGAACACAACTGTACGGTGCTTTTAATACAGAATATTGCATCGAGTTCTTGCAACAAATAGTTTTGTATATAAAATCCATTACTTAGTCTCCGAAAAGTGAAAGTCCTCAAACGATTTATGATGGACTTTTTATGAATTTGTATCTTTGTATGGTGTATTTCAAGCTCTGACTGTAAAATCTTTTCATCGGTGACAGTACATTATCTTATATTGATTTACTCATCCAGCATTATTATATGTGCAAAAATGAAAAAGGTGTAATGACTTTCAGATTCTGTATACAACTGTAAAGTAAATAGTCAGTAAATGTTTTGAAAAGTCACTTTTTCCTTTAGTTCCAATGTATTTAAAACTCCGTGTTAGTTGTGAAGATATGTACTTGTGTGTCTCCTGGGTGTCATTTTAAGCAACACAACTACTGCTCTCTTTATTGCATTACAAAAATAGTTTCAAATTAAATATCGTTAATGGATATAAAACATGATTAATTAGAGTACACACGGAAAAAATTAAAAGTCATAGTGATTCATACACCTATTCACTTTATGGTCCGTGCATCAAACTTTTGTATGGTTAATATTAATATAAGGATATATCTATAATATGTGAAATTTTCAAGAAGGTGTAATGACTTTTAAATTTCCCCCTTTAGTTCTTAATGACGTCACATTTCGGGATATGGTGCCGTACTACAGAAGTCAGTAAACGAGTTGTTTTTGTTTAGCACCTCGAGAGACCAAACTCCCGTTAAATCACAGAGATGTGTATCGCACGTATGTGTTTTCTTTCTTTTAAAGGGGCTGTTTTCAAAAATGGAGGCAGTATATCGAGATGGGTCGATCCTATGACCCATTGCACCTCACCCCGCCTCCCTCAGACGAGCGCTTTACCACCGAGTTACATCCAGCCCCATCAGACAAGCGCTATACCACAGAGCTACACCCCGCCCTCTCAGACGAGCGCTCTACCACCGAGTTACACCCCTCCCTCTCAGACAAGGGCTCTACCACCGAGTTACACCCCTCCCTCTCAGACGAGTGCTTTACCACCGAGCTACACCCCTCCCTCTCAGACGAGCGCTCTAACACCGAGTTACACCCCTCCCACTCAGACGAGCGCTCTACCACCGAGTTACATCCCTCCCTCTCAGACGAGCGCTCTACCACCGAGTTACACCCCTCCCACTCAGACGAGCGCTCTACCACAGAGTTACATCCCTCCCTCTCAGACGAGCGCTCTACCACCGAGTTACACCCCTCCCTCTCAGACGAGCGCTCTAACACCGAGTTACACCTCACCCCCTCAGACGAGCGCTCTACCACCGAGTTACATCCCTCCCTATAAGACGAGCGCTCTACCACCGAGTTACACCCCACCCGCTCAGACGAGCGCTCTACCACCGAGTTACACCCCTCCCTCTCAGACGAACACTCTACCACCGAGTTACAATCCTACCTCTCAGACGAACACTCTACCACCGAGTTACACTCTGCCCATCAGACGAGCGCTCTACCACCGAATTACACCCCTCCCTCTCAGACGAGCGCTCTACCACCGAGTTACACCCCACCCCTCAGACGAGCGCTCTACCACCGAGTTACACTCTGCCCCTCAGACGAGCGCTCTACCACCGAGTTACACCCCACCTCTCAGACGAGCGCTCTACCACCGAGTTACACTCCACTCCTTCAGACGAGCGCTCTACGACCGAGTTACACCCCTCCCTCTCAAACGAGCGCTCTAACACCGAGTTACACCCCGCCCCCTTACACGAGCGCTCTACCACCTAGTTACACCCCACTCCCTCAGACGAGCACTCTACCACCGAGTTACACCCCTCCCTCTCAGACGAGCGCTCTACCACCGAGTTACACCCCGCCCCCTCAGACGAGCGCTCTACCATCGAGTTACACCCCACCCCCTCAGACGAGCGCTCTACCACCGAGTTCCACCCCGCCCCCTCAGACGAGCGCTCTACCACCGAATTAACACCCCTCTCCCTCAGACGAGCGCTCTACCACCGAGTTAAACCCCACTCCCTCAGACGAGCACTCTACCAGTTACACCCCGCCCCCTTAGACGAGCGCTCTACCACCGAGTTACACCCCTCCCCCTCAGACGAGCATCCTACCACCGAGTTACACCCCTCCCTCTCAGGCGAGCGCTCTACCATCGAGTTACACTCCGCCCCCTCAGACGAGCGCTCTACCACCGAGTTACACTCTGCCCACCAGACGAGCGCTCTACCACCGAGTTACACTCCGCCCTTTCTACATTCGAGTTACACCCCGCCCCCTCAGACAAGCACTCTACCACCGAGTTACACCCCTCCCTCTCAGACGAGCGCTCTAAAACCGATTTCCACCCCGCCCCCTTAGACGAGCGCTCTACCACAGAGTTATACCCCACTCCCTCAGACGAGCGCTCTACCACCGATTTCTACCCCGACCCTCAGACGAGCGCTCTACCACCGAGTTACACCCCTCCCTCTCAGACGAGCGCTCTAACACCGAGTTCCACCCGCCCCCTTACACGAGCGCTCTACCACCTAGTTACACCCCACTCCCTCAGACGAGCGCTCTACCACCGAGATACACACCACTCCGTCAGACAAGCGCTCTAACACCGAGTTCCACCCCGCCCCCTCAGACGAGCGCTCTACCACCGAGTTACACCCCACTCCCTCAGACGAGCACTCTACCAGTTACACCCCGCCCCCTTAGACGAGCGCTCTACCACCGAGTTACACCCCTCCCCCTCAGACGAGCACCCTACCACCAAGTTACACCCCTCCCCCTCAGACGAGCACCCTACCACCGAGTTACACCTCACCCCCTCAGACGAGCGCTCTACCACCGAGTTACATCCCTCCCTCTCAGACGAGCGCTCTACCACCGAGTTACACCCCACCCCCTCAGACGAGCGCTCTACCACCGAGTTACACCCCTCCCTCTCAGAAGAACACTCTAGCACCGAGTTACACTCCCACCTCTCAGACGAACACTCTACCACCGAGTTACACTCCTACCTCTCAGACGAGCGCTTTATCACCGAGTTACATCCCGCCCCCTCAGACGAGCGCTCTACCACCGAGTTACATCCCTCCCTCTCAGACAAGCATTCTACCACCGAGTTACATCCCTCCCTCTCAGACGAGCGCTTTACCACCGAGTTACATCCCGCCCCCTAAGACGAGCGCTCTACCACCGAGTTCCACCCCGCCCCCTCAGACGAGCGCTCTACCACCGAGTTACACCCCACTCCCTCAGACGAGCACTCTACCAGTTACACACCGCCCCCTTAGACGAGCGCTCTACCACCGAGTTACACCCCTCCCCATCAGACGAGCACCCTACCACCGAGTTACACCCCTCCCTCTCAGACGAGCGCTCTACCACAGAGTTACACTCCGCCCCCTCAGACGAGCGCTCTACCACCGAGTTACACTCTGCCCACCAGACGAGCGCTCTACCACCGAGTTACACTCCGCCCTCTCTACTATCGAGTTACACCCCGCCCCCTCAGACGAGCGCTCTACCACCGAGTTATACCCCACCCCCTCAGACGAGCGCTCTACCACCGAGTTACACTCTGCCCCTCAGACGAGCGCTCTACCACCGAGTTACACCCCACCTCTCAGACGAGCGCTCTACCACCGAGTTACACTCCACTCCTTCAGACGAGCGCTCTACCACCGAGTTACACTCCACTCCTTCAGACGAGCGCTCTACCACCGAGTTACACCCCTCCCTCTCAGACGAGCGCTCTAACACCGAGTTCCACCCCGCCCCCTTACACGAGCGCTCTACCACCTAGTTACACCCCACTCCCTCAGACGAGCGCTCTACCACCGAGATACACACCACTCCGTCAGACAAGCGCTCTAACACCGAGTTCCACCCCGCCCCCTCAGACGAGCGCTCTACCACCGAGTTACACCCCACTCCCTCAGACGAGCACTCTACCAGTTACACCCCGCCCCCTTAGACGAGCGCTCTACCACCGAGTTACACCCCTCCCCCTCAGACGAGCACCCTACCACCAAGTTACACCCCTCCCCCTCAGACGAGCACCCTACCACCGAGTTACACCTCACCCCCTCAGACGAGCGCTCTACCACCGAGTTACATCCCTCCCTCTCAGACGAGCGCTCTACCACCGAGTTACACCCCCCCCCCTCAGACGAGCGCTCTACCACCGAGTTACACCCCTCCCTCTCAGAAGAACACTCTAGCACCGAGTTACACTCCCACCTCTCAGACGAACACTCTACCACCGAGTTACACTCCTACCTCTCAGACGAGCGCTTTATCACCGAGTTACATCCCGCCCCCTCAGACGAGCGCTCTACCACCGAGTTACATCCCTCCCTCTCAGACAAGCATTCTACCACCGAGTTACATCCCTCCCTCTCAGACGAGCGCTTTACCACCGAGTTACATCCCGCCCCCTAAGACGAGCGCTCTACCACCGAGTTCCACCCCGCCCCCTCAGACGAGCGCTCTACCACCGAGTTACACCCCACTCCCTCAGACGAGCACTCTACCAGTTACACACCGCCCCCTTAGACGAGCGCTCTACCACCGAGTTACACCCCTCCCCATCAGACGAGCACCCTACCACCGAGTTACACCCCTCCCTCTCAGACGAGCGCTCTACCACAGAGTTACACTCCGCCCCCTCAGACGAGCGCTCTACCACCGAGTTATACCCCACCCCCTCAGACGAGCGCTCTACCACCGAGTTACACTCTGCCCCTCAGACGAGCGCTCTACCACCGAGTTACACCCCACCTCTCAGACGAGCGCTCTACCACCGAGTTACACTCCACCCCCTCAGACGAGCGCTCTACCACCGAGTTACACCCCTCCCTCTCAGACGAGCACTTTACCACCGAGTTATACCCCACCCCCTCAGACGAGCGCTCTAACACCGAGTTACACCCCGCCCCCTCAGACGAGCGCTCTACCACCGAGTTACACCCCACTCCCTCAGACGAGCGCTCTACCACCGAGTTACACCCCACTCCCCCTCAGACGAGCGCTCTACCACCGAGTTACACCCCTCCCTCTCAGACGAGCGCTCTACCACCGAGTTACACCCCGCCCCCTCAGACGAGCGCTCTACCATCGAGTTACACCCCGCCCCCTCAGACGAGCGCTCTACAGACAGCGCTCTACCACCGAGTTACACCCCACTCCCTCAGACGAGCACTCTACCAGTTACACCCCGCCCCCTTAGACGAGCGCTCTACCACCGAGTTACACCCCTCCCTCTCAGACGAGCACTCTACCACCGAGTTACACCCCACCCCCTCAGACGAGCACTCTACCACCGAGTTACACCCCACCCCCTCAAACGAGCGCTCTAACACCGAGTTACACCCCGCCCCCTCACACGAGCGCTCTACCACCTAGTTACACCCCACCCCTCAGACGAGCGCTCTACCACCGAGTTACACCCCTCTCAGACGAGCGCTCTACCACCGAGTTACACCCCGCCCCCTCAGACGAGCGCTCTACCACCGAGTTACACCCCACCCCCTCAGACGAGCGCTCTACCACCGAGTTACACCCCGCCCCCTCAGACGAGCGCTCTACCACCTACCCCTCCCACTCAGACGAGCATCCTACCACCGAGTTACACCCCTCCCTCTCAGACGAGCGCTCTACCACCGAGTTACACAGACGAGCGCTCTACCACCGAGTTACCTCAGACGAGCGCTCTACCACCGAGTTACACCCCACCCCCTCAGACGAACACTCTAGCACCGAGTTACACTCCACCTCTCAGACGAACACTCTACCACCGAGTTACACTCCTACCTCTCAGACGAGCGCTTTATCACCGAGTTACATCCCGCCCCCTCAGACGAGCGCTCTACCACCGAGTTACATCCCTCCCTCTCAGACAAGCATTCTACCACCGAGTTACATCCCTCCCTCTCAGACGAGCGCTTTACCACCGAGTTACATCCCGCCCCCTAAGACGAGCGCTCTACCACCGAGTTCCACCCCGCCCCCTCAGACGAGCGCTCTACCACCGAGTTACACCCCACTCCCTCAGACGAGCACTCTACCAGTTACACCCCGCCCCCTCAGACGAGCGCTCTACCACCGAGTTACACCCCTCCCCATCAGACGAGCACCCTACCACCGAGTTACACCCCTCCCTCTCAGACGAGCGCTCTACCACAGAGTTACACTCCGCCCCCTCAGACGAGCGCTCTACCACCGAGTTACACTCTGCCCACCAGACGAGCGCTCTACCACCGAGTTACACTCCGCCCTCTCTAATATCGAGTTACACCCCGCCCCCTCAGACGAGCGCTCTACCACCGAGTTACACCCCACCCCCTCAGACGAGCGCTCTACCACCGAGTTACACTCTGCCCCTCAGACGAGCGCTCTACCACCGAGTTACACCCTGCCCCTCAGACGAGCGCTCTACCACCGAGTTACACCCCACCTCTCAGACGAGCGCTCTACCACCGAGTTACACTCCCTCCCTCTCAGACGAGCGCTCTACCACCGAGTTACACCCCTCCCTCTCAGACGAGCGCTCTACCACCGAGTTACACCCCACCCCCTCAGACGAGCGCTCTACCACCGAGTTACACCCCACCCTTCAGACGAGCGCTCTACCACCGAGTTACACCCCGCCCCCTCAGACGAGCGCTCTACCACCGAGTTACACCCCACTCCCTCAGACGAGCGCTCTACACCGAGTTACACCCCGCCCCCTTAGACGAGCGCTCTACCACCGAGTTACACCCCTCCCCCTCAGACGAGCACCCTACCACCGAGTTACACCCCTCCCCTCAGACGAGCACCCTACCACCGAGTTACACCCCTCCCTCTCAGGCGAGCGCTCTACCACCGAGTTACACTCCGCCCCCTCAGACGAGCGCTCTACCACCGAGTTACACTCTGCCCACCAGACGAGCGCTCTACCACCGAGTTACACTCCGCCCTCTCTACTATCGAGTTACACCCCGCCCCCTCAGACGAGCGCTCTACCACCGAGTTACACCCCTCCCCTCAGACGAGCGCTCTACCACCGAGTTACACCCCGCCCCCTCAGACGAGCGCTCTACCACCGAGTTACACCCCACTCCCTCAGACGAGCGCTCTACCACCGAGTTACACCCCGCCCCCTCAGACGAGCGCTCTACCACCGAGTTACACCCCTCCCTCTCAGACGAGCGCTCTAACACCGAGTTCCACCCGCCCCCTTACACGAGCGCTCTACCACCTAGTTACACCCCACTCCCTCAGACGAGCGCTCTACCACCGAGTTACACCCCACTCCGTCAGACAAGCGCTCTACCACCTAGTTCCACCCCGCCCCCTCAGACGAGCGCTCTACCACCGAGTTACACCCCACTCCCTCAGACGAGCACTCTACCAGTTACACCCCGCCCCCTCAGACGAGCGCTCTACCACCGAGTTACACCCCTCCCCCTCAGACGAGCACCCTACCACCGAGCACCCCTCCCCCTACCTACCACCGAGTTACACCCCTCCCTCTCAGACGAGCGCTCTACCACCGAGTTACACTCCGCGCCCCTCCCCCCCTCAGACGAGCGCTCTACCACCCTCAGACGAGCGCTCTACCACCGAGTTACACTCCGCCCTCTACTATCGAGTTACAGTTACCCGCCCCCTCAGACGAGCGCTCTACCACCGAGTTACACCCCACCCCCTCAGACGAGCGCTCTACCACCGAGTTACACCCCGCCCTCTCAGACGAGCGCTCTACCACCGAGTTACACTCCCACCTCTCAGACGAGCGCTCTACCACCGAGTTACACCCCTCCCTCTCAGACGAGCGCTCTATCACCGAGTTACACCCCGCCCCCTCAGACGAGCGCTCTACCACCGAGTTACACCCCTCCCTCTCAGACGAGCGCTCTACCACCGAGTTACACCCCTCCCTCTCAGACGAGCGCTCTACCACCGAGTTACACCCCGCCCCCTCAGACGAGCGCTCTACCACCGAGTTACACCCCGCCCCCTCAGACGAGCGCTCTACCACCGAGTTACACCCCGCCCCCTCAGACGAGCGCTCTACCACCGAGTTACACACCCCTCTCCCTCAGACGAGCGCTCTACCACCGAGTTACACTCTACCTACACCCCGCCCCCTCAGACGAGCACCCTACCACCGAGTTACACCCCTCCCCCTCAGACGAGCATCCTACCACCGAGTTACACCCCTCCCTCTCAGGCGAGCGCTCTACCATCGAGTTACACTCCGCCCCCTCAGACGAGCGCTCTACCACCGAGTTACACTCTGCCCACCAGACGAGCGCTCTACCACCGAGTTACACTCCGCCCTTTCTACATTCGAGTTACACCCCGCCCCCTCAGACAAGCACTCTACCACCGAGTTACACCCCTCCCTCTCAGACGAGCGCTCTAAAACCGATTTCCACCCCGCCCCCTTAGACGAGCGCTCTACCACAGAGTTATACCCCACTCCCTCAGACGAGCGCTCTACCACCGATTTCTACCCCAACCCTCAGACGAGCGCTCTACCACCGAGTTACACCCCTCCCTCTCAGACGAGCGCTCTAACACCGAGTTCCACCCGCCCCCTTACACGAGCGCTCTACCACCTAGTTACACCCCACTCCCTCAGACGAGCGCTCTACCACCGAGATACACACCACTCCGTCAGACAAGCGCTCTAACACCGAGTTCCACCCCGCCCCCTCAGACGAGCGCTCTACCACCGAGTTACACCCCACTCCCTCAGACGAGCACTCTACCAGTTACACCCCGCCCCCTTAGACGAGCGCTCTACCACCGAGTTACACCCCTCCCCCTCAGACGAGCACCCTACCACCAAGTTACACCCCTCCCCCTCAGACGAGCACCCTACCACCGAGTTACACCTCACCCCCTCAGACGAGCGCTCTACCACCGAGTTACATCCCTCCCTCTCAGACGAGCGCTCTACCACCGAGTTACACCCCACCCCCTCAGACGAGCGCTCTACCACCGAGTTACACCCCTCCCTCTCAGAAGAACACTCTAGCACCGAGTTACACTCCCACCTCTCAGACGAACACTCTACCACCGAGTTACACTCCTACCTCTCAGACGAGCGCTTTATCACCGAGTTACATCCCGCCCCCTCAGACGAGCGCTCTACCACCGAGTTACATCCCTCCCTCTCAGACAAGCATTCTACCACCGAGTTACATCCCTCCCTCTCAGACGAGCGCTTTACCACCGAGTTACATCCCGCCCCCTAAGACGAGCGCTCTACCACCGAGTTCCACCCCGCCCCCTCAGACGAGCGCTCTACCACCGAGTTACACCCCACTCCCTCAGACGAGCACTCTACCAGTTACACACCGCCCCCTTAGACGAGCGCTCTACCACCGAGTTACACCCCTCCCCATCAGACGAGCACCCTACCACCGAGTTACACCCCTCCCTCTCAGACGAGCGCTCTACCACAGAGTTACACTCCGCCCCCTCAGACGAGCGCTCTACCACCGAGTTACACTCTGCCCACCAGACGAGCGCTCTACCACCGAGTTACACTCCGCCCTCTCTACTATCGAGTTACACCCCGCCCCCTCAGACGAGCGCTCTACCACCGAGTTATACCCCACCCCCTCAGACGAGCGCTCTACCACCGAGTTACAGCCCCTCAGACGAGCGCTCTACCACCGAGTTACACCCCCACCCCTCAGACGAGCGCTCTACCACCGAGTTACACCCCACCTCTCAGACGAGCGCTCTACCACCGAGTTACACTCCACTCCTTCAGACGAGCGCTCTACCACCGAGTTACACCCCTCCCTCTCAGACGAGCGCTCTAACACCGAGTTCCACCCCGCCCCCTTACACGAGCGCTCTACCACCTAGTTACACCCCACTCCCTCAGACGAGCGCTCTACCACCGAGATACACACCACTCCGTCAGACAAGCGCTCTAACACCGAGTTCCACCCCGCCCCCTCAGACGAGCGCTCTACCACCGAGTTACATCCCACTCCCTCAGACGAGCACTCTACCAGTTACACCCCGCCCCCTTAGACGAGCGCTCTACCACCGAGTTACACCCCTCCCCCTCAGACGAGCACCCTACCACCAAGTTACACCCCTCCCCCTCAGACGAGCACCCTACCACCGAGTTACACCTCACCCCCTCAGACGAGCGCTCTACCACCGAGTTACATCCCTCCCTCTCAGACGAGCGCTCTACCACCGAGTTACACCCCACCCCCTCAGACGAGCGCTCTACCACCGAGTTACACCCCTCCCTCTCAGAAGAACACTCTAGCACCGAGTTACACTCCCACCTCTCAGACGAACACTCTACCACCGAGTTACACTCCTACCTCTCAGACGAGCGCTTTATCACCGAGTTACATCCCGCCCCCTCAGACGAGCGCTCTACCACCGAGTTACATCCCTCCCTCTCAGACAAGCATTCTACCACCGAGTTACATCCCTCCCTCTCAGACGAGCGCTTTACCACCGAGTTACATCCCGCCCCCTAAGACGAGCGCTCTACCACCGAGTTCCACCCCGCCCCCTCAGACGAGCGCTCTACCACCGAGTTACACCCCACTCCCTCAGACGAGCACTCTACCAGTTACACACCGCCCCCTTAGACGAGCGCTCTACCACCGAGTTACACCCCTCCCCATCAGACGAGCACCCTACCACCGAGTTACACCCCTCCCTCTCAGACGAGCGCTCTACCACAGAGTTACACTCCGCCCCCTCAGACGAGCGCTCTACCACCGAGTTACACTTGCCCACCAGACGAGCGCTCTACCTACGTTACACTCCGCCCCCTATCGAGTTACACCCCGCCCCCTCAGACGAGCGCTCTACCACCGAGTTATACCCCACCCCCTCAGACGAGCGCTCTACCACCGAGTTACACTCTGCCCCTCAGACGAGCGCTCTACCACCGAGTTACACCCCACCTCTCAGACGAGCGCTCTACCACCGAGTTACACTCCACTCCTTCAGACGAGCGCTCTACCACCGAGTTACACCCCTCCCTCTCAGACGAGCACTTTACCACCGAGTTACACCCCTCCCTCTCAGACGAGCGCTCTAACACCGAGTTACACCCCGCCCCCTTAGACGTGCGCTATACCACTTAGTTACACCCCACTCCCTCAGACGAGCGCTCTACCACCTAGTTACACCCCACTCCCTCAGACGAGCGCTCTACCACCGAGTTACACCCCTCCCTCTCAGACGAGCGCTCTACCACCGAGTTACACCCCGCCCCCTCAGACGAGCGCTCTACCATCGAATTACACCCCGCCCCCTCAGTCGAGCGCTCTACCACCGAGTTACACCTCTCCCCTCAGACGAGCGCTCTACCACCGAGTTACACCCCACTCCCTCAGACGAGCACTCTAGTAGTTACACCCCGCCCCCTTAGACGAGCGCTCTACCACCGAGTTACACCCCTCCCTCTCAGACGAGCACTTTACCACCGAGTTATACCCCACCCCCTCAGACGAGCACTTTACCACCGAGTTACACCCCACCCCCTCAAACGAGCGCTCTAACACCGAGTTACACCCCGCCCCCGTACACGAGCGCTCTACCACCTAGTTACACCCCACTCCCTCAGACGAGTACTCTACCACCGAGTTACACCCCTCCCTCTCAGACGAGCGCTCTACCACCGAGTTACACCCCGCCCCCTCAGACGAGCGCTCTACCATCGAGTTACACCCCACCCCCTCAGACGAGCGCTCTACCACCGAGTTCCACCCCGCCCCCTCAGACGAGCGCTCTACCACCGAATTAACACCCCTCCCCCTCAGACGAGCATCCTACCACCGAGTTACACCCCTCCCTCTCAGGCGAGCGCTCTACCACCGAGTTACACCCCGCCCCCTCAGACGAGCGCTCTACCACCAAGTTACATCCCTCCCTCTCAGACGAGCGCTCTACCACCGAGTTACACCCCACCCCCTCAGACGAACACTCTAGCACCGAGTTACACTCCTACCTCTCAGACGAACACTCTACCACCGAGTTACACTCCTACCTCTCAGACGAGCGCTTTATCACCGAGTTACATCCCGCCCCCTCAGACGAGCGCTCTACCACCGAGTTACATCCATCCCTCTCAGACAAGCGTTCTACCACCGAGTTACATCCCTCCCTCTCAGACGAGCGCTTTACGACCGAGTTACATCCCGCCCCCTAAGACGAGCGCTCTACCACCGAGTTCCACCCTGCCCCCTCAGACGAGCGCTCTACCACCGAGTTACACCCCACTCCCTCAGACGAGCACTCTACCAGTTACACCCCGCCCCCTCAGACGAGCGCTCTACCACCGAGTTACACCCCTCCCCATCAGACGAGCACCCTACCACCGAGTTACACCCCTCCCTCTCAGACGAGCGCTCTACCACAGAGTTACACTCCGCCCCCTCAGACGAGCGCTCTACCACCGAGTTACACTCTGCCCACCAGACGAGCGCTCTACCACCGAGTTACACTCCGCCCTCTCTAATATCGAGTTACACCCCGCCCCCTCAGACGAGCGCTCTACCACCGAGTTACACCCCACCCCCTCAGACGAGCGCTCTATCATCGAGTTACACTCTACCCCTCAGACGAGCGCTCTACCACCGAGTTACAGTCTGCCCCTCAGACGAGCGCTCTACCACCGAGTTACACCCCACCTCTCAGACGAGCGCTCTACCACCGAGTTACACTCCACTCCTTCAGACGAGCGCTCTACCACCGAGTTACACCCCTCCCTCTCAGACGAGCACTTTACCACCGAGTTATACCCCACCCCCTCAAACGAGCGCTCTAACACCAAGTTACACCCCACCCCCTTACACGAGCGCTATACCACCTAGTTACACCCCACTCCCTCAGACGAGCGCTCTACCACCTAGTTACACCACACTCCCTCAGACGAGCGCTCTACCACCGAGTTACACCCCGCCCCCTTAGACGAGCGCTCTACCACCGAGTTACACCCCTCCCCCTCAGACGAGCACCCTACCACCGAATTACACCCCTCCCCCTCAGACGAGCACCCTACCACCGAGTTACACCCCTCCCTCTCAGGCGAGCGCTCTACCACCGAGTTACACTCCGCCCCCTCAGACGAGCGCTCTACGACCGAGTTACACTCTGCCCACCAGACGAGCGCTCTACCACCGAGTTACACTCCGCCCTCTCTACTATCGAGTTACACCCCGCCCCCTCAGACGAGCGCTCTACCACCGAGATACACCCCGCCCCCTCAGACGAGCGCTCTACCACCGAGTTACACCCCACCCCCTCAGACGAGCGCTCTAAAACCGAGTTACACTCCACTCCCTCAGACGAGCGCTCTACCACCGATTTCCACCCCGCCCCCTCAGACGAGCGCTCTACCACCGAGTTACACCCCTCCCTCTCAGACGAGCGCTCTAACACCGAGTTCCACCCCGTTACACGAGCGCTCTACCACCTAGTTACACCCCACTCCCTCAGACGAGCGCTCTACCACCGAGTTACACCCCACTCCGTCAGACAAGCGAGTTCCACCCCGCCCCCTCAGACGAGCGCTCTACCACCGAGTTACACCTCACTCCCTCAGACGAGCACTCTACCAGTTACACCCCGCCCCCTCAGACGAGCGCTCTACCACCGAGTTACACCCCTCCCCCTCAGACGAGCACCCTACCACCGAGTTACACCCCTCCCCTCAGACGAGCACCCTACCACCGAGTTACACCCCTCCCTCTCAGGCGAGCGCTCTACCACCGAGTTACACTCCGCCCCCCCCCCCCCTCAGACGAGCGCTCTACCACCGAGTTACACTGCCCACCAGACGAGCGCTCTACCACCGAGTTACACTCCGCCCTGTCTACTATCGAGTTACACCCCGCCCCCTCAGACGAGCGCTCTACCACCGAGATACACCCCACCCCCTCAGACGAGCGCTCTACCACCGAGTTACACCCCGCCCCCTCAGACAAGCGCTCTACCACCGAGTTACACCCCTCCCTCTCAGACGAGCGCTCTAACACCGAGTTCCACCCCGCCCCCTTAGACGAGCGCTCTACCACCGAGTTACACCCCACTCCCTCAGACGAGCGCTCTACCACCGAGTTCCACCCGCCCCCTCAGACGAGCGCTCTACCACCGAGTTACACCCCACTCCCTCAGTCGAGCACTCTACCACAGTTACACCCCGTCCCCTTAGACGAGCGCTCTACCACCGAGTTACACCCCACTCCCTCAGACGAGAGCTCTTCCACCGAGTTCCACCCCGCCTCCTCAGACGAGCGCTCTACCACCGAGTTACACCCCACTCCCTCAGTCGAGCACTCTACCACAGTTATACCCCGCCCCCTTAGACGAGCGCTCTACCACCGAGTTACACCCCTCCCTCTCAGACGAGCACTCTACCACCGAGTTACACCCCGCCCTCTCAGACCAGAGCTCTACCACCGAGTTACACTCCGCCCCCTCAGACGAGCGTTGTACCACCGAGTTAACCCCTCCCCCGCTGTATGGGCTTTACAAGACCACTGCCGCCAACTTATAATTATTCATATATTGAGTAGTCTCCTTGAATATGTGCCCAAATCATTTTCTTTTGACTATGAGAGTTAAAAGTTCACAAGTACCATATAACACGACAGATAGTGACGTTAAATTTGAATGAGTCAAACGAGGGGCGTTTGTCCAGTGAATATCGAGTCTAGACACTGTTCCGGTCGTCTGTTGCACGGTTTGCACTAGCAACGCGCTTAATAGCTGTTGGAGTTCAGTCTATAACATGTCCGCCAGTCTTTCGTTTCCATGACTTAAGGTTGCACTATACCAAATAAAATCCCATAGACGATCATGTTAACGTTTGTGTTTTTAAAACACTATATGCAATATATCAACCAAGCTATGACCCATAAATATAAGTACTGCAACCCTTACCTCAAAGTATTGACTGAAGAAAATGGTACATTTGTGTGCTCATTTTCGGTATAACCAGATGTTTTTACAACACCCCTAGTTTTGCACAAATTAGAGTAATGTTTTTACAGGTACCCCATACATGTTTCAAGCACAAGGCTACTTGACACAGTGGTACTAGATGGAATAAAATTGCATACATGTTTTGCACAGATGAAACTAATTCTTTTACAACCAACACACTCACATTTATCACCAATCACAGGAAGTTATTTGGTTTAGTACTACCTTGAATCCAATGCAGGGGTGGGATTTAGCTCAGTCGGTTGAGCGCTCGGCTGAGGTGCTTGTGGGTTTTTCTCGTTCCAACCAGTGCACCAAAACTGGTCAAAGGCCGTGGTATGTCTGTTGGAAAGTGCATATAAAAGATGTGTACAGTGGTACAGCGCTCGCTTGATGCTCGATCGATCTAGGATCGATTTCCGTCGGGTTTCAACATAGGCTGTGGTATGTACTATCCTGTTTGTGGGATGGTGCATATAAAAGAGCCCTTACTGTTAATCGATGATCGATGAAGTGGCGACCGCGGTTTTCATCTCTCAATATCTGTGTGGTCCGTAACCATATGTCCGACGCCATATAACCATGAATAAAATGTGTTGACTGCATCGTTAAATAAACTATGTCCTTCCTTCCTCTGATGACTACGAATCAGAATTACCAAATGTTTCAAGATCCAGTAGTCGATGATTAGTTAATCAATATGCTCTAGTGGTGTCGTTAAACAAAACAAACTAACTTTTTAACTTTGAATCGAATGGTATTCACGCTGTAAGATGGTAAGCAATGAGGCCGGTGCAGTGTGGGAATAGAACATACACAACAACTAGTAAAGTATTTTGAAAACGAAACGATATTCATATGTGGAATTGTTACTACTAATATATCGCCAGAGGTGCTTTGGTCGCAGGATCGACCCTCCTCAGTGGACCCATTCTCTGACTGTTTTTCCCCATCCTAACCAGTGCCTCACGATTGGTATATCAAAATACATGGTATATACTGTCCTGTCTGTGAGAAAGTGCGCATAAAAGATTCCTTGCTGCTAATGGAAAGATGTAGTGAGTTTCGGAATTTTCCTCAAGGGTGTATATCTCCAAATCAAATCCCATAGACGACAACAGCAATATATGTGGCTAAATATCTCAATCAACATTATGAATATAAATACTACTACCCCTCATCCTTAAAGAAAATAAAAAGCATTGGTGGTTAAGCTGCTCATTTCAGAGATAATGGGTAGCGTCTACGACTACCCTAGTTCCCCACAAAAATTGCCATGCTATTTTTAGTAGGACCCTGCGCATGGTTTAAGTATAATGGTAGGGGGTGCGCATGGTTTAAGTATAATGGTAGGGGGTACACTGACACTACTTCAAATTAAATTTGCGGAATTTTCTGGCCAGACGAATCAACATGTTGTCACTACAAACACTATTATATTTATCACTAATGGAAGGCCTTGTGGCATTGACCCAGCCGGAAGTTACTTGATTTAGTACTACCTCAAAGACTATTTACCAGCATTACCAAATGTTTGACATCAAGGAATAAACGAATATTCTATAGAGGTGTCATTAACACAAAAAAACTAACTATCTGACGCTCCTGAACCATTACACGCTTATAACGATGTTCTTGTGACAAACCACCTAGTCCAAACGTTGTTCACAAACGAACCCCCCCCCCCCCCCCCTTCTTCCCGATATTTTTCCGAAGAGATTCCCTACGGAATCCATCACTGCATGCAGCTGAGTTAATTGGAACATTCCCACATGCTAAGTAGAAAGTCTGTTTTGTTTAACGACGCCACTAGAGCTCACTGATTTATAAATAATCGGCTTTTGTATGTTAAACATGTGGTAATTTAGCAGAAGGGCTGCCTACTGTGACTGCAGTAATAACTCTAACCAGGGATCTCGAGATGGAATTCGGCGACAGAGACCACGGTAATACACCGTTAGTGGCGTGGAATGAGAGGCAAATACACAACAACAAACATACACACTGAACTAACTACATTGCTACCTGGACAGTAGCATATTTCAGGAACTCGCCGTGTTAAAAATACACCGGAATACATCATCTGCAACAATAAGGAGACGTAGGATACTTGGCAACAAGTCATGAAATGTAGGAATCACAGTCTGACGGTTCAGCGATGGCGTGTTCTCTGTTCTCTGTTGTCACAAAAACGGGATAAAACCCAACGACGCGCGATTGGTCGGAGGATCAATCCTCCTTGGTGGCGAATTCACCGCGACTGTTTGTGTAATAGTTAAAATAAAACACCGTGTTCTGCTATCAGGACATCCAACAGCCGCTTATTAATAAATCAATGTGGTCTAGTGGTGTCGTTTAATTTAAAAACAAACAAACTTTTATCAACGGGCAAAAAGGATAATTCGAAGCATCATTTGTGTTATCGTTCAAAATATAGTACAAGGATGTAGCACAGTGGTATCGTGTTCGACTGAAAGTGCAACTGGCCTCAGAAGTCATAGTCCACGATTGTCTTTGAGTTTTCCCGTTCCAACCAGTACCCATGACTGGTTCGTTAAAAGCTTTGGTATGTACTGTCCTCTCTCTCGTTCTTTTTCTCTTTCCTCCAGCATCAGACAACTGAAAACATTGCAGAATGTCAGAGCGATTGGCATTAGATTGTGATGAGTTGCATTTGACGATATTCCACCTCGTCGTCCACATTCATACATAGTAAAACAAGAGAATCGCTAGTCAGGCTTGACCAACTTGGTAACTTGCAGTTAATCTGCACTTTGTACTCATACACATTATCGGTCTAACGTGAAACAGATTTATTTTTCTCCGTTTACATATTCTTCTTCTTCTTCTTCTTCTTCTTCTTCTGCGTTCAAACACTGTTGGTTACGGCTCTTAATTTAGATCAGGATTTGTATGTTCCGGATGAACTGTGTGGTGTTGATCAGTTCACATTTGGTTCCCCATAGCATGTCTCTAAAGTGCACCGGTATTGGCCAAGAGCATGTATGTAGGACACTCTTATAGTATGTGCTCTGGATCTTGTGTTCCTGTGCCACAGGGACATTCTATAGATGGTGAAATGTTGAGGTGATGCGTATGGGAGAGTAGGCGACAATGGCCGGTTCTGAGGCGAAAGATGATTGTTTGTTGCCATCTCTCCAGGCTTAAAAAGCTTGTGTCTACCCCGGTGATGTTATGTTGGTGACGCCATTCTTGTCGAAGCGTGTGTTGGACGAGTGTTTTTGCTTCTGGGTAGGAGATGGGGTGCCGGAATTGCTGCGTTTTACTTCCAGCCTTGGACAGTCTGTCAGCCTCTTCATTTCCACGGATATCACAGTGGGATAGTATCCACTGGAGTGCTGTGGTTCTTGTCTGTGAGAGCTCGGAGAGTGCTCTCTGTAGTGTGCCACTTGTGTTGGTTTTTGCTGGTGACATGACAGTTTCCAGTACAGGGCTGCAATCAGTTAGGAAGACAAGCTGTGTCTAGTTCTGCGAGGGTACTACAGATGTTGATAGCTTCCAGTGGGGCGACCTATTCAGCTCTGTAGTTAGTGGAGAGTGTCACAACCAAATTGTATTAAAATGTTTATTAAAATATTGTGTATATATTTTACTCACAGTGGTGCAGATATCTTTGTGCTATATATAATACCAATGCTGTGTGGTTGTTTTGCGTTGATCCACTCGTGCATTACATGCACTATGTGTGCAGTCCGTGCTGTTACTTGATAAAAACAGCATTCTCTTGGTAATCTGTCAATTGGACCCAGGGTTAGCTACAGGCTTTACACTTGTCGGTAAGCTGCTGACATGTTATTGTGCAGAGGTGTAGGAACGTAGTGTGGACAGCTGGGGTGAGTACTGGTTTTGTAAATATATTATATTTTGGTTAAAATACATTTTAAAATATATAATATATGAAGTCAGAATTGCAACATGTTGTATATTTTGTAATATCTTAAAGATGGTCAGAAGTAGGAAAATGTTGTAATTATTAATAGTACTGTTGTATATTCTCCGGGAATATATTGTACATTATTAATTTCAAATATTGTATATTTGGTCTCTTATTTTGTAAGCTAGAATATGAAGTATTATAAATGAATAATTATTACAATGTTTTGGAAAAGTATTAAGTTGGTGGTTTGGAAATACGAATGTACCGATTTAGTGTGACGGTTTTGGGGTACCATTTCATTATTGTAATGACGTTAGAGTGTGGTTATTTTTGTGGTAGCGATAGAGCTAGCCATTGGGGAGCCTATTGAATAATTTGTGTGTACACGGAGAGATTAGTCTGTATAGACTGTTATTGGTGAAATGTGATATTTCAAATTGAGATGCACTTTTGGAGAACAGTCTATGACTGTTGATGTAAGGAGTCTTGCTTTCGTCGACACATAAGGTGCAATGACGGGGTATTAAGTACCATGTTTATGTTGACCCATTTGTTGTTATAGGATTTTGTTTGATTAATATGGAAGGCTCGAGGTGACTGACTTCACGAGATGTGAACCACAACAAGCTAGCGTCATGGCAATGACGAAGGACTGGATGGTGTAGGAATCTGAAGTAACCACGGAAGATCCTGTTACCGTTGCCGATGTGAACCTACCTTTGATGCAGGACAGATTCGCAAGCCAACTACGTCGGATGTGACTTTTGTTTAGTGAACAATTGTTCGAAACTGATTTAATTCAAATTTGTCAAAGGGATTTGATCACTGTTTTTTTTACTAAAGTAGAATCGCGATTCATTGACTTAGTGTGTAACTGAAGACATTTTAGAAATTAAATGTATATTTTTTTTTACTACTTGTTGTCATTTTTGTTTAGAATGTTCAGGTAGTGTCTAATTCAAGCCCTCAGTCAGTCCTGGTGTGACAGGGATCTGGATATATTTTCCCTGGTTGGGAGTTGTATATATATTCCGCTGCCACAATTTTTGATTGCCTGTTCGGCAGAGCCGTCCGTGTAGACATGTGTCCATTGGGTTGTGTTGTATTCTTTGTCAAAGCATCTCTTGCGTTAGGCCTTTTGTTGTTGGGTTTTGTTTTTTCTCTATGCCTGGGATTGTAATGGAGATACGGATGTCTGTCAGGCAGCTATTCATGTTGTCTGTGTCAGTCAGGTGTTCTATTTCGGTTGGGATATTTGTGATGATGTCCTTGTGCTGACTGCTGAATGCATTTAGGACATGGTTGAAGCTTTGTCTTTTTAACCTGTTCTTTTTTGCCTGTGTGATTCTTTCGCAGGCTGGGTGAGAAGGTAGTCGCTTCAACTTTTCCGAGTGGATCGGAACCTTCTCCCTTTTTTTCTCTGTGAGAGGTGTGTTGCCCGCCACCTTTTCCATCTCATTGATGGGCGTTGTCTTCATAGCTGCGGTGATAATGCGTAGGGCTCTACTTTGTACGCTGTCCAATTTGTTGGTGTTTGATTTGGAGGCTGTAGCCAGTGCTGGGACGGACTGATCTAGTGTAGAGTGTCTTCAGAATTCGACTGTTAGCTCCCCAGGTAGTGCCTGCCAGTTTCTTCATTAAAGACGGTCTTCGGATAGCCTTTCCTTCTGCCTTTTGCACGTGTTTACTCCAGGTCAGTCTTCGGTCCAGTGTGATTGCCAGGTACGTGGGGGTGTCTGCTGTGGCAATTCTCTTCTATTCATGCATAGATGGAAGGTTTCACGCTTGTTGGACAGTGAGAAGCATGTGGAGACAGTCTTGCTTGCATTTACTTCTACTCCCCAATCATTGGCCTACTGGCTAATATGGTCAAGGGTGGTCTGCATGCGAATTGTTGCTATGCTGATACTTTCCGCTGCATGCCATATGGCCAACTCATCTGCGTGAAGGGCTCGTGAGATGCGCTGTGGGACATTTTTCATGATGTCATTGATGAACACGAGAAATAGTGTTGGGGAGATGACACCTCCCTGTGGACACCTTCATTAACCTTCACAAGGTGGCTTGTTTTCCCTTCCATCTTGACTCGAGCTGGGGGGGTTTTGAGACAAGTAGTTCCTGATCCAGTAGTACATATTGCCGTTGACCCCATTATCTGCGAGTTTCAGACATTGACATCATGTCACTATCCATCATACAGTACAGCACTTCACACATTGACACCATGTCCATATCAGCACTTCACACATTGACACCATGTCCATATCTATCATACAGTACAGCACTTCACACATTGACACATGTCCCTATCCATCATACAGTACAGCACTTCACACATTGACACATGTCCCTATCCATCATACAGTACAGCACTTCACACATTCACACCATGTCCCTATCCACCATACAGTACAGCACTTCACACCATGTCCCTATCCATCATACAGTACAGCACTTCGTACATTGACGCCATGTCCCTATCCATCATACAGTACAGCACTTCACAAATTCACACTATGTCCATATCCATCATACAGTACAGCACTTCACACATTGACGCCATGTCCAGAGAGAAAACAAGAGACTGTACACATGATGTTCAAGCCCTTAGGAATGTATGCGTTTTGTCCTACTCAACATAAGTAAAAGTACCAATGTGGCTTGTGA